>NC_090444.1:970256951-970569081 GCF_031143425.1 Pleurodeles waltl | reverse complement strand
TTTCAGTGACAGAGAGTTCTGAATCTGAGAGGAGCCACAAACTTCCTTCCACCCAGCGTTCCCAAGTCTCCCGATAAAAATGGTACTCACTTGAGTGGGTAGGCATAGTTGCCCCGGCAGGAAATGCTCCAAAACACAACGGGGACACATCACATTTTCTACAGAAAACAGAGGTGTTTTTTGCAAAGTGCCTACCTGTGGATTTTGGCCTCTAGCTCAGCCGGCACCTAGGGAAACCTACCAAACCTGTGCATTTTTGAAACTAGAGACCTAGGGGAATCCAAGACGGGGTGACTTGTGGGGCTCTCACCAGGTTCAGTTACCCAGAATCCTTTGCGAACCTCAAAATTTGGCTAAAAAAACACACTTTTTCCTCACATTTCGGTGACAGAGTGTTCTGGAATCTGAGAGGAGCCACGAATTTCCTTCCACGCAGCATTCACCCAAGTCTGCCGATAAAAATGGTACCTCACTTGTGTGGGTAGGCATAGTGCCCGCGACAGGAAATGCTCACAACACAACGTGGACACATCACATTTTTCTACAGAAAACAGAGGTGTTTTTGCAAAGTTGCCTACCTGTTGATTTTGCCTCTAACTCAGCCGGCACCTAGGGAAACCAACCAAACCTGTGCATTTTTGAAAACTAGCGACCTAGCGGAATCCAATTTGGGGTGACTTGTGGGGCTCTCACCAGGCTCTGTTACCCAGATTCCTTTGAAAACCTCAAAAGTTGGCTAAAAAAAACACTTTTTTCCTCACATTTCAGTGACAGAGAGTTCTGGAATCTGAGAGGAGCCACAAACTTCCTTCCACCCAGGATTCCCCCCAAGTCTACCGATAAAAATGGTACCTCACTTGTGTGGGTAGGCATAGTGCCCGCAACAGGAAATGCTCCACAACACAACGTGGACACATCACATATTTCTACAGAAAACAGGTTTTTTTTCCAAATTGCCTACCTGTGGATTTTGGCCTCTAGCTCAGCCGGCACCTAGGGAAACCTACCAAACCTGTGCATTTTTGAAACTAGAGACCTAGGGGTATCCAAGACGGGGTGACTTGTGGGGCTCTCACCAGGTTCAGTTACCCAGAATCCTTTGCGAACCTCAAAATTTGGCTAAAAAAACACTTTTTCCTCACATTTCGGTGACAGAGAGTTCTGGAATCTGAGAGGAGCCACACATTTCCTTCCACGCAGCATTCCCCCAAGTCTGCCGATAAAAATGGTACCTCACTTGTGTGGGTAGGCATAGTGCCCGCGACAGGAAATGCTCCACAACACAGCGTGGACACATCACATTTTTCTACAGAAAACAGAGGTGTTTTTTGCAAAGTGCCTACCTGTGGATTTTGGCTTCTAACTCAGCCGGCACCTAGGGAAACCTACCAAACCTGTGGCATTTTTGAAAACTAGAGACCTAGGGGGAATCCAAGACGGGGTGACTTGTGGGGCTCTCACCAGGTTCAGTTACCCAGAATCCTTTGCGAACCTCAAAATTTGGCTAAAAAAAACACTTTTTCCTCACATTTCGGTGACAGAGAGTTCTGGAATCTGAGAGGAGCCACGAATTTCCTTCCACGCAGCATTCACCAAGTCTGCCGATAAAAATGGTACCTCACTTGTGTGGGTAGGCATAGTGCCCGCGACAGGAAATGCTCCACAACACAACGTGGACACATCACATTTTTCTACAGAAAACAGAGGTGTTTTTTGCAAAAGTTGCCTACCTGTTGATTTTGCCTCTAACTCAGCCGGCACCTAGGGAAACCTACCAAACCTGTGCATTTTGAAAACTAGCGACCTAGCGGAATCAATATGGGGTGACTTGTGGGCTCTCACCAGGCTCTGTTAACCAGATTCCTTTGAAAACCTCAAAAGTTGGCTAAAAAAACACTTTTTCCTCACATTTCAGTGACAGAGAGTTCTGGAATCTGAGAGGAGCCACAAACTTCCTTCCACCCAGGGTTCCCCCACGTCTACCGATAAAAATGGTACCTCACTTGTGTGGGTAGGCATAGTGCCCGCAACAGGAAATGCTCCACAACACAACGTGGACACATCACATATTTCTACAGAAAACAGGTTTTTTTTCCAAAGTGCCTACCTGTGGATTTTGGCCTCTAGCTCAGCCGGCACCTAGGGAAACCTACCAACCTGTGCATTTTTGAAACTAGAGACCTAGGGGTATCCAAGACGGGGTGACTTGTGGGGCTCTCACCAGGTTCAGTTACCCAGATCCTTTGCGAACCTCAAAATTTGGCTAAAAAAACACTTTTTGCTCACATTTCGGTGACAGAGAGTTCTGGAATCTGAGAGGAGCCACAAATTTCCTTCCACGCAGCATTCCCCCAAGTCTGCCGATAAAAATGGTACCTCACTTGTGTGGGTAGGCATAGTGCCCGCAACAGGAAATGCTCCACAACACAACGTGGACACATCACATTTTTTCTACAGAAAACAGAGTGTTTTTTGCAAAGTTGCCTACCTGTTGATTTTGGCCTCTAACTCAGCCGGCACCTAGGGAAACCTACCAACCTGTGCATTTTTGAAACTAGCGACCTAGCGGAATCCAATATGGGGTGACTTGTGGGCTCTCACCAGGCTCTGTTACCCAGATTCCTTTGAAAACCTCAAAATTTGGCTAAAAAACACTTTTTCCTCACATTTCAGTGACAGAGAGTTCTGGAATCTGAGAGGAGCCACAAACTTCCTTCCACCCAGGGTTCCCCCAAGTCTACCGATAAAAATAGTACCTCACTTGTGTGGGTAGGCATAGTGCCCACAACAGGAAATGCTCCACAACACAACGTGGACACATCACATATTTCCTACAGAAAACAGGTTTTTTTTCCAAAGTGCCTACCTGTGGATTTTGGCCTCTAGCTCAGCCGGCACCTAGGGAAACCTACCAAACCTGTGCATTTAAGAAAACTAGAGACCTAGGGAATCCAAGACGGGGTGACTTGTGGGGCTCTCACCAGGTCAGTTACCCAGAATCCTTTGCGAACCTCAAAATTTGGCTAAAAAAACACTTTTCCTCACATTTCGGTGACAGAGAGTTCTGGAATCTGAGAGGAGCCACAAATTTCCTTCCACGCAGCATTCCCCCAAGTCTGCCGATAAAAATGGTACCTCACTTGTGTGGGTAGGCATAGTGCCCGCGACAGGAAATGCTCCACAACACAACGTGGACACATCACATTTTTCTACAGAAAACAGAGGTGTTTTTTGCAAAGTTGCCTACCTGTTGATTTTGGCCTCTAACTCAGCCGGCACCTAGGGAAACCTACCAAACCTGTGCATTTTTGGAAACTAGCGACCTAGCGGAATCCAATATGGGGTGACTTGTGGGGCTCTCACCAGGCTCTGTTACCCAGATTCCTTTGAAACCCTCAACATTTGGCTAAAAAAACACTTTTTCCTCACATTTCGGTGACAGAGAGTTCTGGAATCTGAGAGGAGCCACAAACTTCCTTCCACCCCGGGTTCCCCCAAGTCTACCGATAAAAATGGTACCTCACTTGTGTGGGTAGGCATAGTGCCCGTGACAGGAAATGCTCCACAACACCACGTGGACACATCAAATTTTTCTACAGAAAACAGGTGTATTTTGCAAAGTGCCTACCTGTGATATTGGCCTCTAGCTCAGCCGGCACCTAGGGAAACCTACCAACCTGTGCATTTTCGAAACCTAGAGACCTAGCGGAATCCAATATGGGGTGACTTGTGGGGCTCTCACCAGGCTCTGTTACCCAGAATCCTTTGCAAACCTCAAAATTTGGCTAAAAAAAACACTTTTTCCTCACATTTCAGTGACAGAGAGTTCTGCATCTGAGAGGAGCCACAAACTTCCTTCCACCCAGGGTTCCCCCAAGTCTTCCGATAAAATGGTACCACACTTGTGTGGGTAGGCACAGTGCCCGCGACAGGAAATGCTCCACAACACAACGTGGACATATCACATTTTTTCTACAGAAAACAGGTGTTTTTTGCAAAGTGCCTACCTGTGGATTATGGCCTCTAGCTCACGCGGCACCTAGGGAAACCTACCAACCTGTGCATTTTCGAAAACTAGAGATCTAGGGGAATCAAGACGGGGTGACTTGTGGGGCTCTCACCAGATTCTGTTACCCAGAATCCATTGCAAACCTCAAAATTTGGCTAAAAAAACCACTTTTTCCTCATATTTCGGTGACAGAGAGTTCTGGAATCTGAGAGGAGCCACAAACTTCCTTCCACCCAGGGTTCCCCCAAGTCTCCCGATAAAAATGGTACCTCACTTGTGTGGGTAGGCATAGTGCCCGCGACAGGAAATGCTCCAAAACACAACGTGGACACATCACATTTTTCTACAGGAAACAGAGGTGTTTTTTGCAAATTGCCTACCTGTGGATTTGGCCTCTAGCTCAGCCGGCACCTAGGGAAACCTACCAAACCTGTGTATTTTTGAAAACTAGAGACCAAGCGGAATCCAAGACGGGGTGACTTGTGGGGCTCTCACCAGGTTCTGTTACCCAGAATCCTTTGCGAACCTCAAAATTTGGCCTAAAAAACACTTTTTCCTCACATTTCGGTGACAGAGTTTTCTGGAATCTGAGAGGAGCCACAAATTTCCTTCCACGCAGCGTTCCCCCAAGTCTCTCGATAAAAATGGTACCTCACTTGTGTGGGTAGGCATAGTGCCCGTGACAGGAAATGCTCCACAACACCACGTGGACACATCACATATTTCTACAGAAAACAGGTTTTTTTTCCAAAGTGCCTACCTGTGGATTTTGGCCTCTAGCTCAGCCGGCACCTAGGGAAACCTACCAAACCTGTGCATTTAAGAAAACTAGAGACCTAGGGGAATCCAAGACGGGGTGACTTGTGGGGCTCTCACCAGGTTCAGTTACCCAGAATCCTTTGCGAACCTCAAAATTTGGCTAAAAAACACTTTTTCCTCACATTTCGGTGACAGAGAGTTCTGGAATCTGAGAGGAGCCACAAATTTCCTTCCACGCAGCATTCCCCCAAGTCTGCCGATAAAAATGGTACTCACTTGTGTGGGTAGGCATAGTGCCCGCGACAGGAAATGCTCCACAACACAACGTGGACACATCACATTTTTCTACAGAAAACAGAGGTGTTTTTTGCAAAGTTGCCTACCTGTTGATTTTGGCCTCTAACTCAGCCGGCACCTAGGGAAACCTACCAAACCTGTGCATTTTTGGAAACTAGCGACCTAGCGGAATCCAATATGGGGTGACTTGTGGGGCTCTCACCAGCTCTGTTACCCAGATTCCTTTGAAAACCTCAACATTTGGCTAAAAAACACTTTTTCCTCACATTTCGGTGACAGAGAGTTCTGGAATCTGAGAGGAGCCACAAACTTCCTTCCACCCCGGGTTCCCCCAAGTCTACCGATAAAAATGGTACCTCACTTGTGTGGGTAGGCATAGTGCCCGTGACAGGAAATGCTCACAACACCACGTGGACACATCACATTTTTCTACAGAAAACAGGTGTATTTTGCAAAGTGCCTACCTGTGGATATTGGCCTCTAGCTCAGCCGGCACCTAGGGAAACCTACCAAACCTGTGCATTTTCGAAACCTAGAGACCTAGCGGAATCCAATATGGGGTGACTTGTGGGGCTCTCACCAGGCTCTGTTACCCAGAATCCTTTGCAAACCTCAAAATTTGGCTAAAAAAAACACTTTTTCCTCACATTTCAGTGACAGAGAGTTCTGGCATCTGAGAGGAGCCACAAACTTCCTTCCACCCAGGGTTCCCCCAAGTCTTCCGATAAAAATGGTACCACACTTGTGTGGGTAGGCACAGTGCCCGCGACAGGAAATGCTCCACAACACAACGTGGACATATCACATTTTTCTACAGAAAACAGGTGTCTTTTTGCAAAGTGCCTACCTGTGGATTATGGCCTCTAGCTCACGCGGCACCTAGGGAAACCTACCAAACCTGTGCATTTTCGAAAACTAGAGATCTAGGGGAATCCAAGACGGGGTGACTTGTGGGGCTCTCACCAGATTCTGTTACCCAGAATCCATTGCAAACTTCAAAATTTGGCTAAAAAACACTTTTTCCTCATATTTCGGTGACAGAGAGTTCTGGAATCTGAGAGGAGCCACAAACTTCCTTCCACCCAGGGTTCCCCCAAGTCTACCGATAAAAATGGTACCTCACTTGTGTGGGTAGGCATAGTGCCCGCGACAGGAAATGCTCCAAAACACAACGTGGACACATCACATTTTTCTACAGGAAACAGAGGTGTTTTTGCAAATTGCCTACCTGTGGATTTTGGCCTCTAGTTCAGCCGGCACCTAGGGAAACCTACCAAACCTGTGTATTTTTGAAAACTAGAGACCAAGCGGAATCCAAGACGGGGTGACTTGTGGGGCTCTCACCAGGTTCTGTTACCCAGAATCCTTTGCAAACCTCAAAATTTGGCCTAAAAAACACTTTTCCTCACATTTCGGTGACAGAGAGTTTTCTGGAATCTGAGAGGAGCCACAAATTTCCTTCCACGCAGCGTTCCCCCAAGTCTCTCGATAAAAATGGTACCTCACTTGTGTGGGTAGGCATAGTGCCCGTGACAGGAAATGCTCCACAACACCACGTGGACACATCACATTTTTCTACAGAAAACAGGTGTTTTTTGCAAAGTGCTACCTGTTGATTTTGGCTTCTAGCTCAGCCGGCACCTAGGGAAACCAACCAAACCTGTGCATTTTGAAAACTAGAGATCTAGCGGAATCCAAGACGGGGTGACTTGTGGGGCTCTCACCAGGCTCTGTTACAACATTCCTTTGCAAACCTCAAAATTTGGCTAAAAAAACACTTTTCCTCACATTTCAGTGACAGAGAGTTCTGGAATCTGAGAGGAGCCACAAACTTCCTTCCACCCAGGGTTCTCCCCAAGTCTACCGATAAAAATGGTACCTCACTTGTGTGGGTCGGCATAGTGCCCGCGACAGGAAATGCTCCACAACACAACGTGGACACATCACATTTTTCTACAGAAAACAGGTGTTTATTGCAAAGTGCCTGCCTGTGGATTTTGGCCTCTAGCTCAGCCGGCACCTAGGGAAACCTACCAAACCTGTGCATTTTTGAAAACTAGAGACCTAGCGGAATCCAATATGGGGTGACTTGTGGGGCTCTCACCAGGCTCTGTTACCCAGAATCCTTTGCAAACCTCAAAATATGGTTAAAAAAAAAACTTTTTCATCACATTTCAGTGACAGAGAGTTCTGGAATCTGAGAGGAGCCACAAACTTCCTTCCACCCAGGGTTCCACACAAGTCTACCGATAAAATGGTACCTCACTTGTGTGGGTAGGCATAGTGCCCGCGACAGGAAATGCTCCACAACACAACGTGGACACATCACATTTTTCTACAGAAAACAGGTGTTTTTGCAAAGTGCCTACCTGTGGATTTGGCCTCTAGCTCAGCCGGCACCTAGGGAAACCTACCAAATCTGTGCAATTTCGAAAATTAGAGACCTAGGGGAATCCAATACGGGGTGACTTGTGGGGCTCTCACCAGGCTCTGTTACCCAGAATCCTTTGCAAACCTCAAAATTTGGCTAAAAAACACTTTTTCCTCACATTTCAGTGACAGAGAGTTCTGGCATCTGAGAGGAGCCACAAACTTCCTTCCACCCAGGGTCCCCCAAGTCTTCCGATAAAAATGGTACCACACTTGTGTGGGTAGGCACAGTGCCCACGACAGGAAATGCTACACAACACAACGTGGACATATCACATTTTTCTACAGAAAACAGGTGTTTTTTGCAAAGTGCCTACCTGTGGATTATGTCCTCTAGCTCACGCGGCACCTAGGGAAACCTACCAACCTGTGCATTTTCGAAAACTAGAGATCTAGGGGAATCCAAGACGGGGTGACTTGTGGGGCTCTCACCAGATTCTGTTACCCAGAATCCATTGCAAACCTCAAAATTTGGCTAAAAAAACACTTTTTCCTCATATTTCGGTGACAGAGAGTTCTGGAATCTGAGAGGAGCCACAAACTTCCTTCCACCCAGGGTTCCCCCAAGTCTACCGATAAAATGGTACCTCACTTGTGTGGGTAGGCATAGTGCCCGCGACAGGAAATGCTCCAAAACACACGTGGACACATCACATTTTTCTACAGAAAACAGAGGTGTTTTTGCAAATTGCCTACCTGTGGATTTTGGCCTCTAGCTCAGCCGGCACCTAGGGAAACCTACCAAACCTGTGTATTTTTGAAAACTAGAGACCAAGCGGAATCCAAGACGGGGTGACTTGTGGGGCTCTCACCAGGTCCTGTTACCCAGAATCCTTTGCGAACCTCAAAATTTGGCCTAAAAAACACTTTTTCCTCACATTTCGGTGACAGAGAGTTTTCTGGAATCTGAGAGGAGCCACAAATTTCCTTCCACGCAGCGTTCCCCAAGTCTCTCGATAAAAATGGTACCCTCACTTGTGTGGGTAGGCATAGTGCCCGTGACAGGAAATGCTCCACAACACCACGTGGACACATCACATTTTTCTACAGAAAACAGGTGTTTTTTGCAAAGTGCCTACCTGTTGATTTTGGCTTCTAGCTCAGCCGGCACCTAGGGAAATCAACCAAACCTGTGCATTTTTTAAAACTAGAGATCTAGCGGAATCCAAGACGGGGTGACTTGTGGGGCTCTCACCAGGCTCTGTTACCAAGATTCCTTTGCAAACCTCAAAATTTGGCTAAAAAAACACTTTTTCCTCACATTTCAGTGACAGAGAGTTCTGGAATCTGAGAGGAGCCACAAACTTCCTTCCACCCAGGGTTCCCCAAGTCTACCGAATAAGGTACCTCACTTGTGTGGGTCGGCATAGTGCCCGCGACAGGAAATGCTCCACAACACAACGTGGGACACATCACATTTTTCTACAGAAAACAGGTGTTTATTGCAAAGTGCCTGCCTGTGGATTTTGGCCTCTAGCTCAGCCGGCACCTAGGGAAACCTACCAAACCTGTGCATTTTTTAAAACTAGAGACCTAGCGGAATCCAATATGGGGTGACTTGTGGGGCTCTCACCAGGCTCTGTTACCCAGAATCCTTTGCAAACCTCAAAATATGGTTAAAAAAAAACTTTTTCATCACATTTCAGTGACAGAGAGTTCTGGAATCTGAGAGGAGCCACAAACTTCCTTCCACCCAGGGTTCCCATAAGTCTACCGATAAAAATGGTACCTCACTTGTGTGGGTAGGCATAGTGCCCGCGACAGGAAATGCTCCACAACACAACGTGGACACATTACATTTTTCTACAGAAAACAGGTTTTTTTTCCAAAGTGCCTACCTGTGGATTTTGGCCTCTAACTCAGCCGGCACCTAGGGAAACCTACCAAACCTGTGCATTTTTGAAAACTAGCGACCTAGCGGAATCCAATATGGGGTGACTTGTGGGGCTCTCACCAGGCTCTGTTACCCAGATTCCTTTGAAAACCTCAACATTTGGCTAAAAAAACACTTTTTCCTCACATTTCGGTGACAGAGAGTTCTGGAATCTGAGAGGAGCCACAAACTTCCTTCCACCCCGGGTTCCCCCAAGTCTACCGATAAAAATGGTACCTCACTTGTGTGGGTAGGCATAGTGCCCGTGACAGGAAATGCTCCACAACACCACGTGGACACATCACATTTTTCTTCAGAAAACAGGTGTATTTTGCAAAGTGCCTACCTGTGGATATTGGCCTCTAGCTCAGCCGGCACCTAGGGAAACCTACCAAACCTGTGCATTTTCGAAACCTAGAGACCTAGCGGAATCCAATATGGGGTGACTTGTGGGGCTCTCACCAGGCTCTGTTACCCAGAATCCTTTGCAAACCTCAAAATTTGGCTAAAAAAACACTTTTTCCTCACATTTCAGTGACAGAGAGTTCTGGCATCTGAGAGGAGCCACAAACTTCCTTCCACCCAGGGTTCCCCCAAGTCTTCCGATAAAAATGGTACCACACTTGTGTGGGTAGGCACAGTGCCCGCGACAGGAAATGCTCCACAACACAACGTGGACATATCACATTTTTCTACAGAAAACAGGTGTTTTTTGCAAAGTGCCTACCTGTGGATTATGGCCTCTAGCTCACGCGGCACCTAGGGAAACCTACCAAACCTGTGCATTTTCGAAAACTAGAGATCTAGGGGAATCCAAGACGGGGTGACTTGTGGGGCTCTCACCAGATTCTGTTACCCAGAATCCATTGCAAACCTCAAAATTTGGCTAAAAAAACACTTTTTCCTCATATTTCGGTGACAGAGAGTTCTAGAATCTGAGAGGAGCCACAAACTTCCTTCCACCCAGGGTTCCCCCAAGTCTACCGATAAAAATGGTACCTCACTTGTGTGGGTAGGCATAGTGCCCGCAACAGGAAATGCTCCAAAACACAACGTGGACACATCACATTTTTCTACAGAAAACAGAGGTGTTTTTTGCAAATTGCCTACCTGTGGATTTTGGCCTCTAGCTCAGCCGGCACCTAGGGAAACCTACCAAACCTGTGTATTTTTGAAAACTAGAGACCAAGCGGAATCCAAGACGGGGTGACTTGTGGGGCTCTCACCAGGTTCTGTTACCCAGAATCCTTTGCGAACCTCAAAATTTGGCCTAAAAAACACTTTTTCCTCACATTTCGGTGACAGAGAGTTTTCTGGAATCTGAGAGGAGCCACAAATTTCCTTCCACGCAGCGTTCCCCCAAGTCTCTCGATAAAAATGGTACCTCACTTGTGTGGGTAGGCATAGTGCCCGTGACAGGAAATGCTCCAAAACACCACGTGGACACATCACATTTTTCTACAGAAAACAGGTGTTTTTTGCAAAGTGCCTCCCTGTTGATTTTGGCTTCTAGCTCAGCCGGCACCTAGGGAAACCAACCAAACCTGTGCATTTTTGAAAACTAGAGATCTAGCGGAATCCAAGACGGGGTGACTTGTGGGGCTCTCACCAGGCTCTGTTACCAAGATTCCTTTGCAAACCTCAAAATTTGGCTAAAAAAACACTTTTTCCTCACATTTCAGTGACAGAGAGTTCTGGAATCTGAGAGGAGCCACAAACTTCCTTCTACCCAGGGTTCCCCCAAGTCTACCGATAAAAATGGTACCTCACTTGTGTGGGGTCGGCATAGTGCCCGCGACAGGAAATGCTCCACAACACAACGTGGACACATCACATTTTTCTACAGAAAACAGGTGTTTATTGCAAAGTGCCTGCCTGTGGATTTTGGCCTCTAGCTCAGCCGGCACCTAGGGAAACCTACCAAACCTGTGCATTTTTGAAAACTAGAGACCTAGCGGAATCCAATATGGGGTGACTTGTGGGGCTCTCACCAGGCTCTGTTACCCAGAATCCTTTGCAAACCTCAAAATATGGTTAAAAAAAAACTTTTTCATCACATTTCAGTGACAGAGAGTTCTGGAATCTGAGAGGAGCCACAAACTTCCTTCCACCCAGGGTTCCCACAAGTCTACCGATAAAAATGGTACCTCACTTGTGTGGGTAGGCATAGTGCCCGCGACAGGAAATGCTCCACAACACAACGTGGACACATCACATTTTTCTACAGAAAACAGGTGTTTTTTGCAAAGTGCCTACCTGTGGATTTTGGCCTCTAGCTCAGCCGGCACCTAGGGAAACCTACCAAATCTGTGCAATTTCGAAAATTAGAGACCTAGGGGAATCCAATACGGGGTGACTTGTGGGGCTCTCACCAGGCTCTGTTACCCAGAATCCTTTGCAAACCTCAAAATTTGGCTAAAAAAACACTTTTTCCTCACATTTCAGTGACAGAGAGTTCTGGCATCTGAGAGGAGCCACAAACTTCCTTCCACCCAGGGTTCCCCCAAGTCTTCCGATAAAAATGGTACAACACTTGTGTGGGTAGGCACAGTGCCCGCGACAGGAAATGCTCCACAACACAACGTGGACATATCACATTTTTCTACAGAAAACAGGTGTTTTTTGCAAAGTGCCTACCTGTGGATTATGGCCTCTAGCTCACGCGGCACCTAGGGAAACCTACCAAACCTGTGCATTTTCGAAAACTAGAGATCTAGGGGAATCCAAGACGGGGTGACTTGTGGGGCTCTCACCCGATTCTGTTACCCAGAATCCATTGCAAACCTCAAAATTTGGCTAAAAAAACACTTTTTCCTCATATTTCGGTGACAGAGAGTTCTGGAATCTGAGAGGAGCCACAAACTTCCTTCCACCCAGGGTTCCCCCAAGTCTACCGATAAAAATGGTACCTCACTTGTGTGGGTAGGCATAGTGCCCGCGACAGGAAATGCTCCAAAACACAACGTGGACACATCACATTTTTCTACAGAAAACAGAGGTGTTTTTTGCAAATTGCCTACCTGTGGATTTTGGCCTCTAGCTCAGCCGGCACCTAGGGAAACCTACCAAACCTGTGTATTTTTGAAAACTAGAGACCAAGCGGAATCCAAGACGGGGTGACTTGTGGGGCTCTCACCAGGTCCTGTTACCCAGAATCCTTTGCGAACCTCAAAATTTGGCCTAAAAAACACTTTTTCCTCACATTTCGGTGACAGAGAGTTTTCTGGAATCTGAGAGGAGCCACAAATTTCCTTCCACGCAGCGTTCCCCCAAGTCTCTCGATAAAAATGGTACCTCACTTGTGTGGGTAGGCATAGTGCCCGTGACAGGAAATGCTCCACAACACCACGTGGACACATCACATTTTTCTACAGAAAACAGGTGTTTTTTGCAAAGTGCCTACCTGTTGATTTTGGCTTCTAGCTCAGCCGGCACTTAGGGAAACCAACCAAACCTGTGCATTTTTTAAAACTAGAGATCTAGCGGAATCCAAGACGGGGTGACTTGTGGGGCTCTCACCAGGCTCTGTTACCAAGATTCCTTTGCAAACCTCAAAATTTGGCTAAAAAAACACTTTTTCCTCACATTTCAGTGACAGAGAGTTCTGGAATCTGAGAGGAGCCACAAACTTCCTTCCACCCAGGGTTCCCCCAAGTCTACCGATAAAAATGGTACCTCACTTGTGTGGGTCGGCATAGTGCCCGCGACAGGAAATGCTCCACAACACAACGTGGACACATCACATTTTTCTACAGAAAACAGGTGTTTATTGCAAAGTGCCTGCCTGTGGATTTTGGCCTCTAGCTCAGCCGGCACCTAGGGAAACCTACCAAACCTGTGCATTTTTGAAAACTAGAGACCTAGCGGAATCCAATATGGGGTGACTTGTGGGGCTCTCACCAGGCTCTGTTACCCAGAATCCTTTGCAAACCTCAAAATATGGTTAAAAAAAAACTTTTTCATCACATTTCAGTGACAGAGAGTTCTGGAATCTGAGAGGAGCCACAAACTTCCTTCCACCCAGGGTTCCCATAAGTCTACCGATAAAAATGGTACCTCACTTGTGTGGGTAGGCATAGTGCCCGCGACAGGAAATGCTCCACAACACAACGTGGACACATCACATTTTTCTACAGAAAACAGGTGTTTTTTGCAAAGTGCCTACCTGTGGATTTTGGCCTCTAGCTCAGCCGGCACCTAGGGAAACCTACCAAATCTGTGCAATTTCGAAAATTAGAGACCTAGGGGAATCCAAGACGGGGTGACTTGTGGGGCTCTCACCAGGCTCTGTTACCCAGAATCCTTTGCAAACCTCACAATTTGGCTAAAAAAACACTTTTTCCTCACATTTCAGTGACAGAGAGTTCTGGCATCTGAGAGGAGCCACAAACTTCCTTCCACCCAGGGTTCCCCCAAGTCTTCCGATAAAAATGGTACCACACTTGTGTGGGTAGGCACAGTGCCCGCGACAGGAAATGCTCCACAACACAACGTGGACATATCACATTTTTCTACAGAAAACAGGTGTTTTTTGCAAAGTGCCTACCTGTGGATTATGGCCTCTAGCTCACGCGGCACCTAGGGAAACCTACCAAACCTGTGCACTTTCGAAAACTAGAGATCTAGGGGAATCCAAGACGGGGTGACTTGTGGGGCTCTCACCAGATTCTGTTACCCAGAATCCATTGCAAACCTCAAAATTTGGCTAAAAAAACACTTTTTCCTCATATTTCGGTGACATAGAGTTCTGGAATCTGAGAGGAGCCACAAACTTCCTTCCTCCCAGGGTTCCCCCAAGTCTACCGATAAAAATGGTACCTCACTTGTGTGGGTAGGCATAGTGCCCGCGACAGGAAATGCTCCAAAACACAACGTGGACACATCACATTTTTCTACAGAAAACAGAGGTGTTTTTTTCAAATTGCCTACCTGTGGATTTTGGCCTCTAGCTCAGCCGGCACCTAGGGAAACCTACCAAACCTGTGTATTTTTGAAAACTAGAGACCAAGCAGAATCCAAGACGGGGTGACTTGTGGGGCTCTCACCAGGTTCTGTTACCCAGAATCCTTTGCGAACCTCAAAATTTGGCCTAAAAAACACTTTTTCCTCACATTTCGGTGACAGAGAGTTTTCTGGAATCTGAGAGGAGCCACAAATTTCCTTCCACGCAGCGTTCCCCCAAGTCTCTCGATAAAAATGGTACCTCACTTGTGTGGGTAGGCATAGTGCCCGTGACAGGAAATGCTCCACAACACCACGTGGACACATCACATTTTTCTACAGAAAACAGGTGTTTTTTGCAAAGTGCCTACCTGTTGATTTTGGCGTCTAGCTCAGCCGGCATCTAGGGAAACCAACCAAACCTGTGCATTTTTGAAAACTAGAGATCTAGCGGAATCCAATATGGGGTGACTTGTGGGGCTCTCACCAGGCTCTGTTACCAAGATTCCTTTGCAAACCTCAAAATTTGGCTAAAAAAACACTTTTTCCTCACATTTCAGTGACAGAGAGTTCTGGAATCTGAGAGGAGCCACAAACTTCCTTCAACCCAGGGTTCCCCCAAGTCTACCGATAAAAATGGTACCTCACTTGTGTGGGTCGGCATAGTGCCCGCGACAGGAAATGCTCCACAACACAACGTGGACACATCACATTTTTTCTACAGAAAACAGGTGTTTATTGCAAAGTGCCTGCCTGTGGATTTTGGCCTCTAGCTCAGCCGGCACCTAGGGAAACCTACCAAACCTCTGCATTTTTGAAAACTAGAGACCTAGTGGAATCCAATATGGGGTGACTTGTGGGGCTCTCACCAGGCTCTGTTACCCAGAATCCTTTGCAAACCTCAAAATATGGTTAAAAAAAAACTTTTTCATCACATTTCAGTGACAGAGAGTTCTGGAATCTGAGAGGAGCCACAAACTTCCTTCCACCCAGGGTTCCCACAAGTCTACCGATAAAAATGGTACCTCACTTGTGTGGGTAGGCATAGTGCCCGCGACAGGAAATGCTCCACAACACAACGTGGACACATCACATTTTTCTACAGAAAACAGGTGTTTTTTGCAAAGTGCCTACCTGTGGATTTTGGCCTCTAGCTCAGCCGGCACCTAGGGAAACCTACCAAATCTGTGCATTTTCGAAAATTAGAGACCTAGGGGAATCCAAGACGGGGTGACTTGTGGGGCTCTCACCAGGTTCTGTTACCCAGAATCTTTTGCAAACCTCAAAATTTGGCTAAAAAAACACTTTTTCCTCACATTTCGGTGACAGAGAGTTCTGGAATCTGAGCGGAGCCACAAATTTCCTTCCACCCAGCGTTCCCCCAAGTCTCCCGATAAAAATGGTACCTCACTTGAGTGGGTAGGCATAGTGCCCGCGGCAGGAAATGCTCCAAAACACAACGGGGACACATCACATTTTCTACAGAAAACAGAGGTGTTTTTTGCAAAGTGCCTACCTGTGGATTTTGGCCTCTAGCTCAGCCGGCACCTAGGGAAACCTACCAAACCTGTGTTTTTTTTAAAACTAGAGACCTAGGGGAATCCAAGACGGGGTGACTTGTGGGGCTCTCACCAGGTTCAGTTACCCAGAATCCTTTGCGAACCTCAAAATTTGGCTAAAAAAACACTTTTTCCTCACATTTCGGTGACAGAGAGTTCTGGAATCTGAGAGGAGCCACGAATTTCCTTCCACGCAGCATTCACCCAAGTCTGCCGATAAAAATGGTACCTCACTTGTGTGGGTAGGCATAGTGCCCACGACAGGAAATGCTCCAAAACACAACGTGGACACATCACATATTTCTACAGAAAACAGGTTTTTTTTCCAAAGTGCCTACCTGTGGATTTTGGCCTCTAGCTCAGCCGGGCACCTAGGGAAACCTACCAAACCTGTGCATTTTTGAAAACTAGAGACCTAGGGGTATCCAAGACGGGGTGACTTGTGGGGCTCTCACCAGGTTCAGTTACCCAGAATCCTTTGCGAACCTCAAAATTTGGCTAAAAAAACACTTTTTCCTCACATTTCGGTGACAGAGAGTTCTGGAATCTGAGAGGAGCCACAAATTTCCTTCCACGCAGCATTCCCCCAAGTCTGCCGATAAAAATGGTACCTCACTTGTGTGGGTAGGCATAGTGCCCGCGACAGGAAATGCTCCACAACACAACGTGGACACATCACATTTTTCTACAGAAAACAGAGGTGTTTTTTGCAAAGTTGCCTACCTGTTGATTTTGGCCTCTAACTCAGCCGGCACCTAGGGAAACCTACCAAACCTGTGCATTTTTGAAAACTAGCGACCTAGCGGAATCCAAGACGGGGTGACTTGTGGGGCTCTCACCAGGTCCTGTTACCCAGAATCCTTTGCGAACCTCAAAATTTGGCCTAAAAAACACTTTTTCCTCACATTTCGGTGACAGAGAGTTTTCTGGAATCTGAGAGGAGCCACAAATTTCCTTCCACGCAGCGTTCCCCCAAGTCTCTCGATAAAAATGGTACCTCACTTGTGTGGGTAGGCATAGTGCCCGTGACAGGAAATGCTCCACAACACCACGTGGACACATCACATTTTTCTACAGAAAACAGGTGTTTTTTGCAAAGTGCCTACCTGTTGATTTTGGCGTCTAGCTCAGCCGGCATCTAGGGAAACCAACCAAACCTGTGCATTTTTGAAAACTAGAGATCTAGCGGAATCCAATATGGGGTGACTTGTGGGGCTCTCACCAGGCTCTGTTACCAAGATTCCTTTGCAAACCTCAAAATTTGGCTAAAAAAACACTTTTTCCTCACATTTCAGTGACAGAGAGTTCTGGAATCTGAGAGGAGCCACAAACTTCCTTCAACCCAGGGTTCCCCCAAGTCTACCGATAAAAATGGTACCTCACTTGTGTGGGTCGGCATAGTGCCCGCGACAGGAAATGCTCCACAACACAACGTGGACACATCACATTTTTCTACAGAAAACAGGTGTTTATTGCAAAGTGCCTGCCTGTGGATTTTGGCCTCTAGCTCAGCCGGCACCTAGGGAAACCTACCAAACCTCTGCATTTTTGAAAACTAGAGACCTAGTGGAATCCAATATGGGGTGACTTGTGGGGCTCTCACCAGGCTCTGTTACCCAGAATCCTTTGCAAACCTCAAAATATGGTTAAAAAAAAACTTTTTCATCACATTTCAGTGACAGAGAGTTCTGGAATCTGAGAGGAGCCACAAACTTCCTTCCACCCAGGGTTCCCACAAGTCTACCGATAAAAATGGTACCTCACTTGTGTGGGTAGGCATAGTGCCCGCGACAGGAAATGCTCCACAACACAACGTGGACACATCACATTTTTCTACAGAAAACAGGTGTTTTTTGCAAAGTGCCTACCTGTGGATTTTGGCCTCTAGCTCAGCCGGCACCTAGGGAAACCTACCAAATCTGTGCATTTTCGAAAATTAGAGACCTAGGGGAATCCAAGACGGGGTGACTTGTGGGGCTCTCACCAGGTTCTGTTACCCAGAATCTTTTGCAAACCTCAAAATTTGGCTAAAAAAACACTTTTTCCTCACATTTCGGTGACAGAGAGTTCTGGAATCTGAGCGGAGCCACAAATTTCCTTCCACCCAGCGTTCCCCCAAGTCTCCCGATAAAAATGGTACCTCACTTGAGTGGGTAGGCATAGTGCCCGCGGCAGGAAATGCTCCAAAACACAACGGGGACACATCACATTTTCTACAGAAAACAGAGGTGTTTTTTGCAAAGTGCCTACCTGTGGATTTTGGCCTCTAGCTCAGCCGGCACCTAGGGAAACCTACCAAACCTGTGTTTTTTTTAAAACTAGAGACCTAGGGGAATCCAAGACGGGGTGACTTGTGGGGCTCTCACCAGGTTCAGTTACCCAGAATCCTTTGCGAACCTCAAAATTTGGCTAAAAAAACACTTTTTCCTCACATTTCGGTGACAGAGAGTTCTGGAATCTGAGAGGAGCCACGAATTTCCTTCCACGCAGCATTCACCCAAGTCTGCCGATAAAAATGGTACCTCACTTGTGTGGGTAGGCATAGTGCCCACGACAGGAAATGCTCCAAAACACAACGTGGACACATCACATATTTCTACAGAAAACAGGTTTTTTTTCCAAAGTGCCTACCTGTGGATTTTGGCCTCTAGCTCAGCCGGCACCTAGGGAAACCTACCAAACCTGTGCATTTTTGAAAACTAGAGACCTAGGGGTATCCAAGACGGGGTGACTTGTGGGGCTCTCACCAGGTTCAGTTACCCAGAATCCTTTGCGAACCTCAAAATTTGGCTAAAAAAACACTTTTTCCTCACATTTCGGTGACAGAGAGTTCTGGAATCTGAGAGGAGCCACAAATTTCCTTCCACGCAGCATTCCCCCAAGTCTGCCGATAAAAATGGTACCTCACTTGTGTGGGTAGGCATAGTGCCCGCGACAGGAAATGCTCCACAACACAACGTGGACACATCACATTTTTCTACAGAAAACAGAGGTGTTTTTTGCAAAGTTGCCTACCTGTTGATTTTGGCCTCTAACTCAGCCGGCACCTAGGGAAACCTACCAAACCTGTGCATTTTTGAAAACTAGCGACCTAGCGGAATCCAATATGGGGTGACTTGTGGGGCTCTCACCAGGCTCTGTTACCCAGATTCCTTTGAAAACCTCAAAATTTGGCTAAAAAAACACTTTTTCCTCACATTTCAGTGACAGAGAGTTCTGGAATCTGAGAGGAGCCACAAACTTCCTTCCACCCAGGGTTCCCCCAAGTCTACCGATAAAAATGGTACCTCACTTGTGTGGGTAGGCATAGTGCCCGCAACAGGAAATGCTCCGCAACACAACGTGGACACATCACATATTTCTACAGAAAACAGGTTTTTTTCCCAAAGTGCCTACCTGTGGATTTTGGCCTCTAGCTCAGCCGGCACCTAGGGAAACCTACCAAACCTGTGCATTTAAGAAAACTAGAGACCTAGGGGAATCCAAGACGGGGTGACTTGTGGGGCTCTCACCAGGTTCAGTTACCCAGAATCCTTTGCGAACCTCAAAATTTGGCTAAAAAAACACTTTTTCCTCACATTTCGGTGACAGAGAGTTCTGGAATCTGAGAGGAGCCAAAAATGTCCTTCCACGCAGCATTCCCCCAAGTCTGCCGATAAAAATGGTACCTCACTTGTGTGGGTAGGCATAGTGCCCGCGACAGGAAATGCTCCACAACACAACGTGGACACATCACATTTTTCTACAGAAAACAGAGGTGTTTTTTGCAAAGTTGCCTACCTGTTGATTTTGGCCTCTAACTCAGCCGGCACCTAGGGAAACCTACCAAACCTGTGCATTTTTGGAAACTAGCGACCTAGCGGAATCCAATATGGGGTGACTTGTGGGGCTCTCACCAGGCTCTGTTACCCAGATTCCTTTGAAAACCTCAACATTTGGCTAAAAAAACACTTTTTCCTCACATTTCGGTGACAGAGAGTTCTGGAATCTGAGAGGAGCCACAAACTTCCTTCCACCCCGGGTTCCCCCAAGTCTACCGATAAAAATGGTACCTCACTTGTGTGGGTAGGCATAGTGCCCGTGACAGGAAATGCTCCACAACACCACGTGGACACATCACATTTTTCTACAGAAAACAGGTGTATTTTGCAAAGTGCCTACCTGTGGATATTGGCCTCTAGCTCAGCCGGCACCTAGGGAAACCTACCAAACCTGTGCATTTTCGAAACCTAGAGACCTAGCGGAATCCAATATGGGGTGACTTGTGGGGCTCTCACCAGGCTCTGTTACCCAGAATCCTTTGCAAACCTCAAAATTTGGCTAAAAAAACACTTTTTCCTCACATTTCAGTGACAGAGAGTTCTGGCATCTGAGAGGAGCCACAAACTTCCTTCCACCCAGGGTTCCCCCAAGTCTTCCGATAAAAATGGTACCACACTTGTGTGGGTAGGCACAGTGCCCGCGACAGGAAATGCTCCACAACACAACGTGGACATATCACATTTTTCTACAGAAAACAGGTGTTTTTTGCAAAGTGCCTACCTGTGGATTATGGCCTCTAGCTCACGCGGCACCTAGGGAAACCTACCAAACCTGTGCATTTTCGAAAACTAGAGATCTAGGGGAATCCAAGACGGGGTGACTTGTGGGGCTCTCACCAGATTCTGTTACCCAGAATCCATTGCAAACCTCAAAATTTGGCTAAAAAAACACTTTTTCCTCATATTTCGGTGACAGAGAGTTCTGGAATCTGAGAGGAGCCACAAACTTCCTTCCACCCAGGGTTCCCCCAAGTCTACCGATAAAAATGGTACCTCACTTGTGTGGGTAGGCATAGTGCCCGCGACAGGAAATGCTCCAAAACACAACGTGGACACATCACATTTTTCTACAGGAAACAGAGGTGTTTTTTGCAAATTGCCTACCTGTGGATTTTGGCCTCTAGCTCAGCCGGCACCTAGGGAAACCTACCAAACCTGTGTATTTTTGAAAACTAGAGACCAAGCGGAATCCAAGACGGGGTGACTTGTGGGGCTCTCACCAGGTTCTGTTACCCAGAATCCTTTGCAAACCTCAAAATTTGGCCTAAAAAACACTTTTTCCTCACATTTCGGTGACAGAGAGTTTTCTGGAATCTGAGAGGAGCCACAAATTTCCTCCCACGCAGCGTTCCCCCAAGTCTCTCGATAAAAATGGTACCTCACTTGTGTGGGTAGGCATAGTGCCCGTGACAGGAAATGCTCCACAACACCACGTGGACACATCACATTTTTCTACAGAAAACAGGTGTTTTTTGCAAAGTGCCTACCTGTTGATTTTGGCTTCTAGCTCAGCCGGCACCTAGGGAAACCAACCAAACCTGTGCATTTTTGAAAACTAGAGATCTAGCGGAATCCAAGACGGGGTGACTTGTGGGGCTCTCACCAGGCTCTGTTACCAAGATTCCTTTGCAAACCTCAAAATTTGGCTAAAAAAACACTTTTTCCTCACATTTCAGTGACAGAGAGTTCTGGAATCTGAGAGGAGCCACAAACTTCCTTCCACCCAGGGTTCCCCCAAGTCTACCGATAAAAATGGTACCTCACTTGTGTGGGTCGGCATAGTGCCCGCGACAGGAAATGCTCCACAACACAACGTGGACACATCACATTTTTCTACAGAAAACAGGTGTTTATTGCAAAGTGCCTGCCTGTGGATTTTGGCCTCTAGCTCAGCTGGCACCTAGGGAAACCTACCAAACCTGTGCATTTTTGAAAACTAGAGACCTAGCGGAATCCAATATGGGGTGACTTGTGGGGCTCTCACCAGGCTCTGTTACCCAGAATCCTTTGCAAACCTCAAAATATGGTTAAAAAAAAACTTTTTCATCACATTTCAGTGACAGAGAGTTCTGGAATCTGAGAGGAGCCACAAACTTCCTTCCACCCAGGGTTCCACACAAGTCTACCGATAAAAATGGTACCTCAGTTGTGTGGGTAGGCATAGTGCCCGCGACAGGAAATGCTCCACAACACAACGTGGACACATCACATTTTTCTACAGAAAACAGGTGTTTTTTGCAAAGTGCCTACCTGTGGATTTTGGCCTCTAGCTCAGCCGGCACCTAGGGAAACCTACCAAATCTGTGCAATTTCGAAAATTAGAGACCTAGGGGAATCCAATACGGGGTGACTTGTGAGGCTCTCACCAGGCTCTGTTACCCAGAATCCTTTGCAAACCTCAAAATTTGGCTAAAAAAACACTTTTTCCTCACATTTCAGTGACAGAGAGTTCTGGCATCTGAGAGGAGCCACAAACTTCCTTCCACCCAGGGTTCCCCCAAGTCTTCCGATAAAAATGGTACCACACTTGTGTGGGTAGGCACAGTGCCCGCGACAGGAAATGCTCCACAACACAACGTGGACATATCACATTTTTCTACAGAAAACAGGTGTTTTTTGCAAAGTGCCTACCTGTGGATTATGGCCTCTAGCTCACGCGGCACCTAGGGAAACCTACCAAACCTGTGCATTTTCGAAAACTAGAGATCTAGGGGAATCCAAGACGGGGTGACTTGTGGGGCTCTCACCAGATTCTGTTACCCAGAATCCATTGCAAACCTCAAAATTTGGCTAAAAAAACACTTTTTCCTCATATTTCGGTGACAGAGGTGACAGAGAGTTCTGGAATCTGAGAGGAGCCACAAACTTCCTTCCACCCAGGGTTCCCCCAAGTCTACCGATAAAAATGGTACCTCACTTGTGTGGGTAGGTATAGTGCCCGCGACAGGAAATGCTCCAAAACACAACGTGGACACATCACATTTTTCTACAGAAAACAGAGGTGTTTTTGCAAATTGCCTACCTGTGGATTTTGGCCTCTAGCTCAGCCGGCACCTAGGGAAACTTACCAAACCTGTGTATTTTTGAAAACTAGAGACCAAGCGGAATCCAAGACGGGGTGACTTGTGGGGCTCTCACCAGGTCCTGTTACCCAGAATCCTTTGCGAACCTCAAAATTTGGCCTAAAAAACACTTTTTCCTCACATTTCGGTGACAGAGAGTTTTCTGGAATCTGAGAGGAGCCACAAATTTTCTTCCACGCAGCGTTCCCCCAAGTCTCTCGATAAAAATGGTACCTCACTTGTGTGGGTAGGCATAGTGCCCGTGACAGGAAATGCTCCACAACACCACGTGGACACATCACATTTTTCTACAGAAAACAGGTGTTTTTTGCAAAGTGCCTACCTGTTGATTTTGGCTTCTAGCTCAGCCGGCATCTAGGGAAACCTACCAAACCTGTGCATTTTTGAAAACTAGAGATCTAGCGGAATCCAATATGGGGTGACTTGTGGGGCTCTCACCAGGCTCTGTTACCAAGATTCCTTTGCAAACCTCAAAATTTGGCTAAAAAAACACTTTTTCCTCACATTTCAGTGACAGAGAGTTCTGGAATCTGAGAGGAGCCACAAACTTCCTTCCACCCAGGGTTCCCCCAAGTCTACCGATAAAAATGGTACCTCACTTGTGTGGGTCGGCATAGTGCCCGCGACAGGAAATGCTCCACAACACAACGTGGACACATCACATTTTTCTACAGAAAACAGGTGTTTATTGCAAAGTGCCTGCCTGTGGATTTTGGCCTCTAGCTCAGCCGGCACCTAGGGAAACCTACCAAACCTCTGCATTTTTGAAAACTAGAGACCTAGTGGAATCCAATATGGGGTGACTTGTGGGGCTCTCACCAGGCTCTGTTACCCAGAATCCTTTGCAAACCTCAAAATATGGTTAAAAAAAAACTTTTTCATCACATTTCAGTGACAGAGAGTTCTGGAATCTGAGAGGAGCCACAAACTTCCTTCCACCCAGGGTTCCCACAAGTCTACCGATAAAAATGGTACCTCACTTGTGTGGGTAGGCATAGTGCCCGCGACAGGAAATGCTCCACAACACAACGTGGACACATCACATTTTTCTACAGAAAACAGGTGTTTTTTGCAAAGTGCCTACCTGTGGATTTTGGCCTCTAGCTCAGCCGGCACCTAGGGAAACCTACCAAATCTGTGCAATTTCGAAAATTAGAGACCTAGGGGAATCCAATACGGGGTGACTTGTGGGGCTCTCACCAGGCTCTGTTACCCAGAATCCTTTGCAAACCTCAAAATTTGGCTAAAAAAACACTTTTTCCTCACATTTCAGTGACAGAGAGTTCTGGCATCTGAGAGGAGCCACAAACTTCCTTCCACCCAGGGTTCCCCCAAGTCTTCCGATAAAAATGGTACCACACTTGTGTGGGTAGGCACAGTGCCCGCGACAGGAAATGCTCCACAACACAACGTGGACATATCACATTTTTCTACAGAAAACAGGTGTTTTTTGCAAAGTGCCTACCTGTGGATTATGGCCTCTAGCTCACGCGGCACCTAGGGAAACCTACCAAACCTGTGCATTTTCGAAAACTAGAGATCTAGGGGAATCCAAGACGGGGTGACTTGTGGGGCTCTCACCAGATTCTGTTACCCAGAATCCATTGCAAACCTCAAAATTTGGCTAAAAAAACACTTTTTCCTCATATTTCGGTGACAGAGAGTTCTGGAATCTGAGAGGAGCCACAAACTTCCTTCCACCCAGGGTTCCCCCAAGTCTCCCGATAAAAATGGTACCTCACTTGTGTGGGTAGGCATAGTGCCCGCGGCAGGAAATGCTCCAAAACACAACGGGGACACATCACATTTTCTACAGAAAACAGAGGTGTTTTTTGCAAAGTGCCTACCTGTGGATTTTGGCCTCTAGCTCAGCCGGCACCTAGGGAAACCTACCAAACCTGTGTTTTTTTGAAAACTAGAGACCTAGGGGAATCCAAGACGGGGTGACTTGTGGGGCTCTCACCAGGTTCAGTTACCCAGAATCCTTTGCGAACCTCAAAATTTGGCTAAAAAAACACTTTTTCCTCACATTTCGGTGACAGAGAGTTCTGGAATCTGAGAGGAGCCACGAATTTCCTTCCACGCAGCATTCACCCAAGTCTGCCGATCAAAATGGTACCTCACTTGTGTGGGTAGGCATAGTGCCCGCGACAGGAAATGCTCCAAAACACAACGTGGACACATCACATATTTCTACAGAAAACAGTTTTTTTTTCCAAAGTGCCTACCTGTGGATTTTGGCCTCTAGCTCAGCCGGCACCTAGGGAAACCTACCAAACCTGTGCATTTTTGAAAACTAGAGACCTAGGGGTATCCAAGACGGGGTGACTTGTGGGGCTCTCACCAGGTTCAGTTACCCAGAATCCTTTGGGAACCTCAAAATTTGGCTAAAAAAACACTTTTTCCTCACATTTCGGTGACAGAGAGTTCTGGAATCTGAGAGGAGCCACAAATTTCCTTCCACGCAGCATTCCCCCAAGTCTGCCGATAAAAATGGTACCTCACTTGTGTGGGTAGGCATAGTGCCCGCGACAGGAAATGCTCCACAACACAACGTGGACACATCACATTTTTCTACAGAAAACAGAGGTGTTTTTTGCAAAGTTGCCTACCTGTTGATTTTGGCCTCTAACTCAGCCGGCACCTAGGGAAACCTACCAAACCTGTGCATTTTTGAAAACTAGCGACCTAGCGGAATCCAATATGGGGTGACTTGTGGGGCTCTCACCAGGCTCTGTTACCCAGATTCCTATGAAAACCTCAAAATTTGGCTAAAAAAACACTTTTTCCTCACATTTCAGTGACAGAGAGTTCTGGAATCTGAGAGGAGCCACAAACTTCCTTCCACCCAGGGTTCCCCCAAGTCTACCGATAAAAATGGTACCTCACTTGTGTGGGTAGGCATAGTGCCCGCAAAAGGAAATGCTCCACAACACAACGTGGACACATCACATATTTCTACAGAAAACAGGTTTTTTTTCCAAAGTGCCTACCTGTGGATTTTGGCCTCTAGCTCAGCCGGCACCTAGGGAAACCTACCAAACCTGTGCATTTAAGAAAACTAGAGACCTAGGGGAATCCAAGACGGGGTGACTTGTGGGGCTCTCACCAGGTTCAGTTACCCAGAATCCTTTGCGAACCTCAAAATTTGGCTAAAAAAACACTTTTTCCTCACATTTCGGTGACAGAGAGTTCTGGAATCTGATAGGAGCCACAAATTTCCTTCCACGCAGCATTCCCCCAAGTCTGCCGATAAAAATGGTACCTCACTTGTGTGGGTAGGCATAGTGCCCGCGACAGGAAATGCTCCACAACACAACGTGGACACATCACATTTTTCTACAGAAAACAGAGGTGTTTTTTGCAAAGTTGCCTACCTGTTGATTTTGGCCTCTAACTCAGCCGGCACCTAGGGAAACCTACCAAACCTGTGCATTTTTGGAAACTAGCGACCTAGCGGAATCCAATATGGGGTGACTTGTGGGGCTCTCACCAGGCTCTGTTACCCAGATTCCTTTGAAAACCTCAACTTGGCTAAAAAAACACTTTTTCCTCACATTTCGGTGACAGAGAGTTCTGGAATCTGAGAGGAGCCACAAACTTCCTTCCACCCCGGGTTCCCCCAAGTCTACCGATAAAAATGGTACCTCACTTGTGTGGGTAGGCATAGTGCCCGTGACAGGAAATGCTCCACAACACCACGTGGACACATCACATTTTTCTACAGAAAACAGGTGTATTTTGCAAAGTGCCTACCTGTGGATATTGGCCTCGAGCTCAGCCGGCACCTAGGGAAACCTACCAAACCTGTGCATTTTCGAAACCTAGAGACCTAGCGGAATCCAATATGGGGTGACTTGTGGGGCTCTCACCAGGCTCTGTTACCCAGAATCCTTTGCAAACCTCAAAATTTGGCTAAAAAAACACTTTTTCCTCACATTTCAGTGACAGAGAGTTCTGGCATCTGAGAGGAGCCACAAACTTCCTTCCACCCAGGGTTCCCCCAAGTCTTCCGAAAAAAATGGTACCACACTTGTGTGGGTAGGCACAGTGCCCGCGACAGGAAATGCTCCACAACACAACGTGGACATATCACATTTTTCTACAGAAAACAGGTGTTTTTTGCAAAGTGCCTACCTGTGGATTATGGCCTCTAGCTCACGCGGCACCTAGGGAAACCTACCAAACCTGTGCATTTTCGAAAACTAGAGATCTAGGGGAATCCAAGACGGGGTGACTTGTGGGGCTCTCACCAGATTCTGTTACCCAGAATCCATTGCAAACCTCAAAATTTGGCTAAAAAAACACTTTTTCCTCATATTTCGGTGACAGAGAGTTCTGGAATCTGAGAGGAGCCACAAACTTCCTTCCACCCAGGGTTCCCCCAAGTCTACCGATAAAAATGGTACCTCACTTGTGTGGGTAGGCATAGTGCCCGCGACAGGAAATGCTCCAAAACACAACGTGGACACATCACATTTTTCTACAGGAAACAGAGGTGTTTTTTGCAAATTGCCTACCTGTGGATTTTGGCCTCTAGCTCAGCCGGCACCTAGGGAAACCTACCAAACCTGTGTATTTTTGAAAACTAGAGACCAAGCGGAATCCAAGACGGGGTGACTTGTGGGGCTCTCACCAGGTTCTGTTACCCAGAATCCTTTGTAAACCTCAAAATTTGGCCTAAAAAAACACTTTTTCCTCACATTTCGGTGACAGAGAGTTTTCTGGAATCTGAGAGGAGCCACAAATTTCCTCCCACGCAGCGTTCCCACCAAGTCTCTCGATAAAAATGGTACCTCACTTGTGTGGGTAGGCATAGTGCCCGTGACAGGAATTGCTCCACAACACCACGTGGACACATCACATTTTTCTACAGAAAACAGGTGTTTTTTGCAAAGTGCCTACCTGTTGATTTTGGCTTCTAGCTCAGCCGGCACCTAGGGAAACCAACCAAACCTGTGCATTTTTGAAAACTAGAGATCTAGCGGAATCCAAGACGGGGTGACTTGTGGGGCTCTCACCAGGCTCTGTTACCAAGATTCCTTTGCAAACCTCAAAATTTGGCTAAAAAAACACTTTTTCCTCACATTTCAGTGACAGAGAGTTCTGGAATCTGAGAGGAGCCACAAACTTCCTTCCACCCAGGGTTCCCCCAAGTCTACCGATAAAAATGGTACCTCACTTGTGTGGGTCGGCATAGTGCCCGCGACAGGAAATGCTCCACAACACAACGTGGACACATCACATTTTTCTACAGAAAACAGGTGTTTATTGCAAAGTGCCTGCCTGTGGATTTTGGCCTCTAGCTCAGCCGGCACCTAGGGAAACCTACCAAACCTGTGCATTTTTGAAAACTAGAGACCTAGCGGAATCCAATATGGGGTGACTTGTGGGGCTCTCACCAGGCTCTGTTACCCAGAATCCTTTGCAAACCTCAAAATATGGTTAAAAAAAAACTTTTTCATCACATTTCAGTGACAGAGAGTTCTGGAATCTGAGAGGAGCCACAAACTTCCTTCCACCCAGGGTTCCACACAAGTCTACCGATAAAAATGGTACCTCAGTTGTGTGGGTAGGCATAGTGCCCGCGACAGGAAATGCTCCACAACACAACGTGGACACATCACATTTTTCTACAGAAAACAGGTGTTTTTTGCAAAGTGCCTACCTGTGGATTTTGGCCTCTAGCTCAGCCGGCACCTAGGGAAACCTACCAAATCTGTGCAATTTCGAAAATTAGAGACCTAGGGGAATCCAATACGGGGTGACTTGTGGGGCTCTCACCAGTCTCTGTTACCCAGAATCCTTTGCAAACCTCAAAATTTGGCTAAAAAAACACTTTTTCCTCACATTTCAGTGACAGAGAGTTCTGGCATCTGAGAGGAGCCACAAACTTCCTTCCACCCAGGGTTCCCCCAAGTCTTCCGATAAAAATGGTACCACACTTGTGTGGGTAGGCACAGTGCCCGCGACAGGAAATGCTCCACAACACAACGTGGACATATCACATTTTTCTACAGAAAACAGGTGTTTTTTGCAAAGTGCCTACCTGTGGATTATGGCCTCTAGCTCACGCGGCACCTAGGGAAACCTACCAAACCTGTGCATTTTCGAAAACTAGAGATCTAGGGGAATCCAAGACGGGGTGACTTGTGGGGCTCTCACCAGATTCTGTTACCCAGAATCCATTGCAAACCTCAAAATTTGGCTAAAAAAACACTTTTTCCTCATATTTCGGTGACAGAGAGTTCTGGAATCTGAGAGGAGCCACAAACTTCCTTCCACCCAGGGTTCCCCCAAGTCTACCGATAAAAATGGTACCTCACTTGTGTGGGTAGGCATAGTGCCCGCGACAGGAAATGCTCCAAAACACAACGTGGACACATCACATTTTTCTACAGAAAACAGAGGTGTTTTTTGCAAATTGCCTACCTGTGGATTTTGGCCTCTAGCTCAGCCGGCACCTAGGGAAACCTACCAAACCTGTGTATTTTTGAAAACTAGAGACCAAGCGGAATCCAAGACGGGGTGACTTGTGGGGCTCTCACCAGGTCCTGTTACCCAGAATCCTTTGCGAACCTCAAAATTTGGCCTAAAAAACACTTTTTCCTCACATTTCGGTGACAGAGAGTTTTCTGGAATCTGAGAGGAGCCACAAATTTCCTTCCACGCAGCGTTCCCCCAAGTCTCTCGATAAAAATGGTACCTCACTTGTGTGGGTAGGCATAGTGCCCGTGACAGGAAATGCTCCACAACACCACGTGGACACATCACATTTTTCTACAGAAAACAGGTGTTTTTTGCAAAGTGCCTACCTGTTGATTTTGGCTTCTAGCTCAGCCGGCACCTAGGGAAACCAACCAAACCTGTGCATTTTTTAAAACTAGAGATCTAGCGGAATCCAAGACGGGGTGACTTGTGGGGCTCTCACCAGGCTCTGTTTCCAAGATTCCTTTGCAAACCTCAAAATTTGGCTAAAAAAACACTTTTTCCTCACATTTCAGTGACAGAGAGTTCTGGAATCTGAGAGGAGCCACAAACTTCCTTCCACCCAGGGTTCCCCCAAGTCTACCGATAAAAATGGTACCTCACTTGTGTGGGTCGGCATAGTGCCCGCGACAGGAAATGCTCCACAACACAACGTGGACACATCACATTTTTCTACAGAAAACAGGTGTTTATTGCAAAGTGCCTGCCTGTGGATTTTGGCCTCTAGCTCAGCCGGCACCTAGGGAAACCTACCAAACCTGTGCATTTTTGAAAACTAGAGACCTAGCGGAATCCAATATGGGGTGACTTGTGGGGCTCTCACCAGGCTCTGTTACCCAGAATCCTTTGCAAACCTCAAAATATGGTTAAAAAAAAACTTTTTCATCACATTTCAGTGACAGAGAGTTCTGGAATCTGAGAGGAGCCACAAACTTCCTTCCACCCAGGGTTCCCATAAGTCTACCGATAAAAATGGTACCTCACTTGTGTGGGTAGGCATAGTGCCCGCGACAGGAAATGCTCCACAACACAACGTGGACACATTACATTTTTCTACAGAAAACAGGTTTTTTTTCCAAAGTGCCTACCTGTGGATTTTGGCCTCTAACTCAGCCGGCACCTAGGGAAACCTACCAAACCTGTGCATTTTTGAAAACTAGCGACCTAGCGGAATCCAATATGGGGTGACTTGTGGGGCTCTCACCAGGCTCTGTTACCCAGATTCCTTTGAAAACCTCAACATTTGGCTAAAAAAACACTTTTTCCTCACATTTCGGTGACAGAGAGTTCTGGAATCTGAGAGGAGCCACAAACTTCCTTCCACCCCGGGTTCCCCCAAGTCTACCGATAAAAATGGTACCTCACTTGTGTGGGTAGGCATAGTGCCCGTGACAGGAAATGCTCCACAACACCACGTGGACACATCACATTTTTCTACAGAAAACAGGTGTATTTTGCAAAGTGCCTACCTGTGGATATTGGCCTCTAGCTCAGCCGGCACCTAGGGAAACCTACCAAACCTGTGCATTTTCGAAACCTAGAGACCTAGCGGAATCCAATATGGGGTGACTTGTGGGGCTCTCACCAGGCTCTGTTACCCAGAATCCTTTGCAAACCTCAAAATTTGGCTAAAAAAACACTTTTTCCTCACATTTCAGTGACAGAGAGTTCTGGCATCTGAGAGGAGCCACAAACTTCCTTCCACCCAGGGTTCCCCCAAGTCTTCCGATAAAAATGGTACAACACTTGTGTGGGTAGGCACAGTGCCCGCGACAGGAAATGCTCCACAACACAACGTGGACATATCACATTTTTCTACAGAAAACAGGTGTTTTTTGCAAAGTGCCTACCTGTGGATTATGGCCTCTAGCTCACGCGGCACCTAGGGAAACCTACCAAACCTGTGCATTTTCGAAAACTAGAGATCTAGGGGAATCCAAGACGGGGTGACTTGTGGGGCTCTCACCAGATTCTGTTACCCAGAATCCATTGCAAACCTCAAAATTTGGCTAAAAAAACACTTTTTCCTCATATTTCGGTGACAGAGAGTTCTAGAATCTGAGAGGAGCCACAAACTTCCTTCCACCCAGGGTTCCCCCAAGTCTACCGATAAAAATGGTACCTCACTTGTGTGGGTAGGCATAGTGCCCGCGACAGGAAATGCTCCAAAACACAACGTGGACACATCACATTTTTCTACAGAAAACAGAGGTGTTTTTTGCAAATTGCCTACCTGTGGATTTTGGCCTCTAGCTCAGCCGGCACCTAGGGAAACCTACCAAACCTGTGTATTTTTGAAAACTAGAGACCAAGCGGAATCCAAGACGGGGTGACTTGTGGGGCTCTCACCAGGTTCTGTTACCCAGAATCCTTTGCGAACCTCAAAATTTGGCCTAAAAAACACTTTTTCCTCACATTTCGGTGACAGAGAGTTTTCTGGAATCTGAGAGGAGCCACAAATTTCCTTCCACGCAGCGTTCCCCCAAGTCTCTCGATAAAAATGGTACCTCACTTGTGTGGGTAGGCATAGTGCCCGTGACAGGAAATGCTCCACAACACCACGTGGACACATCACATTTTTCTACAGAAAACAGGTGTTTTTTGCAAAGTGCCTACCTGTTGATTTTGGCTTCTAGCTCAGCCGGCACCTAGGGAAACCAACCAAACCTGTGCATTTTTGAAAACTAGAGATCTAGCGGAATCCAAGACGGGGTGACTTGTGGGGCTCTCACCAGGCTCTGTTACCAAGATTCCTTTGCAAACCTCAAAATTTGGCTAAAAAAACACTTTTTCCTCACATTTCAGTGACAGAGAGTTCTGGAATCTGAGAGGAGCCACAAACTTCCTTCCACCCAGGGTTCCCCCAAGTCTACCGATAAAAATGGTACCTCACTTGTGTGGGTCGGCATAGTGCCCGCGACAGGAAATGCTCCACAACACAACGTGGACACATCACATTTTTCTACAGAAAACAGGTGTTTATTGCAAAGTGCCTGCCTGTGGATTTTGGCCTCTAACTCAGCCGGCACCTAGGGAAACCTACCAAACCTGTGCATTTTTGAAAACTAGAGACCTAGCGGAATCCAATATGGGGTGACTTGTGGGGCTCTCACCAGGCTCTGTTACCCAGAATCCTTTGCAAACCTCAAAATATGGTTAAAAAAAAAAAAATTTTATCACATTTCAGTGACAGAGAGTTCTGGAATCTGAGAGGAGCCACAAACTTCCTTCCACCCAGGGTTCCCACAAGTCTACCGATAAAAATGGTACCTCACTTGTGTGGGTAGGCATAGTGCCCGCGACAGGAAATGCTCCACAACACAACGTGGACACATCACATTTTTCTACAGAAAACAGGTGTTTTTTGCAAAGTGCCTACCTGTGGATTTTGGCCTCTAGCTCAGCCGGCACCTAGGGAAACCTGCCAAATCTGTGCAATTTCGAAAATTAGAGACCTAGGGGAATCCAAGACGGGGTGACTTGTGGGGCTCTCACCAGGCTCTGTTACCCAGAATCCTTTGCAAACCTCAAAATTTGGCTAAAAAAACACTTTTTCCTCACATTTCAGTGACAGAGAGTTCTGGCATCTGAGAGGAGCCACAAACTTCCTTCCACCCAGGGTTCCCCCAAGTCTTCCAATAAAAATGGTACCACACTTGTGTGGGTAGGCACAGTGCCCGCGACAGGAAATGCTCCACAACACAACGTGGACATATCACATTTTTCTACAGAAAACAGGAGTTTTTTGCAAAGTGCCTACCTGTGGATTATGGCCTCTAGCTCACGCGGCACCTAGGGAAACCTACCAAACCTGTGCATTTTCGAAAACTAGAGATCTAGGGGAATCCAAGACGGGGTGACTTGTGGGGCTCTCACCAGATTCTGTTACCCAGAATCCATTGCAAACCTCAAAATTTGGCTAAAAAAACACTTTTTCCTCATATTTCGGTGACCGAGAGTTCTGGAATCTGAGAGGAGCCACAAACTTCCTTCCACCCAGGGTTCCCCCAAGTCTACCGATAAAAATGGTACCTCACTTGTGTGGGTAGGCATAGTGCCCGCGACAGGAAATGCTCCAAAACACAACGTGGACACATCACATTTTTCTACAGAAAACAGAGGTGTTTTTTGCAAATTGCCTACCTGTGGATTTTGGCCTCTAGCTCAGCCGGCACCTAGGGAAACCTACCAAACCTGTGTATTTTTGAAAACTAGAGACCAAGCGGAATCCAAGACGGGGTGACTTGTGGGGCTCTCACCAGGTTCTGCTACCCAGAATCCTTTGCGAACCTCAAAATTTGGCCTAAAAAACACTTTTTCCTCACATTTCGGTGACAGAGAGTTTTCTGGAATCTGAGAGGAGCCACAAATTTCCTTCCACGCAGCGTTCCCCCAAGTCTCTCGATAAAAATGGTACCTCACTTGTGTGGGTAGGCATAGTGCCCGTGACAGGAAATGCTCCACAACACCACGTGGACACATCACATTTTTCTACAGAAAACAGGTGTTTTTTGCAAAGTGCCTACCTGTTGATTTTGGCTTCTAGCTCAGCCGGCATCTAGGGAAACCAACCAAACCTGTGCATTTTTGAAAACTAGAGATCTAGCGGAATCCAATATGGGGTGACTTGTGGGGCTCTCACCAGGCTCTGTTACCAAGATTCCTTTGCAAACCTCAAAATTTGGCTAAAAAAACACTTTTTCCTCACATTTCAGTGACAGAGAGTTCTGGAATCTGAGAGGAGCCACAAACTTCCTTCCACCCAGGGTTCCCCCAAGTCTACCGATAAAAATGGTACCTCACTTGTGTGGGTCGGCATAGTGCCCGCGACAGGAAATGCTCCACAACACAACGTGGACACATCACATTTTTCTACAGAAAACAGGTGTTTATTGCAAAGTGCCTGCCTGTGGATTTTGGCCTCTAGCTCAGCCGGCACCTAGGGAAACCTACCAAACCTCTGCATTTTTGAAAACTAGAGACCTAGTGGAATCCAATATGGGGTGACTTGTGGGGCTCTCACCAGGCTCTGTTACCCAGAATCCTTTGCAAACCTCAAAATATGGTTAAAAAAAAACTTTTTTATCACATTTCAGTGACAGAGAGTTCTGGAATCTGAGAGGAGCCACAAACTTCCTTCCACCCAGGGTTCCCACAAGTCTACCGATAAAAATGGTACCTCACTTGTGTGGGTAGGCATAGTGCCCGCGACAGGAAATGCTCCACAACACAACGTGGACACATCACATTTTTCTACAGAAAACAGGTGTTTTTTGCAAAGTGCCTACCTGTGGATTTTGGCCTCTAGCTCAGCCGGCACCTAGGGAAACCTACCAAATCTGTGCATTTTCGAAAATTAGAGACCTAGGGGAATCCAAGACGGGGTGACTTGTGGGGCTCTCACCAGGTTCTGTTACCCAGAATCTTTTGCAAACCTCAAAATTTGGCTAAAAAAACACTTTTTCCTCACATTTCGGTGACAGAGAGTTCTGGAATCTGAGCGGAGCCACAAATTTCCTTCCACCCAGCGTTCCCCCAAGTCTCCCGATAAAAATGGTACCTCACTTGAGTGGGTAGGCATAGTGCCCGCGGCAGGAAATGCTCCAAAACACAACGGGGACGCATCACATTTTCTACAGAAAACAGAGGTGTTTTTTGCAAAGTGCCTACCTGTGGATTTTGGCCTCTAGCTCAGCCGGCACCTAGGGAAACCTACCAAACCTGTGTTTTTTTGAAAACTAGAGACCTAGGGGAATCCAAGACGGGGTGACTTGTGGGGCTCTCACCAGGTTCAGTTACCCAGAATCCTTTGCGAACCTCAAAATTTGGCTAAAAAAACACTTTTTCCTCACATTTCGGTGACAGAGAGTTCTGGAATCTGAGAGGAGCCACGAATTTCCTTCCACGCAGCATTCACCCAAGTCTGCCGATAAAAATGGTACCTCACTTGTGTGGGTAGGCATAGTGCCCGCGACAGGAAATGCTCCAAAACACAACGTGGACACATCACATATTTCTACAGAAAACAGGTTTTTTTTCCAAAGTGCCTACCTGTGGATTTTGGCCTCTAGCTCAGCCGGCACCTAGGGAAACCTACCAAACCTGTGCATTTTTGAAAACTAGAGACCTAGGGGTATCCAAGACGGGGTGACTTGTGGGGCTCTCACCAGGTTCAGTTACCCAGAATCCTTTGCGAACCTCAAAATTTGGCTAAAAAAACACTTTTTCCTCACATTTCGGTGACAGAGAGTTCTGGAATCTGAGAGGAGCCACAAATTTCCTTCCACGCAGCATTCCCCCAAGTCTGCCGATAAAAATGGTACCTCACTTGTGTGGGTAGGCATAGTGCCCGCGACAGGAAATGCTCCACAACACAACGTGGACACATCACATTTTTCTACAGAAAACAGAGGTGTTTTTTGCAAAGTTGCCTACCTGTTGATTTTGGCCTCTAACTCAGCCGGCACCTAGGGAAACCTACCAAACCTGTGCATTTTTGAAAACTAGCGACCTAGCGGAATCCAATATGGGGTGACTTGTGGGGCTCTCACCAGGCTCTGTTACCCAGATTCCTTTGAAAACCTCAAAATTTGGCTAAAAAAACACTTTTTCCTCACATTTCAGTGACAGAGAGTTCTGGAATCTGAGAGGAGCCACAAACTTCCTTCCACCCAGGGTTCCCCCAAGTCTACCGATAAAAATGGTACCTCACTTGTGTGGGTAGGCATAGTGCCCGCAACAGGAAATGCTCCACAACACAACGTGGACACATCACATATTTCTACAGAAAACAGGTTTTTTTTCCAAAGTGCCTACCTGTGGATTTTGGCCTCTAGCTCAGCCGGCACCTAGGGAAACCTACCAAACCTGTGCATTTAAGAAAACTAGAGACCTAGGGGAATCCAAGACGGGGTGACTTGTGGGGCTCTCACCAGGTTCTGTTACCCAGAATCCTTTGCAAACATCAAAATTTGGCTAAAAAAACACTTTTTCCTCACATTTCGGTGACAGAGAGTTCTGGAATCCGAGCGGAGCCACAAATTTCCTTCCACCCAGCGTTCCCCCAAGTCTCCCGATAAAAATGGTACCTCACTTGTGTGGGTAGGCATAGTGCCCGCGACAGGAAATGCTCCAAAACACAACGTGAACACATCACATTTTTCTACAGAAAACAGAGGTGTTTTTTGCAAAGTGCCTACCTGTGGATTTTGACCTCTAGCTCAGCCGGCACCTAGGGAAACCTACCAAACCTGTGCATTTTTTTAAACTAGAGACCTAGGGGAATCCAAGACGGGGTGACTTTTGGGGCTCTCACCAGGTTCTGTTACCCAGAATCCTTTGCAAACCTTAAAATGTGGCTAAAAAAACACTTTTTCCTCACATTTCAGTGACAGAGAGTTCTGGAATCTGAGAGGAGCCACAAATTTCCTTCCACTCAGCATTCCCCCAAGTTTCCTGATAAAAATGATACCTCACTTGTGTGGGTGGGCCAGGTGCCTGCAACAGAATAAGGCCAAAAACTTGTAGAGAGAGAGGGGATAGCACAGCGAGTTGAAGGGCATATTCTTCTTTTATACATCTTTAGGCTGACTCTGCTTTGGGGACCCGAAAAAACGTCCGATCTGCCCCCGGGGGGTCGAAAAAGGATTATTTATGCCCCCAAGGGGAGCAACCCTTGCCCAAGGGGTCGCTCCCCAAAAAATCCTAGTGAAAATGAAATCCCTGGTGTGTAGTGGCTTTCGACCCCCCCTGGGGGCAGATCGTCCATAAAAACAGCCGATCTTCCCCCGGGGGGCAAAAAAGGATTATTTATGCCCCCAAGGGGAGCGACCCTTGCCCAAGGGGTCGCTCCCCAAAATATCCTAGTGCAAACTAAATCCCTGGTGTCTAGTGGCTTTCGACCCCCCCTGGGGGCAGATCGGGCAAAAAAACGGCCGAACTGCCCCCAGGGGGGGCCGAAATATGAAGGAAAATAGCCCACCATGGGAGCGACCCTTGCCCAAGGGGTCGCTCCCAAAAATAAATCAGCCAAAAAATCCCTGGTGTCTAGTGGTGATTCCTGGTCCACAATTGAAGGCCCTGCCCGCGATCGTGGACCAGGAATCCACTGAAAACAGGCACGGGGGAAGGAAAACCCTTTCCTTCCCCCGTGTCTTTTCCCCCCCCCCCAAGACCCCCAAAAAGGGAAGGACTCACCTGTTGGGTTTCCCCTTCCATCTCTGACTGGGGGGGTGTGGGTGGGGGGCCCACGGGGGGAGCGCTAGCGCTCCCCCAATGAGCCGGGGCAGGACGAGGTGATCTCGTCCCAGGCACACGGGAACCGTGTGCTGGGATGAGATCACCTCGTCCAGGGCACCCAGGGGGTTAATTAATTACTTCGTATTATTTGTTTATATCATTTCTTTATTTTTAATTTATGTATTTATGACATTTCAAGTAATAATTGTATTAAATAGTTAACAATTACACATAATTTCTGTATAATCCTCTTTATATGTTGTGATATCAATGATCATAATGAATAGAAATAGAATAAGCATGTAGTCAGATACTTATATTTTATTTATATAATGGCCAATGTAGGTTTGAGCAGAAATAGAAGCAATGTATATATTTTAACTATAGGTAATACATCATTACATATATATATATATTCATAAGTAACAAGTTCCTTTGTACAAAGAAATGCACATATCTCAATACTTACATATAATCAAAGTTTATATGTTTACAAACACACCTATATGCACCATTGGTGTCTTGTGCATACTATTGCTGTACATTTGTATTTTGAATATGGTGGTCATGTAGGAGATCACCAGGTGCTATTTAGTCACCCATGCAGACCTGTGATTTCCAAAGTCTATACACTCAAGTAGTGCTAATCAAGGCTAGTGCAAGCTCAACTTCATGCAGACCATAGATTGAGGTCAGTATCACTTATCATCCGAACTTACATAGAGGTTGGGGTTATAATCACCCATGCAGGCTGCCACCAGGTGTCTCTCTTTTATCTGAATTAATCTGGAAAAAAAACAAGGACGTGCAAGACCAAAACATCAATCAGTCCTGATGTCACAACGAGCAAGAATCCCAAATCATATAACCTGTGACATGAAGACTAACCCACTCAGTCACTATATTGTGATTGACAAGAATTACCACTTCATGGCGCATAACTCTAGTGCACTCACTAGTTAATCTGGATCAAGGCATGTGTCTTGTCTACATTGATGATACTGCATGTTAAGAAGACACGCAGTAGATGCTCTCTTCAATATTACCTTCTTTGTGATAAGCAACTTGACTGCTCAAAGACGTCCGCCAGCTTGGAAGTATGGCCTGGTTTGCCTACGTTATTCTGAGTGACTCTAGCAAACAGAATATTTTCAAACTCTTTTACAGGCAATCCTCAGAGAATCATAAGCATGAACTCAAAGTAAACCTCCCTACTGGGCTCTCTGTAGTACCAAGTGAAGACAGCAATAACCAGTCATCAGATGTTGATATGATGAATCATCTCCACTAGCTGGCAAGCCCAAAACCGGGAAGAATATACCACAAAACCATCAAAATCAGGCTAGGACTATTTAAGGCGTTGTGGGCATTACTGTCTGTTCCGCCCATGTGCAGCTGTATTTAATCAGGGTAGACCCTATATCACAACAGGGGAATCTGAAGAAAGGTTCATATCAACATACAACCTCCTCAGTTGGCATATACCAACAATCATAATGCATCAACCTCACACAAGATTTCCCATTTAATGTTGCTAGGCCGTAATGCATATGGCGGAGGCCACGGGAGAATTAGGTAATTGTTGAAACAAAGAGAAAAGTGTCTTGCCGTACTGAGAAGTTTGGGCGGTTGTGTCATTTTCAGTTGGGCTGCCATCATCTGTGTAATCAATGCTCCTCCATGTCTTGAGACTCCCACTTTATCCATCAATGCCATATTCAATCAAGAGAGCCACCTATCCAACCACTGATGTAGGGCCATCAGATAATATATTTCTTTCAAGATCAGGGACCTCTAAGCCTAAGTTGTTGTTGAGCATCACAATGTTTTCAGGCAACTCGCTGTTGTCCTCTGTCCCTTATCAATTCCCTAAGCAGGGTGCTTAGTGCTTTAAACCAACTTCTAAGTATCCAGATTGAGAGGTTTGTAAAGTAGTACAGCATTTCCAGCACTATGGATAAGGGTATCCTAGCCATTGAGGATAATTTCAAAGTGTGCTAAAAGACCATGGTTCCTCTTATGTCTCACAAAGTAGTACCCACATTTCCTTCCCTGATTTCCCTACCTGTGTGATATATTTTGGCTCCCAAGTATTTAAAGACTTGAGCCTTCCCTGTAATTCTCAGATTGGTGATCTCCAGTGGAGTTTGCAGTAACTCAGGGGAAACCGGAAAAGCCAGGTCTTACTCTAATTAGTGCATAGACATCATCCTCCCCAGGTACGTTGGGACTCTAACATTCCAAAGGATCCCCGTTTCTGCATCCCGGAAGTACTGAAGCATGCCATCTGGGTAAAGCAATATCACATGCTCTCTGTCCCACAACAGGATACCCATTCCTCTTTCTTCCATTTTCATCACACCAGCAAAAGGTTCAACCACTAGGGCAAAAAGCATCAGCAAAAGGGCACTGCTCTCCCTGGTGCATCAGGAAAGCCACTCAGCCTTGACCCTTGTTTGAGCTTCAGCATACAAAAGGGCAGCCCATTTATTCCATCTCACTTCTAGGTTCACAAACCACATAACGGCTCACAAGTACACCTGGTGCAGAGTACAGAACACTACATTAGTCTATAAAAAGTGCAAGAGCAGCAGGGTAACTCAATATTGGGGTTTCGTTATGGATTCTGTACAATCGCCTGATATTAAAAGAGGTGTTATATTGGAGGATGAAGCCATTCTGGTCTTTATGGGCCAAGGCATGAAAGTATGAATGTAGGCAGTTGGCCAGTACTTTGCTGATGATTTTGTAGTCGAGGGTCAGCATGGACAGTGCCTAATGAGGTCACATCCAAAACATCACTCTGGGGCTTGAAAACATAGTTAACTCTCTGGTGATGTGAGGCAAAGAACCATATTCCAGGGTCCCTGTATATATTTCCGCCAAACACACCGCCAGCTGAGCCACATAAGTCTGGTAAAGTTCCACCACAACCCACCTGTTCGCACTGTTTTACCCCTTGCAAGTTCCATTATGGTCACTTTAATCTTGGGCTCTGGTTTAGGCCCATCTAGGACTTCCCAGGCAGTGCCTTGCCTACAAATGCTTCTTTATCCTCCTCTGAGATTGGGGTCTGTTCCCCATACAGCTTTCAATAGTGTCTGGTAAATACTTCATGTGTGTTGTGCTGAGAATACACGTCTTCACCAGCTGTGTTTTGCATCCAAGTAACTGTGCGACTCCTTTCATCCGGTTCTATCAACCAGGACAATAGTCTCCATGCCCTGCCAACCTCAGATTGTTAAGAGTTGAAGTGTTCCTTCTAAGTCAGGGCCCTCATCCGCTCCAGTGCTGTTTCATATTTCTCCTTTTCCTCCATTAATCTGGGTTGCCTCTCCAGCATGCAGACACTGCCCTCCAGTCTGACCAGCTTACCCTCTAAGGTTTTCTTAACATCTGCCTGACCAATGCAGAAGCCCCTTACAATGACCCTAAAAGCTTTACAATCTATGTTATTATGGTCAGTGCTTCAATGATTGATTTAAAAATGCTCCCCTATTGTGTCGTCCAAGCGGTCCCTAAATGTTGCTTGGGTAGATGAGATATTGAAAGTCATTTAGTCAGAATGGGAGTTAATTGTCAGCCTCCTGTGACCCCCCATAACAGGTTGTGGTCCCATAGGTTGTGGGTAGATATTCTATATGTGTATATAAATAATCCAAAGGGAGCACATCAACCTGTCCAATAGGTCATGTAGTTCATGTACTGGGGAGTTAAAAAATATTTGCATCACTTACTATTTCTCAGTCTCCAAATATGTTGCAGTACCCAGTTTCTCTCCCAGCCTCAAAAGTCTAGTGCCAGTTCAACTGGTGGGAATCAACAAGAGGGAGCACTGACCGATCCAGAGCCACATTCTCCAAGCAGTGTTAATCCCCTCTCAGTACCAGCAAGATCTGCACATCCTGTGATAATAGGGGGACCAAGTTAGCCAGTATTATAAACAGCAAAAACATATCATCCTAGATAGCAAGTGGACATGATGCAACACATCTTGAAAACTTCACACTTTCTATGAATAACATAGAAGTGCACAGAATAGATATGGTAGAGTTTAAAATAACCAAATGATGGAAATAGAAAAGTCTGAAAGGGAACTGTCACACATTTCTCTCAGTACTTGGTGTTGCATACTGAAGTCATACTAATTTTTGATAAGATATTTCAATGGCCCAGAATGATGAATATCTATACATTAAAGCCATGTATAGGTAAGCATCCTCTGGTTAGGCATAATGGATGACTCACTGACCCAAATTATTCATACTTGAGTCCAAGACTTCTGTTCCAGAGTTCTGTCTAATCAAAGTAACCTATTGTCAGGAATCGCTAAGGTGCCTCCTGCGTTATCTGTCAGCATCCCCCGGGATTAGGGTTAAATCATATCTCTGTTCTTGGTTAAACCTTCATGTTTCTAAGTAAACATAATGTGCTGTGTTACACAATTGGTTTTATCAATGCTTGTTTTACCAATGCTTGTTTGCTAATGTGAGCAGGTGTAGACATGTGCTTCTCATTGGGTGTGGTGTAGACATGTGCTTCTAATTGGGTGTGGTGACTCATCCACATGTGAAAACTGAAATGGCTTCCTGATTGGCTATAAATAGCAGAGTGAAGCATGCCTCCCTGCTTGGCTTTGTTTTGCTTCCTGATCTCAGCATCTGATTTGGCAGTCCAGCCCCTGCTGTCAACCTCGTATTCAGGACTTTTGAGGCACTTCTTTTCTTCGTTCCTGTACCAGTTGACATCAGGCATTCCTCCAGCACTCCGGAAAAGACTGCAGCTAAGTGACTAGTATTCTCCAGGAAGTTTGTTCTTTGAGCGCCGCACTTTCCTAGAACGGCTGGTGTATTGCAGACCTCGTATTTTGGCAGAGTGCTGATTTTGAAGAGACAAGTGCATTTCTGAACATTCTACATTATTATTGTAGTTACGTGCCTAAATGTGCTTCAGGAAATCTGCTTGAGCTCAAGTACTACAAAAAGTGACAGTGCAATTTTAAAAGAGCATTTACGTGAGTTTTCTTTCTCTAATAGCATAACTCTTGGATTTAAATTGTGTCATTCATGTCTGTGTTTCAGGTTTGATGAATTTGCTTTGGAAGGGTTTTTCACACACACAGTGAAACCAAACCAAACTGTGCCACCCTAACTGTTTAAACCCAGAGTGGACATTTTTATTTCTTGGATTGTTTTTGTTCATTTTAGTTTAACCTTATGCATGCAGGAAAGTTATACGTGATATAATTAATGCCCTTGTTTGTCTTTCTTGTGCATGATAAGTGCAACCACAGTTCTAATTGTAGTGTGCAACAGTGAATCTCTGTGAAGCCAGCCCCAGTGTTGCAGTACTTATTGTTATGATACTCAGTTTGGGTTTTTGGTAATGCAGTGTTAGTAATTGTGCCAACAGTTATTATTATCCAAGAAAAGGGCTGGAGCATCCTGGTGTTCTTCTACCACTCCTGTGCCCATATCAGAAAGAGAGATTCAGTTTCAAGGAAGTTGAGTGCACCAACTCTACTATCACTCTGTCAACAACGACATGCCCCCCGAAGATACAGAGTGCCTGGCTGGACCGGCAAGACGTGGCAGTGTTTTTTCTCTTTCTCTTCCACTCCCCCTTTTCTTTTGGGACACCTTCCGGTGTTTCTGTGTCCACCAGGAAGTGCTGAGAGGTGCTCCAGGAGGTCGGGGCATACCATCGCCCCTTCAGACATCCTGCTTTTCAGGTGAGTGGCCCTGTCTCGACACCTATTTAGAAAGGCATGGTTGATCTGAGCAGATCACTTGTTGGATCTATGTCTTAAATTCTGTGCTGTTTAAAAGTGCTGATTTGCGATGTGCAGGTTAAATATCTCTCTTGAAAAATCATTATGTGGTAGTGATAATAACACAGATATTCTAGAACCGCTCACTGTTTACTCTACAGGTAGACCATTCACATTCCTTGTAAGAAGTGATCCGTGCATCCCTCTGGTTTTTCCTTGAAGTCATTTTCCTTTTTGACTTATTCTTTTTTTGCCTACAATATAGGACTGGTACTATTATAGGTAGATGCACCCACCCTAAGGAACCCTCTCTCCTCTTCTTGACTCATCTATAGTGCCTTACAGAATTCCTAACAAAACACCTGTGGCTCAGGCTTGATCATTACTTTCAGCCCACCCTTATCTAAACAGAGTCACTTTTAGTGGTCTTGATTAATTCAGCCACTTCTTCTGAGTCTTTTAGGTTGTACATTGTATTTCAACACAAGATCCTGAGCATGTAGGAAATTTCAATTGAAGTTTAGTATTAAGATTTTGCAGTTTGGCTTTGAATTGCCAAATTTCCACTGCCTTTCCTCCATGGTGTGACTGATATCAGACAAAACATTGACATTTTCAACACAGTCATTTAATTGGAGAGACTTTGCTTTATGAGCTACAGCTAGTATCTGTTATTCTAATTAATAAAGACAACAAGTTGATTAGTATGTTTCTTGTGCTTCCATTCATTCTGCATTCAGTATGAATGGGTCTCGATGCATCCTCTGAATTTCATGCATAAGGTTATAGTTACACTACCTCCGAACACACCTACTATTAGAAGATTTAGCACAAATGTTTGTATTAATCTCCACCTTCTGTTTCTTCTAGTACCTTTAGCATCATGAGGCAGTTGCTCCTTGGCTGTTTTTTGAAGGTTTCCACGTTTTCTTATTTTGTGTTTTAAGGGAGCAAATTTGTTCTGCAGTGCTTTACGCCTTTGAGCAAACTTTCTGCAGATGATTATTTGTAGAGGTCTCAATCTATTTCTAATCTCAGATGTTAAACCTAACAGAATATTTTGCAACAATTTATCACTTGAGGAATTATTGTTTCCAATGCACTCAATTATTGTCTCTCTTGTGTCTTTTAAGTTCTCTAAACTGCGTTCTCTTCTAAGGCAAACCCCTTGAAATTATTTACATGTGTTTACATGTGTTACTACCAGGTTCATCTTCTCCAAAGTTTTATCTCCCCAACATCGTGTTTGCTGTCTTTCTCTCGAACCTCCTTGTTTACTAATATTATTTTGTGATGACTGGGGCACTTCCTGTTGTTTGATGTCGAAGAGAGTGATCAATAATACACTGTGCCTAATGAATTCATTCTTGTTTTTCCACTATCCACTCATGCTCTAAAAACAATCTGAGTGTGGGTATGGGTTTTTATATTCGTAAGTAATTTGTCCTTCCTTTTGTGCTCTTTAATCTCCTTTACATCAAAGGTTCCTACAGTTATTGTGTTATGGCTTTTACAGTCAGTTTTTACTTTTTAGTGATGTGATGAAAGTACCAGTAGCCATAGAATGAGTAATGGCTAGATCCTCTATCTCTGTTTCTATGAAGTCATTGTCCAACAAGCACGCCATTAGACACCCTCTCAATGTTATCATTCTGGTATTGCAGATGAGTCAGGTGATATGTGGATTGTGCAAAATGCTGTTCTACCAAGTTCCTGTAAGTTGCAGTAGCCTGCAAATCGGTTTCTATCTATCCATCAACAAAGGTATTGGTAGAAAGGGGTATGTGTTGTAGAGGGCCCAATAAACAGTACAAAGGTCTGCCTTCCATACATCTAGGTGAGCATAGCCATCTGTGTTTTTTCTCACAGTTGTCGCCCTGTTTAAGGGACCATACATCTTGAGCTTCTGTCCCAACTGGGCGATATAGAGACCGCCGGAGAACTTGTTACCATGAAATTGGATGCAGTACCACTTTTCTTAAATCAGGCCCAGGCTATTTTACCCTTAAGAGAGGGCCCCATTCTCTCCTCCAGGACATCTCCAGAAGCTTCCCTGCTCATACATCAGGGGGCCCTACGAGTCGGTGGAATAGATAGGTCACTTAGGTTTTTGTAGAATATTACACGCTTTTGTGGAGACGTCTCAGATAATTATCAAGAGGAAACAACGGTGGTAAAGAAAGTGATAACATAGTATGTTCAGGAATTGGAACAACCTTGACAGTGTTCTTTACTACTGCTTGTCATGATAGTGAAGATGTAGAAATCGATGTCCACTTAGGAACTTCTGTATCAATTTGTTGACTGGAACCGACCAACTAAAACATACATATGGAATCCAAAAGAAATTCATTTAAAATTCAAAATTAAGTGATGTTAAACCAAGCAGCAATGCAACCCTTACCATTACATCAAAGATAATATTAAGTAATTACATTTAATAGTGTTAGTAATGTCAGTTGATATATATATATATATATATACACACACACACACACACACATATATATTACATAGTGGCAGTCGCCACTACATAGTAATAGTTAGGACCTAGTTTCTGTAGAAAAAAACATTTTTTGTTTTGTTAATAACTTTAGCACCATTTGATAAATCTTCACAAAATGTTCCAAGAAAATATGATGCTCAGTTCAGCTGCTGTCTGGAAAGTTTCAGGGTGATCCGTCAAGGGGTGTCCCAAAAAAAGGGGGGTCCCAAAACGCATTTTCCCCAATCATTTTTCAATAGAGATTTTGAACAATGATAGAGCCCAAACAATTCGACGGAATTACACCAAATTTGGCAGAAAGGTAGCTCTTGGTCCAGAAAGCGACCTTTTTGTTATTTGGTATAAATCCATTCAGTAGTTTTTGAGATAATAAAGAAAATCCAAATTTGTATGTATAGGGACAAAAAGGCTTTGTGAACCCTCCTGATTTCGTGCTGATATCTGACTGGCTGCCAACGCTTCAACAAGGAATGTAGATATGTAGATATGCCCCAGGTACAGCAACAAATGATCCCGAATTACACTTCGGTCACAGGACCGCAGTCAGCCATAGCACCAGTAATGAAACAGAATATGGGAGTTAATGCTACGCAGGTTTTGGGAAACAGGCAGACACCAGCTGAAATATCCTTGCCCATTACAGTTGGTCCACCAGTACCATTGTATGCGCAGGCGAAGCCTACTGTATGCGATCAAGGGATAATGACTCAAGAGATGACAAGAGGAGGATTCGTAGGGAGCTCTCAAGGGATGACTCCAGTGGAACCGACATTCAAAAGATCTAGGTCTTTGTTAGACCCCAGTCCGATTGGGGCTCCTCCAGATGCCATGAGACAATCAGGTTTGGGACTGCTGACTCCGCAGATCTCGAGTACAAACATATCGCAAACACCAATAGTGCAGGCTGGGAATATCTCCTTACAAGGTTTAACTGCGCAACAACTGAACGATTGATTAGACAAGTTAAATTCACCACAGACTACTCCCGCAGCAACAGGGAGGTCAGAAGGAGAAGAGTGCCTGAATTTTGTGAGGTTGGGCATGGAAGCAAATGAACTTGTTGAAGGGAGCATGGGAGTGAACAGGCTAGAATCATACACGGAAGCAGAATAGAGATACTTGTGTCCCAAGATAACTAAAGAAGTGAGAAGGGTGCATCAGAGGTTGGCAAATTTGGCAGATAAATATGGAATAGACTTAGAAAATACTAAACATTTGAAGAGGAGTTACAGGTTAGACTTTGAGCCTAAGGATTTTGAACACATGAGGTCTACTGGGATGAAGGCACACCTTAAAGAGATACTGCAGAGTGCACAAGTTTGGGGAGCCTTAGAGAAGTGGGAAGGTAGATGGGCGAAGAAGAGAGATAAGAGGAAGAGTGACTGCTTAGAGCAGCCAGCTAAAGCCTCACAGGATGCTGGTACGGTAAAGATGTTACCAGTGCGAGAGACTGCTGGAGGGGTTCTTGTCCATGTGCCGTGGACTAGAGGGGATATCCTGTCATTTACAAATGGCTTTCCCAGGCTGAGGGAGAAACCACTAGAGTGGTATCAGCAGACGGACAGGTTTGTGAAGCTTGCAAAATGTCTCTGGGAAGACCTGAATACCCTCTTTGAGATCAGAGTTCCAGCTAATTTGTGGCTTGAGTGCAAGAGAAGTGTGGATTGGCCGACCGCGAAACCGGCAGTGGATAGAGTCACAGGAGCACCATCTCCTGAGGTGATGAAGTACTACTATAAGGTGATTGAATTCTTGAAACAGAGAGTTTCGCCGAAGAATATTGATTGGCAAAAGATTGATCGGACAGCACAAGAAGCCAAGGAGTCGATACATGCCTATTATGAGAGGTTGGTGAAAGCGTTCAAGCACTACAGTGGTACAGAGGTTGTCGAGGTGAAGGACATGAATCACCTTGTGTTTAGATTTGTTGAAGGGTTGAGACCTGAGATTAGTCAGATGATTAAGAATCACTTGATTTGCTAGCAAGCAAAGCCGATTGACGAGGTGTTGCAGTATGCGAAGTACTGTAGTGACGAGATTGAGTTTAAGCAGAGAAAGTTGAAGGAGAAGGCGATGGTAATGCAAATTAAGGCAGCACAGTCAGGGATGCAGGGAGGTTGTCTACAACAGATGGTGCAACAGCCACAAGGAAACAGGATTTTTCAGGCGCAAGTGAGAGGCAGAGGTTGAGGAGGTTTTGTGAACAGAAGCACAGACTTGAACATTATAGTAGTTCAAAACGATGTACAGGGGATGAAGAAGATGTTACCTTGTCATGCTTGCGGGGTCGTTGGACCTTGGAAGCGGGAGTGATGCCAGTGCATTTCAAAATGTGAAAGGACTGAGGCTGAGAGGTCCTAATCCGAACTTTCAGTACAACATGAATCAGATGCAGGGTTTTCCACCTATGCAGCAGGTGCAAATGCCACGTATACAACCGATGCAGATGCAACAAATGCAGCAGCATGTTCCCATGGTACCTAGACAGCAAATGCAAGTGCCCTTAGCGCCAATGGAACAGCAACAGGTGATGCTTCCTCAACAGGTCACAGGTCAAAGAATGAGTCAAAATAAGACAGTGCAACAGTTCCCATTGCATGGTGAGAATGGAATAAACGATGAATGGTCGGATGAGAGTTCAGATAGTGAGGAGTGTAGGCTTGCAGCATCCCTAGAAGTAGATCAGAAAGAGTCCTATGTTCAGGGGAAGGTAATGGGTCACAAGGTTTCATTCTTGGTTGACACAGGAGCACCATGCACCAAACAGTCAGAAGCGCAGAGGTTCCGAAACTGCCTCTTTCGGGACACACAGTCACGGTGGTAGGAGTGGCAAATCAACTCCTGACAAACCCGATCACAGATCCGGTTCAAGTTGAGCTTGGCACTTTTCAGGAAATGCACCGATTTGTGGTTTGCGCTTCGAGTCCCATGTCCCTACTGGGAAGAGACTTAGGGCCCCCCCCCCAAATCCCTACACACCAATGCAGAGCATCAGATAATAAAACCACAGGCACCTCAGGGGGAAGGGAAGGGGGGGCACCTCAGCCACATGAGTCCACGACGCCAGATCCACGAGGGGCCTCCATGCCCACTGTACCATCCTGGGGAGTGCAAAGCCACAGTCTCTCAAGTCTCTACAGTGGGTGGATTGCCCACTGTACCATCCGGGGGAGTGCAAAGCCACAGTCCATCAGGTGGATTACAGACTCCACTGGTTATGGAGGAGGCATGTTGGCCAGAGTGCTTCGTGAAGCCCTGCCCGACACAGATCCGGCCCTGCCAATGGGCCAGCGGTGCTTGAGATGAAGGGCCCAGCGGAGCAGTTCAGAGACGGCGGTGCCCAGCGGAGCGGTGCTTGACAGGAAGGGCCCAGCGGAGCAGTTCAGAGACGGCGGTGCCCAGCGGAGCGGTGCTTGACAGGAAGGGCCCAGCGGAGCAGTTCAGAGACGGCGGTGCCCAGCGAAGCGGTGCTTGAGATGAAGGGCCCAGCGGAGCAGTTCAGAGACGGCGGTGCCCAGCGGAGCGGTGCTTGAGATGAAGGGCCCAGCGGAGCAGTTCAGAGACGGCGGTGCCCAGCGGAGCGGTGCATGAGATGAAGGGCCCAGCGGAGCAGTTCAGAGACGGCGGTGCCCAGCGGAGCGGTGCTTGAGATGAAGGGCCCAGCGGAGCAGTTCAGAGACGGCGGTGCCCAGCGGAGCGGTGCTTGACAGGAAGGGCCCAGCGGAGCAGTTCAGAGACGGCGGTGCCCAGCGGAGCGGTGCTTGAGATGAAGGGCCCAGCGGAGCAGTTCAGAGACGGCGGTGCCCAGCGGAGCGGTGCTTGACAGGAAGGGCCCAGCGGAGCGGTGCTTGAGATGAAGGGCCCAGCGGAGCAGTTCAGAGACGGCGGTGCCCAGCGGAGCGGTGCTTGAGATGAAGGGCCCAGCGGAGCAGTTCAGAGACGGCGGTGCCCAGCGGAGCGGTGCTTGACAGGAAGGGCCCAGCGGAGCGGTGCTTGAGATGAAGGGCCCAGCGGAGCAGTTCAGAGACGGCGGTGCCCAGCGGAGCGGTGCTTGACAGGAAGGGCCCAGCGGAGCGGTGCTTGAGATGAAGGGCCCAGCGGAGCAGTTCAGAGACGGCGGTGCCCAGCGGAGCGGTGCTTGAGATGAAGGGCCCAGCGGAGCAGTTCAGAGACGGCGGTGCCCAGCGGAGCAGTGCTTGACAGGAAGGGCCCAGCGGAGCGGTGCTTCTCACGGCGGGGCCCTGTTCAGCGGTGCTTGTCTTGGCGGGGCCCTGTTCAGCGGTGCTTGTCTTGGCGGGGCCCTGTTCAGCAGTGCTTCTCATGGTGGGGCCCTGTTCAGCGGTGCTTGTCACGGCGGGGCCCTGTTCAGCGGTGCTTCTCATGGCGGGGCCCTGTTCAGCGGTGCTTGTCTTGGCGGGGCCCTGTTCAGCGGTGCTTGTCTTGGTGGGGCCCTGTACAGCGGTGCTTCTCATGGCGGGCCCTGTTCAGCGGTGCTTCTCACGGCAGGGCCCTGTTCAGCGGTGCTTCTCACGGTGGGGCCCAGTTCAGCGGTGCTTGTCTTGTGTTCCTAGGGAACCAGATCTGGCCAATAATTCCCGCTCAGTCGCCATCCGACCTTTCGCTTGCGGGGCCCTCATGTGCTGGAGTCCTGGGCCCGTGGGTGTCCTCCGTCACACCCCAAATGGGGCTGGTGGGGCCCTCCTGGGCAGCTCGCCTGCTGCCGGACTTGTCCGCCCTGCTGCCCTTGCCCTCCTTGGCAGAAACTGTGGGGCCCTTGCCTCCCTTTGTGGATGGGCCAGGTGACGGTGCAAGGGTGGTGTCCTTGGGGGCAGCCGTCTCAGGCCTGTCGCGCCGGCCCTTCCCTTTTTTGGTTCTTTTCCCAGGGGGTGGGCTGGCTGTCCCCTTGCTGCTGGCCGATGTTCCTGCCCTAGGAGCTGGTGGACTCCAATAGCCCTGAACGATGGTCCTAGTAGGTGCAGGGCTTGTGGTGGCTGAGGTGCTGATTGGAGTCTTATGAGATGGAGGGGTGGGTCAGTTGTTGGAAAGAGGTCAAGGTTGGAAAGGAAAATCAATTTAGAAAGACAGGGACGGGTAGTTGTAGTGGGCAATGGAGTGGAGGAAGAGGATGTGGTTGTAGGAGAGTGAAGTCTGGTGTCTTTGGGTGCAGGTGCTTGTGCTGGAGGCTGTCGTGAGGTGGATGGCTGTTGGGTGGGTGGCTGCCTGCGTTTGTGTGGTTTGGAAGAGGGGGTGACAGACACACTGGGAGAGGACACAGGGGACGTGTAAATGGCAGTGAGGGTGGTGACTGCACGTGTGCGGACTGTTCTGGTGGGTGTGGTGGTGATGGACGTACTGGCTGATGGTGGTGTGCATGCAGGTGTGAGTGGAGACGTCACAGGGAGGGAGGAGGGAGACGAGGAGGAGGGGGACACAGAGGAGGCAGTGGCTGTTGGCATGTCTGCATGTGGATGTTGCTTGGGTGAATGCTTGTGTGATCTGTGGTGCTTATGTCTGGATGAGCTGCCCTTGGGTGTTGAGGTGTGTGCAGGCTGGTCTGTAGGTGTGTCTGGGATAGGCAGAAGAACAGGGGAGTGGGACTGGGTTGAGGAAGTTGGAGGGGGGAGGCTAGACACAGGGACAATTGCTGCCGTCAGTGCTGAGGCCAGAGCGTTGAACGATCGCTGATGGGCAGCCTGACCCGAATGAATGCCCTCCAGGTATGCATTGCTCCGATGCACCTCCCTTTCTACCCCCTGGATGGCATTCAAAAGGGTAGACTGCCCAACAATGAGCGTCTGGAGGAGGTCAATGATCTATGCACTGAGGGCAGCAGGGGTAACTGGGGCAGGACCTAAGGTGCCAGGGGCGAAGGAGATGCCCGGCTTCCTGGCCGAGCGGGCACGGGGCGAAAGCTGAGGGGCTGCTGGGAGGGCGGAGCTGGTGCGCTGGGTGGCGGCTGTACCTGTTGTTGCGGTGGGCACGGATGTTGCCGCCACCACAAGGGAGCTCCCTTCCGAGGACGTGTCGGTGTCGCTGATGTCTCCACGGGTCCCCGTTGTGGAGCTCCACTCGCCCTCCGTCTCACTGGTGTACTCGGAGTCGGCTGCATGGCCCTCCGGGGCCATGTGAGATGCAGCTCCCTCGTGCGCCGATGCCACTTCTCCTCTGCCTGATGATGCTAATGCACACATGAACAGGAAAACCAAAAAAAAGGGGGGGGAGAAGAAAGAAAGACATGTTGAGTGCATGCATTGGCGGCACCGTTGGCGGAGAGGACAGACACAGAAGCCCCCTGCACTACGCCACGCACTCGGGGTACACTACTCAATTATTGTGACTTGGCCTACAAGTCTATGGACGACAAATGCACACATAGGTGAGCCCGGACCATGGATAGCTGTACTTAGCACCCTACAGAGGTGGGGGCGGGGGCACAGGGCCATGCCAAACGGAGGGGCCTAGCATACAGAAACCGCCCTGGCCTAGAGATAGCCACAGCCCTCCTCCCCCACCCAGACACCTCCACTGTGCGCTAATATAGCAGAATGTGCTGATACTCACCCCCTTGTGTCTGCTGTGATGTCCTCACGTGCCCATCCAAATCGGGGTAGGCCACCGCCAGGATCCGGGACATCAGGGGGGTCAATTGCCGTGTGGCACCCCTCCTAGGTTGGGAGGCCATCCCCAGCAGAGCCTCGGCGGTCTTTCTGCTCCCGCGGCGGATGTCCTCCCACCTCTTGTGGCAGTGGGTGCCCCGTCTGTTGTGGACCCCCAGGGCCCGGACGTCCTTGGCGATGGCACGCCAAATGTCGATCTTCTGATGGGCGCTGACCTATGTGACATGAACAGGGTGGAAAAAGAAATATCATCACTTTTCTGCATGGTCGATGTGAGTGGCCCCCCCTCCCCAACCTTGCCATGTGGCACATGCTCTCATCTGTCGTGCGTTGCACTCCTCATTCGCTCCCCTCCCCATCCTTCTTACATCCACCCCACTCAACACAGGCATAGCCCATACTACGTGCTCCCTGGGTACTTACCTGTTGGTCTGGAGGACCGTAGAGTAGCGCATACTGGGGGAGGACCCCATCAACAAGTTTCTCCAATTCCTCAGATGTGAAGGCAGAGGCCCTTTCCCCAGTCGCAGCAGCCATTGTATCTTCCAGACCAAGGTCACAGCAGCACTTGCAGTATAGGTCCTCTCCTGTGGATGATCAGGTCTCGAGTGATTAAGCAGTTAGAAAATGGCGGTCACGCCCGCGGCGGTGCGTACCGTGGCGGTGCGTACCGCGACCGCCGGCGCACATCGTCATTGGCTCCTGAGACCCATAGGGTTCAATGTTAACCAATGCTGCTTTGCGCCGCGGTCTTCGACCGGTTACCGCCACGGTGTGCCACGCCAGCGCATTGACCTCACATCCCATTGTCACACTTTACAGGTCAGGCAGCCGCCATTTCAAGGGCCCACATGGCTTAATTTCTACTGCGTCACACAGGCCTAGGCCTTGCATTGCCACTCATACAAGCCATTCAATGCATAGCGAATCGTGTACTGTGCAAGCTGTGGTTACGTACCTGTGGGTTGCTTGACTCTGTGCTCCATGTTGTCCTTCCTAGGCACCGTCCGCTGGGACTTGCGAGGAGATGGAGGAATCCTCCCGTGTACAGACCGCTGGTGGACCTGTCGACAATGGAAGAAAGACATGTCATACTGACATACTGACTTGACCGAGCCACTATACAGGAACTGTGTGCCCAGCTGGAGCCAGACCTGATGTCCCCCATTCGCCAACCCACAGGGATTCCCCCTCTGGTGCAGGTTCTGTCAGTACTCCATTTTTTGGCAAGTGGATCATTCCAAACAACAGTGGCCATATCATCTGGGATGTCTCAGCCTATGTTTTCTAAGGTTTTGTCCAGAGTGTTGTCTGCCCTGATGAAATACATGCGGAGCTACATTGTTTTCCCTGAGGTGGGCGTTTTGGCTACAGTGAAGGGTGATTTCTATGCCCTTGGACATATCCCCAACATCATTGGTGCCATTGATGGGACCCATGTGGCTTTGGTTCCCCCCAGTGGAAGTGAGCAGGTGTACAGGAACAGAAAAAGTTATAATTCGATGAATGTCCAGGTGGTCTGTTTGGCTGACCAGTACATCTCCCATGTAAATGCCAAGTTCCCTGGGTCAGTGCATGACGCATACATCATGCGAAATAGCAGCATCCCTTATGTGATGGAACAGCTACAGAGACACCGTGTGTGGCTAATAGGTGACTCTGGTTACCCCAACCTGTCGTGGCTACTTACCCCAGTGAGGAATCCCAGGACAAGGGCAGAGGAACGCTATAATGAGGCCCATGGGCGAACTAGAAGGATTATAGAAAGAACCTTCGGCCTCCTGAAGGCCAGGTTTAGGTGCCTGCATATGACAGGTGGATCCCTAATGTACTCATCAAAGAAGGTGTGCCATATCATCGTGCCTGCTGTATGCTTCACAACCTGGCTTTGCGACGCCAGGTGCCTTTCCTGCAGGAGGATGGTCCAGATGGTGGTGTTGTAGCAGCTGTGGAGCCTGTGGAGAGTGAAGAGGAGGAAGATGACGGGGACGACACAGACAACAGGGACACAGTGATACAACAGTATTTTCAGTAGCACACAGGTACGAATCAACCACGCCATTTTACATTTACTTAAAGTCTCCTGCCTCTCTACTGTCTGAGTTCCCCCCCCAGTTCCTGTTAACTGAGTTGTGACTTTCCCTTCCGTTTTCAGAGCTGTGGGCCCCACTGCGTGACCTCTGCTTTGTTTGCCCATGGACTACAGCTGTGTGACAGTGGTATGTTGTCATCACAATGTAACTGAACATTTTTGCACCGTTATGTCTAATACATTTGTTCAAAATACAAGCAGACTCCAGATTTTTTAAGTGCAATAAGTGATTTAATTAAAGTGCTACATTTAGGAACATGATTGTAAAACGGTGATGGGTGATGGTGGAGTAATGTCCATGGCAGAGTCCAGTTCTCAGTCTCACAGGTGCATTGTCCATATGCCTGTGGAAGGATGGCGCAGGGGCAGTTCAAGGTTGGACAGGGTGATAATGTGGGACAGTGGGATGACATCAGGGGGTATCGTTTGCTGGCGGGGGTCTTGGCATCCTACTCTGTCTTCTTGTGAGATCTCAGGTTCCGCTTGCGGGGTGGTTCTTCTTCTGCAGGAGGTGGGGTTCTGGTGGCCTGTCGTTGTGTGGGGGCCTCCTGTCCACTAGTGCCGGCGGAGGTGGTATGCTGTTCCTGGTCCAGGCTAGTGACAGGGGCCCTTTGTGGTGCCACATGGTCCCGCAATGTGGTGACTATCTGGTTAAGGGCCACGGCGATGGTCCCCATTGCGGAACTAATGTTCCTCAGTTCCTCTCTGAACCCCATGTGCTGTTCCTCCTGCAGTACCTGGATCTCCTGGAACCTGGCCAGTACCGTAGCCATCGTCTCCTGGGAGTGGTGGTATGCTCCCATGATGGAGGAGAGGGCCTATTGGAGAGTCGGTTCCCTGGGCCTGTCCCCCCCCTGTCGCACAGCAGCCCTCCCAGTTCCCCTGTTTCCCTGGGCCTCTGTCCCCTGGATGGTGTGCCCACTACCACTGCCCCCAGGTCCCTGTTGTTGTTGGGGTGGTGGGTCAACCTGGGTGCCCTGTAGTGGTGGACACACCGCTGATTGACGTGTCCTGGAGACAGAGGCATGGGCCCGCTGGGTGGGAGATGTGCTGGTGTTCCCAGAGGGGGTTAGGTCAGGTGTAGCCTGTGGCTATCTGTGGGGAACCGACTGTCTCGAGGTCCCCGATGGGCCGGGCTGGTCATCTGGGTCCAGGGAGACAGAGCTGCTGTCGTCACTGGGGGCCTCTTCTGGGGGTGGGATGAACATCTCTGGACCCTCCGTGGCAGTGTGGTGGCGTTCGGGTCCTGCAGGGGTATAAAAGTATGGTTGTTGCTTCTGTGTGGGGCATTTCGTGTAATGGGTGGGTGGCCGTGTACCCCAGTGCTGGCATTCCCTTGTGGGGGCTTTTGTGACGGTGGCTTGTGGGGGTGATGGGTGTGTGCAGTGGGCATGCTTTGGGGATGGGTGTCCATGCTTTGGGGACGCATGCAGGGCTAGGTTTTGGGATGGGTGGGATGTGATGGTGAGCCATTTGCAAGGAGTTGGTGTGATGGGGGTGGGGGTGAGGGTGGGGGTATGATTTGGCATGCAGGTGGGGTGGGGGGAATGAAGTAGTGGAGATTTGCCTTACCAGAGTCCATTCCTCCGCCTACTCCTGCGAGGCCCTCAGGATGCAGGATGTGCAAGACTTCCTCCTCCCATGCTGTGAATTCTGGGGGAGTAGGTGGGGGTCCGCCGCCAGTCCGCTGTACCGCGATGTTGTGCCTTGATACCATGGAACGCACCTTCCCCCGTAGGTCGTTCCACCACTTCCTGATGTCGTCCCGATTGCGTGGATGCTGTCCCACAGCGTTGACCCTGTCCACTATTCTTTGCCATAGCTCCATCTTCCTGGCAATGGTGGTGTGCTGCACCTGTGCCCCGAAGAGCTGGGGCTCTACACAAACTATTTCCTCCACCATGACCCTGAGTTCTGCGTCAGAGAACCTGGGGTGTCTTTGGGGTGCCATGGGGTGGTGTGGATGAGGTGAGGGGTGGTGTATGTGTTGTAGAGTGTGGTGAGTGTGGTGGTGTATGGTGTTTTGTACGTGGAAATTGTGTGGGTGATGTTGTGATTTGCCTCTGTGTGATGGTCTACTCTATGCTGTGCTGTCTCTCTCTGTCCTTCAGTCGCAATTGTGGTCGTAAGGGTTTGTGGGTGATGTGGGTGTGTGTTTTATATTTAATTGGGTGTGTGGGAGTGGTGTGTGTATGTGTCTCAGGTGTGTATATTTTGATTTGTCCAATGTGGTAGTGTTTTGTAAAGGTGTGTGTATTTTGAGCGCGGTGGTGTGTACCGCCAATGGAATACCGCCGTTGAAAGACCGCTGCGGGGATTTGTGGGTCGGAATGGTATGGGAGTATTTCTGTTGGCGTGACGGTGGAGGTTTGGTCATCGCCAGTTTCCCGCTGACCTTTGGTGTGGCGGACTTTTGTTGGTGTCGGGTTTTTGGCGGTTTGCCAGTTGCAGGTCAGAATGACAGTGGCGTTTTACCGCGACCGCGGCGGTGTTATGGCGGTCTTCTGACCGGCGGTAAGCGCCTTTTACCGCCAAGGTCAGAATGACCCCCTTAGTGTGCAAGACAAGGTGTTCGATCACCTGTTCCAATGAGGGAATTGAGGTTCAGACAAACAGTGACGATGAAGGAGATGAGGAGCAGATTTCAGAGCCTGAAACAGAGACCACAGATGAGGAGTATCCTCTGATTAACTTCTTCCCAATGTTCACAGTGGCTGATCTTTCAGCAGACTTGCAGGGAACAGTCCAAGAGAAGGTGTGGGAAAGACAGGGAAAGAAGTAGGACTGATAAAAGGAGTAGAACCAGTTAAAGTCAATGGAAAGCCAAATGCTGTGTTCCCCCAGGTACCGCAGTACCATATGGTGCAAGATGTCCTTATAAAGGTGGCGCAATTCATTGCAGACTTTGTGAAACAGGGAGCCTTGAAGGAGGTAATGGGCAGTCCATGTAACTCACCAATAATGGGGCTGAGAAAGTCTTGTGGGAAAGTTTGCATTGTCCAAGACTTGAGAAAGATTAATGACATAGGGGGTCATTCTGACCCCGGTGGCCCTTGACCGCCGGGGCCAGGGTCGGCGGGAGCACCGCCAACAGGCTGGCGGTGCCCCGCAGGGCATTCTGACGCGGCGGTTTGGCCGCGGTCAGAAGAGGAAAACCGGCGGTCTCCCGTCGGTTTTCCGCTGCCCTGCTGAATCCTCCATGGCGGCGCAGCTTGCTGCGCCGCCATGGGGATTCAGACACCCCATGCCGCCATCCTGTTCCTGGCGGTTCGCCCGCCAGGAACAGGATGGCGGTATGGGGTGTCGTGGGGCCCCTGGGGGCCCCTGCAGTGCCCATGCCAATGGCATGGGCACTGCAGGGGCCCCCGTGAGAGGGCCCCACAAAGTATTTCAGTGTCTGCTCAGCAGACACTGAAATACGCGACGGGTGCAACTGCACCCGTCGCACCTTCCCACTCCGCCGGCTCCATTCGGAGCCGGCTTCCTCGTGGGAAGGGGTTTCCCGCTGGGCTGGCGGGCGGCCTTCTGGCGGTCGCCCGCCAGCCCAGCGGGAAACACAGAATAACCGCAGCGGTCTCCTGACCGCGGTGCGGTATTCTGGAGGGGGGAACTCTGGCGGGCGGCCTCCGCCGCCCGCCAGAGTTAGAATGACCCCCATAGTGGTGAAATGCTTGCCAGTGGTGCCAAATCCAGCTGTGGTCATGTTCCAGGTTCCATGTGATGCAGAGTGGTTCACAGTAATTGATTTGTCCCAAGTGTTCTTTTCTGTGCCTCTTCATGAGGACAGCCAATTTCTCTTCAGTTTCAAATTCTTGGACAAAGTGTACAATTGGTGTCGAATTCCTCAAGGGCTTTCGGAATCACCTTCTATATTCAATCAAATATTGAAGAAGGATTTGGAGTCATTGGAATTGTCTTTTCAATCGCATTTAGTGCAGTACATTGATGATCTGTTGATCGCATCGAAAACAAGGGATGAGTGCAAGTATGATTCGATTGCCTTACTGAATCACCTGGGAAAGAACGGACACAAGGTGTCCCCAAAGAAGTTGCAATATTGCCAAAAAGAGGTGAAGTATTTGGGTCATCAAATTGAGAAAGGGCAGAGGAAGTTATCCAGGGAAAGAGTGACTGCACTGTTACAGATGAATCCCCCAACAACACGGAGAGATGTTAGAATGTTTCTGGGAATGGTGGGCTACTGTCGTCAGTGGATCCCAAATTTCTCAGTCATCTCCAAGCCATTGGTGAGACTGACGGTTAAGGAAGGGCCAGATGTTATTTTGCTGACAGAGAAGGAAATGAAGGCTTTTACTGAGTTAACGGAGAGCATGTGCAGGGCTCCGGCTTTAGGTATGCCTGATTACATGAAGCCTTTTGTTTTGTTTTGTCATGAACGTGATGCATGTTCTTTGTCTGTCCTGACACAGGTCCATGGAGGTGTAAACTGACCAGTAGCATATTTTTCAGCTACTTTGGACCCAGTTGCAGCAGCCTTACCGGGTTGTATGCGTGCAGTAGCAGCAGTTGGTCAAAGCCTCACACAGTGTGAAGGCATAGTGATGGGACATCCTTTAACAGTCATGGTCCCTCACTCAGTTGATATCCTGTTAACCTGCACAAAACGCAACACATGACAAATGCGAGACTGACAAAATATGAAACGATTATATTGGGGTCACCAAATGTAACACTGAAAAGATGTACAGTGTTGAACCCGGCAACTTTGCTTCCAAATGAAAATACAGAAGTTGAAGATGTTGAAGATGTAGAACATTATTGTCTGGAGGTAACCAAAATGTGCACCAAACCGAGGCCTGATATTAAAGATACCCAATTGGAAGAAAATTATCAAATTATCTTTGTAGATGGCTCCTGTTTAAGAGACTCTGCTGAGAGCCGGATACGCTGTATGTATGATCTCTGGTATCCTGGAAACGTCTTGGCTTGAGAGAGTATATTCTGCTCAAGTTGCTGAATTGGTTGCTCTTACTAGAGCTTGCCATGCCGCCGCCCAGTTGAGAGTGACTATCTATACTGATAGCAGATACGGATTCAGGATTGTCCATTATTTTGGCCAACTATGGTCACAGAGGGGTTTCCTGACCTCTTCTGGTTCTCCAGTGAAAAATGGTGAGAGAATTAAGGAATTGTTGCACGCGATTCAGTTACCTCATGACATTGCCGTGGTGAAATGCAGTGCTCACCTGAAGTCACAAGACTTTGTTTCAATGTGAAATGGATATGCGGATCAAGTCGCGAGGTTTTGTGCATTGAACTGTATATCATTTAAGGATCTGTGGGAATTGTTACCTGAAACAGAAAATGAGACATACACTGGTTACGCATTAAGTGTGATTAACACGTTAGAAGGATTGAGATTGTTGCGGGGACGTGCCAGCAAAGATGAGAAGCGTGCTTGGGTTAGGATGCAATGCGTACAAAGGCCAGATGACTTGTGAGTTTCAGATGAAGGGAAAATGGTCTTGCCGAACAGTCTCCTGTCACAGTTTGCAAGGTTTTACCATGGTCAAGCACATATTGGGAGGGATGCCATGATCAGGTTGTTCAAAGTTGACTGGTTTAACCCGAAGTTCAGGCAAGCTGCGGAAGTGATTTGCCATAGGTGTATCATCTGTCAACAGATGAATGCAGGGAAAGGGACAGTGGGATGACAGTCTTACAGTAGCAAAGCTGCTGCTTAGGGAATTGATACCACGTTTCGGGTTTCTGATCTCTTTAGAATCAGTTAGGGAAAATCACTTCAACAACGAGGTGATTAAGCTACTGTGTGCAGCATAGAACATTGAACAGAAGTTGCATTGTAGTTACCGCCCTGAAGCATCAGGACTAGTGGAGCAGATGAATGGTACCCTGAAGTTGAGAATGGCAAAGATGTGTGCAGCCATGAATTTGAAATGGCCCGATGCGTTGCCTTTGGTGCTAATGTCAATGAGAAATACACCTAACAAGAAAACAGGACTGTCTCCTCATGAGATTCTCATGGGCCGTGCTATGAGACTGCCCGCAGTGCCTGCAAATGCTCTTGTGAATATCACCGATGATATGGTTTTGGACTACTGCAAGGGTCTGGCTGATGTGGTCTGCTCTTTTTCTCACCAGGTGGAAGCCACCACCCTGCCACCAATAAATGATCAAGGACACAATCTGAAAGCTGGTGACTGGGTTGTCATCAAGAAACACGTAAGGAAGTCGTGTTTGGAGCCACGTTGGAAGGGGCCATACCAAGTAATACTAACGACTACTACTGCTGTGAATTGTGCGGGAATTCCGAATTGGATCCATGCCAGTCACACAAAAAAGGTGACGTGTCCAACTGATGAGGAAGTTGAGTCGTTGAAAGTACCAACAACAGAGAAGGAAGTTTCAGGGACGGAGAGTGATCGAAGGGGAACTGAGACAGAAGGAGAGCCCGTTGAGGACAGCTTGGTCACTCCAGTAAGAGACAAAGGAGAAGAGACCCAGAGGGGTGACGGTTAGCCTATCTCAACTGAGGCACCAGGAGAGCCAAATCAGAGGGAGGTTCTTCCAGAAGCAGACGAATATAGAAATGAGCTAGAGCCCCTGACAGACCCAGAAGGCGAAGGAGTTGAGGCGGAAGAGAGTCAGGGTGTCCGGACTCCTCCTAAGCAAATTGCAGGTCCATCAAGAGAAAACACCATAGAGTCAGAGGAGGGTGAAGGGTTGCCGCAGGAAAGGCCAGAGAGACACTGAAAGGAGATAAGTGGCTAGAATTGCAAGTGAAAAAGGGAAAGGTGGTTGTCGAAGATGCAATTGAGGAAGAGGTTGATACAACAAGGAGCGAAGGTCTAAGTGAAGGAGAGCTGGAAGGGGATCGCAAGTTGAAAAGAAAGAGAGTGGCGAACAGAAGGTACACGGGTCCTGAATGGGCGTATGCAACGTCAGCTGAATGGCAACAAGAGTTCTTTGTGTTTTGCTTTGATCAAGAGATTCCAGGTCAGTACTTTGGTACCTGAGTCTGGCCGAAGAGACTGAATTGGCATAAGAATTGAATTAGGAAGAAGAGAAAAAAATATATTGAGAAAAGAGACAGATAATTTACCGGATGAGACACTGATAACCTGATTTGACTTTTGAGAAACGATTTTGACAAGCAGCTAACCTGAATTTCCAAAGATCCTGGGAGAGAAAGTGAAAGCTGTAAATACTTGCTTGTTTTGACTTGCTGCAAGAAAAAAAAAAAAGAAAAGAAGAACATTTTCAAACCATTCTCTGTTGTTGTTTGAACTAATAATCGTTCACTTTCTGATTCTTTACAGATCATGGCTAACACTAGGGATGATAATAGAGGTAGTAGGTGCTGTAAATATTTGGGTGTTGGTTTGGGTGTCGTGTGTGTGATATTCATCATAGTTGTGGTTGTGGGTATGCCACTAATGGATAAAAGTGGAACTAACAATGCTACAATTTCTGAGACTACCACTGCACTAACAGCTTGGGAAAGGTTTGAGCAGGATACAAAATACTTGCATGAGGGAACTAACGCAAAAGGGGAACTATCCACTAATGTTTTCTATTACTTGCTGAGTGAATATGTTGACACAATGATTGTTTTGTGTGTACACAGATTCCTGTTTCGGTACAGGAGGAGGTTACTTATCATAGTCTGGCTTTAACATATGGGATAAGTTGCAGTCTGTTACTAACAAGATTTCTATAATCAGGAAGAGATTCAGTATTTTTACTCCAACCATGATCTCGTGTTTTCTTATGTGCCTATCATAGAGGATTTGAATGAGGTAGCTAAGTACTATAGTATAAAGTTAGTTAAAGGATTCTTTGAGGCGACATTAACAATTAGTACATCTAATGCACACTGCAATAATTTGAAATGTTTGCTTACACCTTTAGAGAAAAGCTTTTTAGATCACACGGAAGATAGAAGAAGGGCATTGAAGGGTAAATTGGAGAAAGGATTGCAGCAGCGAGCTTTTGCTAGTAGTGAGGGTTACAGTGCAATTAGGGAACAGGGGAAGTTAGCTTTAGATGCACTACACATAGGTAAACTTTGCAAACTTTGCATATTATGACAATGTGTTTGTTGGTACGAGTGATTTTAAGCATGTGTTTTTGTTTCAGAGTAAATGGACCTTCATGTTAAATGGACAGGATCTAGCGATCCCTGGGATCTATTATATATGTGGACTTAATGCTTATTACCGTCTTCCAAAGGGATGGTTGGGACATGTTATTTGGGGATAGTTTTCCCGAAGATATATCAACTTGAGGATTTGGAAAGGTTTCCGAAATTGTCTGAATTACATCGTACTAGACAGAAAAGAGAGACTGCTGCTGGTGTAGTAGGATACATATTTGGGGCAATATTTCCTTCAGTGGGAGTTATCTTAAACTCCATAAAGATTCGAAAGTTGTCTACTATTGTGGATAACATGCTGACAAGTTTTTCAGGGGCCATACTCCTGATGGATACTGAACTTGCTGCGGAGAGGGCTATGACTCTTCAAAACAGGCTTGCTTTAGACATTCTTTTGGCGAAAAATGGCAGAGTTTGTAGGATGCTTAATGAGTGTCATTGCTGTGATTACATAGCAGATAGCATAGAAGATTAGAAAGATGCTTACTAACTTAACTAGGGATATTACAGACTTGAAGGAGTTGAAAGAACCAGGTGTTTGGGAAAAGGTTGGGAAAGGATTTGCTTCAGTGGGAAATTGGTTTAGTAATATTTGGCATGGGATATTGTTGAAAATAATACAAGGGATATTGATTGTTATAGCTTGCTTATTCTGATTATGGGTAGCATGTAAAATCAATAAAAGAATAAAATTGAAAATGGCGAAAAATAATAAGAGGAGAGGGGAAAAATGAAGGGAAAAATTATTCAGGGCAAAATCAACGGGGGAAAGATTAAGGGAAGAAATTGAAATAAAAGAATTTTAAAATGTAAAATTTCTAGGGTAAGGTTTTGTGTGATGACAAGAGTCATCAGAGGAGGGATTGTTGGAGTGTGTCCTTTAAAATCAATATTAACATGAAAAGGCTTGCAATAGATTGTATAATGAAGCTGCATAGAAAATGTGTGAACATAGATAATAATGCACACGTTTGAAATGTGCCCACGGGAGTGGCCACCAATGTATACGAAGACTAATGAAACTTATTAATGATGAACAAATGATGTACTAATGTTTGAATTTGTATTAGCATATCATAATTAGAGTTATGTATTTGGGTTTTACTAAATGAATTACTAGGCCTTAGTTAGCAAGGGTCTGGGCCTAGCTGCTTGGTCTCATATTAAACTGTGTTTTTCTAATGTGCAATGTGCTGTTTTCCTGAAGGACACGAAACTGTACTTTTCCAGAAGCTAGAGATGTGTGTGTAGCAGATGTAAATTCTTTCTCATGGGACCCGACTTGTTCAAGGAGACATTCTTGCTGAATGCAACAGTGTAATTTGTAACAGGTGCAAGGCTGCCTGGAGTAGGAGAAAACAATGGGACTACTGACTGGAGCGTAAAGTGTAACTTTTCTTACCTGACATTCCAACCGATGAAGACGTCAATACGTGAGCCAATCAACGACATGAGATCTGTGGTTTGTGGAAAATTCTAGTGAGGTGCGAGTAGAATTATTGGACAGAGATAATGATGCACCAAATATCATCCAATAGGGAATTAAGGGCTAGTTCGACAGTTTTTATTTAACCGCTTTACCTGAGGAGAATTCAGCCATTATTTGGACATTCTACTTTAAGCCATACTTTGCCATTGCTCTTTTGAGACTTTGCCGTTTATTCTTCCTAATGCTTTAACTATCCTCTATCTAAGTCCTTCCTGATATTTATTTCTCCTCCATATGAGGGAAGTGCCTTATTCTTTAGCTATGCCGTACTGAGACTTTGTCTTGTCCTCTCTTTGCTGATGGTGAATCGACTGATGTCCTGAGGACAAAGATTGACGCTGTTTGCTGATTCGTTGGAGGGGTAACTATCTGATGATAATTGTAATTGTCTGTTTGACTTTTCTTTCTAGGTACCAACTGCTCTTTTGATAGAAGCCATAGTTAGATGTTTTCCAAATTTGTGTTTGCTAAATTGTTTTGCATGAAGCCCAACATGCTGATGCTAATTCGCGGTTAGTTTAGGTGTTCACAAATATTTGACGCAAATAGACAAATGACAGGGTTCTTGCTTTGTTGAATCCTGTATTACTGTGACTTTGCTAAGCTGCTTCTTATTAATGGTGTGATAATGCTGAATACATATTCTCTATGCATTGATTAATTGTGTTCTAATTACAAAGTTTGAAGCGTTACTAATGAGATGAACTGCTAATGAGATTAACGGAGATGATATCAGATTGTAACCAATAGGGAAGTAAATATTCTAACTCTTAACTAAATTGGTGTGGTTATTCATGAATGAAAGGTCATGGTGTGTTCACTTTATTGATTCTTATTAAATGTTGTTGATTAGCTCAATGATTAGTTATTGTGAATATTGATTGAGTTATTGTCATATTGATGGTGATGCCAAAAAGATATCGCGTACTGGGAAGCCCCCGAACGTGGTCCAAAGGTTCATCGACCTAGCCGTGTCTCCTTGTAAGTTTACTTATCAAGGTTCTGATGCGCTAACAGTGCCATTTGCCTAGGATGTTACAATGAATTAGATTCAAGGAAGGCCGAAAGGTGTTTATTGCTTAGATTAGAGGAGTATAAGTTGGCCTTCTTAAGGAGCGGCTTGACTATTGCATGTTTCCAATGCTGGGGAACAACCCCTTGGGCTAAGGAGAGGTTGAGTACCTCAGTCAGGACGGAAGCAAAAGACACAGCCCCTTGCCTCAGGATATGCATGGGCAGGGGATTCAAAGGAGACCCAGGTTTTACTGCCCTTAACATCCTCAGCTGAGTCAACAGAGAGTGGAGGGAAGGCCGGGAAGGTAGACTCAGGGAGAACAACAGAAGAGTCCACAAGGCCGTCCAGTGAAGTATTGGAAACACATGGAAAAGCTGAATAGATTTTCATAATCTTACTTTGAAAAAAAGAGGCCAGCTCGTTACAATGTTCAGTCAAAGTAATTGAGGAGGGGCAGTTTATTTTCAAAATCAGATAAATTTCCTTTGAGGTATTAGCAGAGCTGTTAATTTTAGTAGAGTAGTAGACTGCATGCGAGGCTCTAATTAAGTGATGGGTAACGCTTCTATATTCTGTTTTGCAAACAGAATCATACGCCTTCCTCCATTTCCTCTCTAAGCGCTTACACTCCTTCTTCAGGGGGAGGAGGTCAGCAGAGAACCATGGTCATTTATGGGAACATGATTTTATGGGCTGTGGCTTCTCGAGGAGAACCCAGTCAAGTGAGGCAGACAGCCAGCCATCAAAGAGGCGGGCTGCTAGATCTACTGCATCAGGAAGGACCGGCTTTGAAGATTCCAAGGCCACAAACCACCTATCAATATTGAGTTTAGACCACAGCCAAGCAAGGAGTTTAGGAAGATACATAGGCGGAGAGGGGGAGGCATTAGCTAGACTAAAAGGAATCAGGTAGTGATCTGACCAGGTTAAGGAGAGAGGAGATTGTCTTTTGTCATACTGTACTTTTTATGTGCAAAGTTAGTCATAAGTCCAATATTGTAGGAATTCTGCACCACGTGGTTACATGTGTGTATGAGTTCAGATTTCTTTAATCCAATGCTAGATATTACAAATTGTGTGGCATAACTACTGCAACAGAGGGCTATTCATGGTTGAGTGACTGGACATTATCACTCCTTGCTATTGTAATTCTATCAGGATGAGTTTTATATCACGTCTGGCTTCTGGTTTTAATGCACATTGAGGTTGATCACATGGCTCACTCCAAAGAGGAAGAACATGTGGAGTCAAGTCCCTATCGTTGATTCAGGACTTTGTTTTAAAGCCCTTGCAATTGTCTATTTTTCTCTAAAATTCTCAGGCTACACAAACTATGACAAATACTTCCATATTATGTCCTCCCCACGTAGCACATCCCTAACAAAAGGTGGAGGTCAGTCTTACTTGGCTAGGATGATTTCATAGTCCTTTGATAGCTCAGACCAGAAAAGCACCTCGAGTGTGCAATAACTTCCCATCTACTTGAATTACAACTTCATGTACTTTGCATTGGGGTTTACATGTCCGTTCAGTATCTCGATCACTCAGTCACTGTCATGGCCAGATGGTCTTGTACAATCTGGAAATGTACTTTTCTATTCCCCGGCTGTATAAAAGCAGAATTGCCCATCTTCCATTCTACAGAAATACTCTCCATTCTGTGGCATGCTGTTTCCTTTTAATGGTCAGTGCAACCGCTTTTTACTTTTTGAAGGGAGACTTTTGATCCAAATCGTTCGCCTCGTTTTTTACCTCTATGATCATCATCCCTTTATTGGGGTTGGTTTTTGTTGACTTTCTCGCTGGAATATTCCTCCTTCTTCCGATGCTAAGTTTAGTCACCTGTTCCTATTTCAGATCACCTCTCTAGGAGTGTGTTGACCTTGGTGTCTTGTGAATAACAAGAAGGATGGTGTCACAGCCTGTTTGGTAGCCATGGAGCCTGCAGGGGTTATTGGGCCACACCCACTGTGGTTCAGCCTTTTTACCATGCTGTCCCAGGGACTGACCTACTAATTCACTGCAATCTGAACAGCATGTACACCCTTTCGGCACTTGACCCTAACCGTATTAGGGGGAATAGTACAAGGCCTTTCAGGGAGGCAGTATGGAGTCGAGACTCAGAGATCAACAGTTATCAAATAAATTACACTGTTGATTGTCCAATCCAGTACTTGTCTTACATAAAAGAGAAGTACGTTTTTATCCCAAAACGAAATATCACACAAGGGCATATGCCCATGGGTACAGAATTCTAAACAGGAAAAAATGTATATGGCATAGAATAATCTCACTTGGGGAGGCTCGCTGTGATGAGTGCAAGCAAACTACCATGTCAGTGCTCAATAGGCTAGTCTTATTAAAACCTAAATATTCCTAATGTCTGGTTAGCAGAAGTTCAAGAGTGTGGGAATTACCTGAGCAGACCTGAGCAAAGCACAACTAGGTCTGGCTCTCAAGGCCCTCATTCCAGAGTTAATGTGGAACAGTCCTGGTTTCCTGCAAGTTGTTCAAGTGTTCTATACAGATTGTGACTGTTCAGAGGTTGTGGTTGCAGAGTCCAATGGGAAAAGGCCGAAAACAAAAGCCCAACCTCCAAACATGTGAAGATCCAACTCTCCGCTGCTGATGAGTCTTCTATTTTCAGCTACACTCAACTTGCTTGCAGACCCAGCATAGGTTGTCTGGTGCCCGGAGCAGTCTTTGGAGCCCAGAGCTACCTGGGGCCCACCGTTTATGAGATTTGTTTTATTTAAACAGCAGTTCAGAGGAAGGGAGAGCCACCCCAGCACTCAAGTTGACTCCTGCATCGCTCCCTCTCCGTCTTCTTGGGTTCGGCATGTTGAAGGCGATTTATCAGAAAGCTAGAAAGACACACTTCAATACCTGGGTCAGTTCCTTCATTGCTCCCAGGCTTGTCCAAGCTTGTGCACTCTCCATACCACTCAGGCGCAGATGCCTTAGTCTTCTAGGTAATCTCTTCTTGCAAAGTAATCATTTGCTCATCTCTCTCAGTAGGCCAGGCTGGCTCTGGTATGGAGCCATGGAGGCAGTTCCACAGCGTCTCCAATAGCCTGTTGCAGATTTTCAAGTACATTTCTCCGTCCGTCTGAGAGACTTGCTGTCAGTGACACCAGCCCTTCATAGCAGGGACGTCTCTGGCAGTCTGTGAAGTACCACCTCTTTGGTCAGTGAGAAATCTGAAACCAAGTGGGGAAGTGCTGAAACTTCAGTCCTGTTGTTATATGTATGTCGCAGTCAGGAAATGCAGGATGCATTCCCTGATTGCTCGTTTAGGGTCCTGGAAGTGGTCAAAAGTAGTTCTCAGTCTCAGTGTAAGTCTTCTCTGAAGAAAAGACACAATCTTTGTTTTGGGTGGTGTTTCAAAAAAGAGCAACCACAATGCGAGTATAGTCATGTGCAAAGACCTTGCACTTGGCAGTGATCAGCTTTTGGGCATAGAACCTCGAGAAGCTCCATAGGGGCAGACACTGCCTGGATGATTCACTCTGCACAACAAGGAGACCACTGTCCTTACCAACCCGAACATCCTTCAAGTTTAATGTTGAGACAATCAAATCATTACTGAGAAACTGTCTCCAACACCTTACTGTCTGACACTAAACCCAAAGTTCAGGAAGCCAACAATACACTTTGCCTGAATACACTTCTGAAAAGGCTGTCCCCAGGCCTCCATCGTATGCTCGGGCAATCCAAAATTAACCCTTCTGGTCTCATAGTCCATACTTGCATTCAATATGAAGTCAAACTACCAGCCACCAGATATATTTCCCGTTCACACACCGTTCATTCAGGGATGCCTGCTCAGGGTCCAGGTGCATCACAGTAGTGGAAATTGAGCTAATTGGGGCAGATAGGCATTAACCACGTCAAGGACTGGAGAAAAGTCTGCCCCGTGCTACAGATCAGAAGAAAGATATGTTATCACCACCACTCCATAATTATGTCCCAGGACACCAACTATAGCAATGCCTTACTGGAAGGTGTGATTAGTGCAATCCTCCAGATAACAGAGCCACTCTCTGGATCCCAGAACCTTTCTCCTTGATCTCAGCACTGGTGCATCAAAATATTAGTGAAGTTGACAATTCAGTTATTAAGGGCAGGGGTGCGCATATCTAAAACAATGCAGGGGGCATTCACCATCCCATCAGATAGTCGTCAGTACCCTGTTACCGATCAGGCTATTTCAATTTTCAAAGTTCCTTCACTTAATAAACCATACGATCTGGACTTTCTCTGTATATTTTAGTTTCTTCTTCACATCTGGCATTTTATCTTCCAGTATTCTTACTAATTTAACTTTTGGCTTGAGTTGTGCTTTGGGTGGGCAAGTATCTTTTGTGTCTCGACTTAAAATGGCATACTTTTCTGAAATAATCTCGGGTGATTGAAGGTTCCTTTTGATTGGGTTCTGGTTGGATGTTAGAATGGCAAATCAGTCTCATATGGATGTGGTCTATGGTGCTGCTTCACCCAAAATGTTACTAAGAACAATGGAAGTAACTTCCTAGACGTTTTCCATTAGACACCATCTGTCCGGGGCCAACGTCTGGGCATATCTTTCCCATTTGAGGCAACGAACTAAAGTATACAAAAAAGTAATGGTTGTTATGATTAAATTAATCTCAGCAACTGGTAATCAATCGGTGCTGCATCCCAGTCCATTGTCCATTAGTGCATTTGTAGTCTGTGGTTTGATTACGGTTCTTGTTCGTCCCCATCATTTGTAGCATGTACTGTCTAAGTCATTGATACACTTGTATTAATTCTGTCACCTTAGCCCTCATCTAATCTATGTTTCTGTTGTTTATGTGTGGATGCAACACACATCCAGCAATGAGTGGCCATGAGGGGCTTGGAGGCCTCAATGGTTGCATTCTAACTCTGTTACTTAAGGTAGCTCCCCATTAAACCACTGCATGTGTTCTTAAAAATCTATGAGAATCTGCTGACATTCATATGGCATGCATATAGCAGTATCTAGCAGGAGGTCGAATATTTGTATCTGATAACTGTTTGCTTCAACTAGGTGAAGTTCTACCCGTGAGTAAAATATCTCCATTGGATGAGCTGGAATTGCTGTAACAGCCCCTAGTACTTCACCTATTATGACCTAAAACCTTTGTGACATCAAATATTCAGTCACTGGACTCCATTCGTTAACCCTTATTACTACATTACCACCCGCTAATTTAACATAAATTCAGATTAAGATTCAAAACACATTTGAATAAAAAGGGTTCAATTTAATAGTTAAGATTAACAAGCCCTGTAGGAGAACAAGCACCTCAGTTGTAGAACTTTCCTATCAATATTAACAAGACATCTTCCTAGCGGTATTTATTCTTGTATGTGGCCCCTCACGGCAGTGACCTGATAAAAGTCTGACTGTGACTCATGCCACTTGGCAGAACAGTCCAGATTGCACGTGGTAGACTATACCTTGTTCTCATCAAGGGGATATATATACCAGGCTACCAATTTGTAAATGGAAAACAGAAAGGTGTCCCATGAACCTCTCACAAACTTATCTAGAAGGGATTTGTAGGAAAGTAGCCTCTTTCTAGCTTGGTTACCCCCACTTTTGGCCTGTTTGTCAGTGTGTTTCACTGTGTTTACTGGGATCCTCCTAACCAGGACCCCAGTAGTTATGCTCTCTCCCTTAAATTTAGTTGTTGGTTAGTGTTAACTCTGTATTTCACCCACAATTTGCACACTGGTACCCCCTTATAAATCCCTAATATATGGTACCTAGGTACCCAGGGCAGTGGAATTCCAGGGGGTCCCTATGGGCTGGAGCATATATTTTGCCACCCGTAGGGAGCCCATGCAAAGGCTTCTACAGGACTGCCATTGCAGCCCGCGTGAAAAGGTGCAAGCACCCTTTCACTGCCATTTTTCACTACACAAGGTCACTTATAAGTCACCCCTATGGCAGGCCTTCTAGCCCAAAGGGCAGGGTGCACAATACCTGTGTGTGAGGGTACCTCTGCACTAGCAGAGGTGCCCCCAGGAACTCCAGGCCCATTTTCCCAGACTTCATGAGCGCGGGGACACCATTTTACAAGTGTACTGGACATAGGTCACTACCTAGGTCCAGCTACATAATGGTAACTCCGAACATAGGCTTGTTTGGTATCAAACATGTTGGAATCATACCCCAAGTCTTTTGCAATCATTGGTTGTATGATTCCATGGACTCTGGGGGCTCCTTAGAGTACCCCAGTATGGCCAGTACAGCCTTCTGAGGGTTTCCAGGCAGCTCAAGCTGCTTCCACCCACCAGACAGGTTTCTGCACTCCTGGTGCTTGAGAAGCTCAAGCCCAGGAAGGCAGAACAAAGGATTTCCTTTGGGAGAGGGGTGTTACATCCTCTTCCTTTGGAAATAGGTGTTTCAGGCTTGGGAGTGGTAGCCTCCCCAGGCTACTGGAAATGCTTTGAAGGGCAGATTTGGTGTCTTCCTTGCGTAAACCAGTCTGCACCGGCTCAGGGACCCCCAGTCCCTGCTCTGGCACGACACTGGACAAAGGAAAGGAGAGTGACCACTCCCCTGTCCATCACCACCCTAGGGGTGTTGCTCAGAGCTCCTCCAGAGGTTCCCTGGATTTTGGCATCTTGGATTCAAGGTTGGCAGGGAACTCTGGGAGCATCTGAGTGGCCAATGCCAGCACGGGACGTCAGAGCCCCCTCCTAATAGGTGGTCACCCAGCTAGGTGACCAATCTCCCTTTCCGGGCTATTTAGGGTCTCTCCTTTTGGTGGTTCCTCAGATTCGGATTGCAAGTTTCCAGCAGGAATTCTCTGCACCCTCCACTTTGACATCTGACTCAAGAAACTGCATCTGGACTCTTCAGGACTCTACAAGCTGCAACAAAGAAGAAAGACACCTTCTGCAACATTGTATCTCTGGCTCCTTCCAGCAACTGCAACATTTCCCTGGTGGTGCATCCTCTGAGGACAGCCCGTCTTCAGCCTGCCTCAAAAGAAAGAAGCAATCTCCCTTGGAGTGAATGAGTCACTCCCCTGCTTCATCAGGCACCAACTGCAATGACGACCGGCTGCGTGGATCCACTCTCCTGCTGAGCTGCGTGGATCCTGCATCACGGGTGGTAGATTGAAGTGGTCCAGATGGTCCTCTCTTCCAATTTTCCAACTTTGTTGAAGGTAAGACCTTACCTCCCCACGCAAGATGGTACCCCTGTGCACTGCGTCCTTTGCAGCTGCCAAGACTTGCTGGCATCCTTCCACCAAGATCTTCGTGCATCTAGAAGCTCCAGCCCCCAGCACTCTATCCTGCAACGCACAGCTCCCTGAGTGGTTCTCGGGTGGTGTAGGAGCCTTTCTCGTAATGCTGCATGGGCCTCTTCTGCAACTTTTCTGTCCCCATCCTGTGGGACACCTGTGTGTGCTGCCTGGTCTTCTGTGGGCTCCCGGTGTTGCTGAGGTCCCCCTCAGACTCACCCCCTGGGTAGAGTCCACTTGGTCCTTACTGGTCCCCGGCGGCGCCATTTTCCGCTAACCACGAGCTTTGTGTGTGCCAAGGCTTGTTAGCGGACTCCAATTACGCAAACCCGACTGCAATCCTCCATCCAACGTGGGACATCACTTGCACCTCGTGGAACCCGACTGTCTTCTTGGCTGCAAGGCTGACACTTCTTCCTCACTGGTGGTTCTCTTCTTGCACCTTCTCTTCTGCTTGGGCTTGGTCCCCTTTTTCCACAGGTCTTCTTGTCCAGGAATCCACTGTTGGTGTCTTGCTGTCTCTTCTGGGTTTTGCAATGTTCTTCTTTATTCCTCTGTGTGTGTTCTGGGAAACACTGTGATTTACTCCTGTTTTCCTGGTCACTGGGGTGGGTTGTGGTACTTACCTTTTCCTAGTAGCCTAGTTGCCGTAGTCAAGTTTGCTTGTGACTAAGGCATGGGTAACTGTCCTGCAGTACTCCGCTGGGATCCATTTGAAAATGTTCCAAAGTTTGCGGAGGGTGTGCCAGCAGGAGGAGTTGACTGAGTTTACCTGTCGGGTTATAGATAGGGAGGAGTTGAGGATGATGCCTAGGTTGCGGGCGTGCTCAGTCGGTGAAGGCGGGGTGCTGAGAGATGTGGGCCACCAGGGGTCGTCCCATGCGGAGGTGGCATTTCCAAAAATGATGAGCTCTGTCTTCTCACAGTTGAGTCGGAGGCAGATTTCACTCATCCAGGTGGCTACGGCTTCCATTCCAGAGTGGAAATTCCTTTTGGTCGTGTCTAGGTCTTCAGTGAGGGAAATGATGAGCTGTGTGTCATAGGCGTATGACACAATGTCCATTTCGTGGCTTCTGATGATGGCTGCGAGTGGGGTCATGTATATGTTGAAAAGAGCTGGACTTAGAGAGGTTCCTTGAGGAAGTCTGCAGCTGACTCCTGTAGGTTTAGATGTGTAGAGAGGGAGCCTGACCCTCTGAGTCCTGATGGAGAGGAAGGAGTGGATCCATTTCAGGGCTGTTCCATGGGTTCCTACGTCGTGAAGTCTGGTGCATATTGTGCTGTGGGAGACCGTGTTGAATGGCCACTGAGAGGTTGAGGAGTATGAGTGCTGCGGAATGGCCACCGTCTAGAAGTGATCGTATGTTGTTGGTGGCTGCAAGAAGAGCTGTCTCCATGCTGTGGTTGCTGCGGAACCCGGACTGGGAGCTGTCCAGAGAGTTGTTGACCTTGATGAAATTTCGTAGTTGTGTGTTGATGGCTTTCTCCAGTACTTTGGTTGGGTAGGGTTGCAGCGAGCTGGGCTGGAAGTTCTTTAGTTCTGATGGGTCGGCTGAGGGTTTCTTCAGGAGGGGGCATACTTCGGCGTGTTTCCAGTCCTGCAGGAAGGAGCCAGGGTTGATGGAGCAGTTTATTGTGCTCTGGAGCTCGGGGACGAAGGATGTGCTGGCTGTGACGTAGACGTGGTGCGGGAAAGGGTCGGTGGGGGCTCCGGAGTGGGTGCTGTTCATGATGCTTTCTGTTTCCTCCGTGGTGAGCATGGACCAGCTGTAGATGGTCTTGTTGGGTTTTTGGGGGGTGGGTCGGTCGTAGGTTCTGGTGCTGTGTTGGTTTTCTGGGAAGAAGCTGTCATAGATGTCTTGGATCTTGCTGTGGAAGAAGGTGGCAAGTTTGTCGAAGAGGTTTTGCAACAGCGGAATGCTGGTGGCTTCGGAGGGAGGATTTGTGAACTCGATAATTGAGAAAAGTTCCTTTGTGTTATGTGTGGAGGAGTTGATGCGTTCCAGGAGTGCGTTCTTTCCTGCGTTCTGGATATGTCAGCAGTGGATGGCGGTTGCAGCTCTGAAGGAGGCAAGGACTTCGCTGGGTTGGCTATTCCTCCATTTTAACTCTAGGCACCTGTGGGTGCGTTTGGATTCTTGGAGTTCAGTGGTGAACCAGCTGGCTTTCTTTGGTATGCACTTGGTCGATATCAGACAGAGGAGGGCTAGAGTGTCAGCGCATTTGGTGATCCATGCGTTTGGATTGCGCACTTTGGTGTTGGCGTCATTGGAGGGAGGCAGGAGGGATTTGGCAAGAGTTGTGAGTTGCTTGTTGGTTATTTTGTTCCATTTCCTGTGGGGGGGTCCTGGGGGCGTGGATGCAGCTACTGGGTGCGGTGATGGTGAAGTGTAGGCAGCGAACGGGCTTGCCTTTGGCACGGCTTTAGCGCAACTGCAGAGCGGCCGCCATTAAGAAGGGGAGGGGGTGTGGGGGTCCGGTCAGCTGGGAGGCGGGAGGGCGGGAAAGGCTTTTTGCGGGGGGAACGGGGTGAGGCCGCAGGAACGGGAGGGAGAGGGTCAAGGAAAGGACAGAAAAAGAGAAAAGAGATGGAAGAAACCAAAAGTAAAAATGAGTGAAAGAAAAGGCAGAAGTTGAGAAGCAGGAGTAAAGGAGAGATAGAGAGAGATACTCACTTGTCAATGACCACTAGACCACCAGGGATGAGGCGCAGGCGCTCAGTTCATTCCCAGGCAAGCCAGAGGCAGCAGCAACCAGATGAGCTGAGGAGGGCACAGACACTGACCAGTAGATCTGTGTAGGTCAGTGTAGTGTAAGTTAATGGCACGTCTCCTTGGCATTGTTACCTCCTCGCTCCTCCCTCTCTTGAATTTGCTGCATTATGAGGCACTTTTGCCTCCGAAAATGACACCAATCAGCACGCTTCTGTTTCAGAATTAACTGTCATTCTTCCCCTTCACATATCCTTCTTTTGTGTCTGTAACAGACCTACAGGTTCAGTTGTGTGCAGGACAGAGGGCATCATATTTTTCCTTTATTCAGAATATGGAGTGGTGAGACATTGTGGGGCCATCTGACCCTCCATGCATGAGCCCTTGTTTCTATGCAGCATCGTGTTGTTGCTCAGATGGGAGGCATGATTCATTTGGCTGACCACAATGGCATTCAGTTGTTTTATGTGTTTGAAAAGAGCTCAGTTTGCGCTTTGAGCTTTTGTCTGGTTTAGCTGTAGACAGTAGATTTGAGAAGGAATTGATTGTACCAATCTCCTTGTACAAGTGGAGCAGGTATCTAATTTATTTCGCTGATGTTTCTTGCAACATGTTAGAGACCAGCTAGATTATATGATTACTAATGCATTCAAGGATATGAAGCATCCCTCATCATATACATATGGGGTACGTTACTGGGTTTTGATCATTATCAAGGAGTGCTATCTTATATACTTTGTCAACCGTCCTCCATACTCTAGAACCACCCCTACTCTCATTCCCAGGGATTCTGTCAAGCACCAAGCCTTTTGGGAAGAGATCTGAGCATTATGCAACAAGAAGGCAATCATTTCAGTCCTGCCAGAAGAGGTTCTTAAGAACAGTATGTTTGATTCCATTCTTGATTCTAAAGGACCCAGAGACCTGCAGACCAGTGCCTCAATCTGAAGAGGGTGCATTCATGGGTAGAAACAATTAATTTCAAAATGATGACATTGTAGATCATTCCTATGATATTCATACAGGACTATCTCTCAACAAAAGACCTGCAGGATTCCTAACTACACATCTAAATTTATGCAAGTCATCAAAGATATTTGCAGTTTGCATTACACAACTTTCACTTCCTGTGCAAGATTCTCCCTTTTGGCTAAGGTCATTTTGAAGTATCTTAACCAAGGTTCTGGCACCACTGGTTGTGTTGCTTCATTAGGAAGCAATCTTCATTCACAAATCCAGAAAGACCTGCATCAACTATATTTCTAGTCTACCTCAGCAAGATCATGAGACATATCCTAGCTCTCTGTAATCCAGCATCCCAAACCATCAGTCCCCGAGATTGGTTCAGGTACTAAGGTGCTGACAGGACTTCTGGCTTGTTTTTCAATTTGGCAGAAGACAATGTGGCAACAATCTCAGCAACCCACAACTGACAGGGGTGGAGGGGGATAGGGATTGAACTCAATTGCAGACACCCTAACTTTGGTTATTCCTGCATCATAGGAATGTTGTCTGAATCCTCTGGTGTTTGCTCAGCTTTGCCAGATGGGGACCAGCTGACAATATAACTTTTTGCCTCTCTTCACAACTCTCTTTTAAAGTTTTTTCATGTGATGGGAAACAAGAAGAGAGTTTTGAAGTGGGGGGGGGGGGATTTCAATGCTGTATCCTGCCCTTGGCCCAAGGGTTTCTTATATGCATTCCCTCCTTTGCATGATTCTCAAATTTGTTATCATTATGGGGGCAGACAAAGAGGGCTTCAGAGATTTTGACTGCTCCTGCTTGAAGGTGCTTGTGTTGCGATATTCTGATTTGAATGAGGACCTGTCAGAAGATGGTGCTTGCAACATCCCCTTCCCCTCTAGACTACCATTTTCTCCATTGGAGTACCCTGGGGGGGGGGGCTCAGGCTGATGGCTTGGAAGTTGAGACAGTAGAATTAGGAAAGAGGAACCTGTCTGATTTTCTAGCATCACTAGTGGTGGCCTCAAGAAGGGCATCTTATTTCAAACATTGGGGTACCTTTGGTAAACAGTGTCATTGGCAGCAGATGAACCCTCAGTGTTTGATTTAGTTTCACATCCTTTTGTTTCGTCAGGATGGTTTTCTGTTGGGGCTTGAAACATTAACATTTAAGATTTAGTGGCCGGCTATCAAGCATTCAGGAGCTCTTGTGGAGAGTTCCTTGATGAGGACGGTTTACTCCATACGTTATTAAGGGGTTTAGTAAAATTCCATTTCCTGCAGAGCCTTTACATCCTTCTTGGGATCTCTTTCTGGTGATAGGTGCTGTAAAAGATCCACCTGTTGAGTCTCTAGTTTTAGTGAATGAGATTCTGAAATTAAACTCTTTCTTTCTGCTAGCCACTACACCTTTCAGAAGACCTGGTGAAGTCAGGGTCCTTATCCTGTAAGAGTCCATTTTAAGAGCATTTGAGGATGGGATCATCCTTCATACGACACCCTCCTTTCCTCTCAAAGTGAATTCTACATTTCACAGAGAGTATGAAGGGGCTCTTCTGGTATTTGTTCTTTCTCCTAATTTGGAAGAGATGAGGTTGCAGAGCTTGAATGTGAGAAGGGTCATGCTCATTATCTGGAGAGTTTCCTTTTCTAGGGTTTTATCTTCCTTGTTCATAGATTTTGGGACAGCAAAATAGGAAGCTAAGCAATAAGTATGCTTCTAGCAGGTGGGTTTGATCATCTTGGAATACAAGATGGTGAGGGTTTCTTCTCCTCTTGGAGTTCAAAGTAATTCAACTAGGGGTATGTCAAGGCATATTAATTAAGTCTATTTTATGACTTAAAATAAGGGAGGACTCAGAATAATGCAAATAGCTGTAAGTAATTGAAGCCATCACAGGGCCTGAATCACACTTTTGTGTAAGTTTACTATCTTTTTGGTATTCACAAACTACAAGTTTAATATTACTAATAGTAATTTTATGATTGCAGAGACTCCGCAGTCAAAGATGAGAACTTTGCACATAAAAAGACAGGTCCTGTGGAGGCTCTGGCACATGTGCATATTCTCCACACCTGATTTGTTGGATTGGAGTGGGAAGGGGTTCTATTAGTAAAATTGGACTTGTAGTTTGTGATAGAACACGGATATCTGCACCTCAAACGCTTAGCAAGATCATCAACTATATTTCCATATTGGTCCTATGGACCTTCTTTCATTGAACTGAAGCATACTAAGGAACAATAGTAAGACATTTCCAGTTCTGTGAAATCTATTTGACCTCAAAGTAAAGGCCAAGGAGCAAATAGTTCAACCATGAAGGTTAGTTTTAGAACATTTATTCAGCTGGTATCTATGCAGAGCAAAAAGAAGTTCAGAAGGTATAACAGAACAGTACGAAGACTACAATACACCAGTAAATTAAGTCATAGTAAGATGAGATACAAAATAGTAACAGCCACAATGCAAAGAAAACAGTTTGATGCATCTGGTGTTCCACAAAGAAACATTCCCTTTCTAGTCTAAACATATGCTAAGGCAAATCCTAAAAGATTTCTAAAGGAGAGCATAGAAAGTGTCAGCATAACGTCGAACTACAGTAGATGTTCAGAAAATTAGGAACAGTGGTCAGCCTAAAGCTTTACATTCATAGAAGCCCAGCAGAGAGAGATCAGTTCCCTCTCAAAGTCACAATAAAGTCTGTTTATGAAACACTAATTAAAAGTCCAACTAACAATTGCCTGAATATCCAGAGTCCATTCCCACCAATCGTGTACCCGCATTTGAGCAGAGTCGATTTACTCCCTAAATTTCCCTTACTCACAGTGAGGTGCATCTATGTTTGCCTTGGATGTTTCATCCTCCTGGTACACCATGAACAGAAGACTTTCTCTCACTATCACTGCTCTGTTCTCATTGCCAGCTTTCCTATCTAAGATTAGCAGTCTGATACACACAATAAGCCTTTCCCTAACTAACAAGAAACATGATATCACACCTGCCACGGAGAGAAAACAGCATACTGCCATTGTGAAAGCAAAGAATTTCAGCAAAGGCCTAATATCTGGCTAAGTTAACTTGGAATCAAAATAAATACATGTTATAGTATTATAAATAAGTATAAGCAAATAATTATTATCAACATGAGTGAGTATGCAACCAACATAATGACATCATTCTATTGATCCACTTAATACACGTACATGTAGACTCTTAGTAGTTGCAACGGTTACATACTATTAATTCATTTATAATTAATTCATTCAATGTACCACACGTTAATGAAGTTAAACCACATGCTGTATATAAATGTCATATGAGTGCATATATGTATACATGACATAAATAGGGTGGAGCCTAAATAATGCTGCTCCATTTGTGAATACCAAAGAAGTCGTAAACTTACATAAAAGTTTAAGTTTATCTTTGTGAACCAGGCCCACAGAGTGCCATGTTCTGCCTACAAACAGTATCCAGTAGGCAAAGGACCTGGTTTAGATCTTGGCGGTATAACCGCCAATCTACTGCAGCGGCAGATCTGAAAACGCTGAGCCTGATTTAGATCTTGGTAGTAACGGTCCATGTGAAAACCCAACCGCCCATTTGGCGCTCCACCCGCCCACCCAATTTAGATGTTGCCAGGACCATAGGTGAAATACGCACAAAACACCACACACCCCTAAACATCACAACACACACCACCTCACACATCACCCACACTACCCCATGGCACCGCAAAGACACCCCCGGTTTTCTGAGGAGGAGCTAAGGGTCATGGTGGAGGAAATCATCCGGGTAGAGCCACAGCTATTTGGATCACAGGTGCAGCAGACATCCATTTCTAGGAAGATTGAGCTATGGCGGAGAATCGCGGACAGGGTCAACGCCGTGGGACAGCACCCCATAACAAGGGATGACATCAGGAAGAGGTAGAACGACCTATGGGGGAAGGTGCATTCCACAGCAGCAAGACACCAGCTAGCTGTACAGAGGACTGGCGGTGGACCCCCAACCCCTCCCCCACAACTAACAACATGGGAGGAGCAAGTCTTGGCAATCATGCATCCTGAGGGCTTGGCAGAAGTAGGAGGAGGACTGGACTCTGGTAAGTCAAATCTCTATTACTATCACCCCCTCACCTGCATGCCATCACAAACCCCCACCCGTACCCTCACTCCCATCACTTCACCACCTCCCACATACCCCACAATCACATCTCACTCATCCCAATATTAAGCCCTGCATGCCCTACCAATGCATAGACACTCCTCACATGCCTGCCTGGACACCTAACACCACTGCATGCACACTGGAGAGAATCACCTAGCCAACCAAATAGCAACTCACACAAAGGCAAATCTGCCAGGGCAACAACAACCATAGAGGGCAACACACTCATGCACATAATGTCACACGCAGAAACAATAACACTGCATTTACATCCCCACAGGTCCCTCAGCCAATGTCACCGGAGAAGAGGTGCCAGCAACATCCATCCCCCCCCCCAGAAGAGGCCCACAGTGATGACAGTAGCTCTGGTCACCTGGATCTGAATGACCAACCTGGCCCATCAGGGACCTCCGGAAGGTTGGTTACCCAGGCACACTCTCACACCACCACAGAGCCTCCCCCCTCAGGAAACACCACCACAGCACCCACCCAGCTGGCCCATACCTCTGTCCCCAGGACACGTCAATCAGCAGTGTGTCCACCACTATAGGGGCCCCAGGCCACCCCACAAACACAGGACGATCAGGGACCTGGGGTCAGGGGCAGTGGGCACACGGTTCAGGGGACAGAGGCACAGGACAACATGGAAGCTGAGAGGGCTGCTGTGCGACAGGGGGAGGACAGGCCCAGGGAACCGACTGTCCAGGAGGCACTCACCGAGATCCTGGGAGCATACCAACATTCCCAGGATATGCTGGGCCAGATACTGGACAAGTTGCAGGAGAACATGCGGCTGCAGGAGGGACAGTACCTGGGGATCAGGGAAGACTTGAAGGACATCAACACCACTCTGGTCTCCATTGCAGGGGTGCTGGCAGATGTGGCCAACATGATGAGGGAGGCAGTGGCACCCCACTGGGCCTCTGCCACTAGCCAAAATGATGAACAGCCCTCCACCTCCACTGCTGCTAGTGGACAGGAAGCCTCGCCACAGGACCAACAGGCCACCAGCACCCCTTCCCCTGCAGAAGGAGAACCACCCCACAAACGTTCCCTGCGATCCACTCAGAAGCCAGAGACTATTGCCAAGACCCCAGCCAGGAAATAAGACTCTCCTGTTGTCACCCTTGTGTCCCACTCTGTCACCCTGTCCACCTTGACTGCCATTGCTCCCCTTCCTATGCACCCTTGGAGAATGCACCTGTAATACAAATAGACTGGACTCTAACCTGGACTGTCCTCCACCATCACTCCAGCCAATTGCTCATCCCCCTCTACCTCTTAGCACTTAAATAAACACCCTTTGGAAAAATACAAGTATGGAGTATGTCAAATGATTTAAGAATGTATTCGTTTAACAAGGTTTAAACATTGAAAATCAACTGTACAGAAATGTATACATAGGAATGACCTGTAGTTGGCTGCAGTCAACACACCAGGAGCGATAGTGGGGCACAAATATCTGCAAATAGAGATGCCAAAGGCTACAGTGAGTGGCCATAGAAGTGGGAAAATCAAGCTGCCAGTGACAATGTCAAACACAAAACTGTCAATTAAATGTGAAATTACACTGTCTTACCTGTGCGTCATTGGAAGTATTGACACATTATTGCACTTCTGTTGTCCTCATCCTCATCCTCTGCCTCCTCGTCTTCACTGTCCACAGGGTCCACTGCTGCCACACGGCCATCTACAGCCTCATCCTCCTGCAGAAAAGGCACCTGGCGACGTAAGGCAAGGTTGTGCAACATACAGCATGCCACAGTGATCTGGCAGATCTTCTTGAGTGAGTAGTACAGAGATCCACCTGTTAGATGAAGGCAACAAAACCTGGCCTTCAGGAAACCAAAGGTCCTCTCTATAACTCTTCTTGCTCACCGACGTGCCTCATTGTAACGTTCCTCTGCCCTTGTCCTGGGATTCCTCACAGGGGACAGTAGCCATGAGACGTTGGGGTAACCAGAGTCACCTGCAAATATCGAGGGACAACTGTCAGCCACGCACCAACCCTTAGGGTCCACACCATACCCATACACCAACATCTACTGGGTGGGAACCAGGGCTCACCTATTAGCCAAACCCTGTGCCTCTGGAGTTGAGCCATCACATATGGGATGCTGCTATTCCTCAGGATAAAGTAATAAAGGCTAAATATCCAGCAGGGATAAATATATATTTAATTATCTAAGCAAAAAACTAAATTTTTTACTGAAAAATAATTTATTTTATTCCAAATAGATAAATTAAATCCAGAAGTCCAAATGTCGCCTGTACATAACCATATCACATATAAAGCACAATACAAAAACTAAACAAGGGCACCGTGGTACATAAAAAGAGAACTGCTCAACCATCTAGTGGTAAGCATGTATATTTCCAGTTAGTGACTGTTGTGGGAAGGACATATCTTATATAGTGAAGACCATTGTTCACAAAGATAAAAGTTCAATCCATTCCCCAAGTTGTTCAATCTTATTCAAAATTCCAAGAGCCACTCCTTCATAATTAAATATATATTTATCCCTGCTGGATATTTAGCCTTTATTACTTTACCCTTGTCCCCTATCCAGGTGGGTTACCGGGACTGCCCCTTTCTTGGTGTGTATTCCTCAGGATAAAGGCATCATGCACAGACCCAGGATATTTTGCATTGACGTGGGAGATGTACTGGTCCGCAGGCGCACCATCTGCACATTCAGGGAGTGAAAGTTCTTTCTATTTCTGAACACCTGTTCATTTCGCCGGTTGGGGGTGGGACAAATGCAATATGTGTACCATCAATTGCCCCAATAATGTTGGGGATATGTCCCATTGCATAGAAATCAGCTTTCACTGTGGCCAAATCCTGCACCGGGGAAAAACGATGTGGCTGCGCATGTGTTTAATCAGGGCAGACAACACTCTGGTCAGCACTATTGAGAACATTGGCTGAGACATTCCTGCTGCCAAGCCCACTGTCACTTGAAAGGAGCCAGTTGCCAGGAAATGGAGTACTGATAGCACTTGCACAAGAGGGGGGATCCCAGTGGGGTGATGGATGGTAGAGATTAGGTCAGGCTCCAATTGGGCACACAGCTCTGTGATTGTGGCCCTGTCCAGTCTATTGGTGAGGATAATGTGCCTGTCCTCCATTGTTGCCAAGTCCACCAGGGGTCTGTACATGGGGGTATGTCTCCATCTCCTATTCATCCGCACTGGTTGCAATCTATGGGGATAAATGGTGAGCAGCTGGTCAGTATCTCGTATTTCCAACCACTACACTTCAATGCATGTTGGGAATGTAACAGTATTTTGTTGGAGAGGCCCAAATGGTGTATATGTGTACTGTGACGCAGTTAGGAGCCAAGGCCTGCCCCCCCAAAATGGCATCCGCATGTCCTGTTTTGGAGGGACAGGTGGAAATTAGGTAAATCCTCTGACGCAGTGCGCCATTGCGGGAGGCGGTAGAAAACCGCCATGCAACACCTCATTGGTTAACATTGGGCACTACGGGGTACAGTGGCCAATGGTGATGTACACCGGCGGTGACGGTATGCACCACCACGGACGTCACTGACATTTTCTATCTGTTCCCTCACTTGCTACCTGACCTTCAACAGGAGAGGACCTACATTGCAAGTGCTGCTGTGACAAGTGTCTGGAACTGACCATGGCTCGTGTCACTGGGGAAAGGGCCCCTGCCTTAAGCTCAGCAGAGTTGGAGAGACTGGTGGAGGAGACTTCCCCAGTACCGAATGCTGTATGGGCCTCCAGACCAACAGGTGAGTACACCGTGAGTACGATGCATGGGGGGTGAATGCATGGAGTGCTGTGTGTGAAGGTCTCATGTAAAGGATGGGTGGTGGATGTTCCCTGGGCAGCGTGCAGCATGTATGGTGGGCCATGTCTGTGCTAATGGGGATGGGAAGGGGCATGATGGGCCATGAGTGTAACAGGCAGGATGGTCGGACTAATATCTTTCCCTGTGTCCATTTCCCCTGCAGGTCAGTGCTCATCAGGAAAAGGGTATATGGCTTGCCATCGCCAAGGACGTGCGGACCCTGGGGGTCTACGGCAGGCGGAGCACCCACTGTCACAAATGGTGGGAGGACCTGAGACGCTGGGCACGGAAGACGGCTGAGGCCCAGCTGGGGATGGCCTCCCAATGAGGAAGGGGTGCCCGTCGAACCCTGACCCCCCTGGTGCCCCGCATACTGGTGGTGGCCTATCCGGAGCTGGATGGGCCCTTGGGGGCATCACAGCAGCCACAAGGGGATGAGTACAGTGCCCCAATATACAACTTGAGCCTGGTGGGGTGGTATCCGGGTGGGGGATGTGGGCGTGTGGGTGCCCCTAGGCCAGGCTTGACATTGCTGAGTGGGTCCCATGTTGGGCAGGGTTCTGATGTAAAATACTTCCAACCAAGCTAGTAGGCATCCACTACTGGGCAGGGGTCTGTGGGTCTCAGGTATGCTGCAATTGGCGTTAGGTGTCCCTATCCATGGGCTGGTGACTAGCATTGTGACTGGTAGTGCATTGCCTAGTGTGTAGGGGTGTTCCCTGTGTGTTGTGTATGCTAACGGTGGTGTTGGTGGTGCCATTGACCAAGTGTATCCATTGTCTCTCCCCTCCTTTTTGTTTTGTCACCCTGTCCTTATGTGCACTAGCATCATCTGGCGGAGGAGCTGAGGCCCCGGCGACGGAGGGAGCTGCATCCCACAGGGCCCAGGAGGCCGAATCCACCTCACAATAGCATCCATCCCATGCACCTGCACCCAAACACAGCAGACTGACACCTCCTACAACCACACCCTCTTCCTCCACTTTCAAACCATCTCCCTCTTCCTGCCCCAATGTGCCTAAGACACTCTTCCTTGCCAATATTGACCTCTTTCCTAGCCCTCCCCCCATCCCTCACGTCAGGCCAGGGTGGTCAAAGTCCAGCCAAGCACATCAGCCACCCAGTCCAGGGGCACAGTAGTGTCCACATCTACACCAGGTGGGAGAGGATCCCAGGCACCAGGCAGCCACACTGATAGGGTGCTTGCACCAAGTGATGCAAGGAAGGGCAAGGAGGTACCCCCTGCTGCAAAAAGGAAGGGCAAGGAGACACCCTCAGCTGGTAAGATGAAGGGCAAGGAGCAATCCCTGGCTGCTGAGAGGAAGGTCAAGGAGCAGTCCCCAGCTGCTGCCAAAAGGAGCAAGGAGCCACCCCCAGCTGCTGGCAGGAAGGGCAAGGGTCCTGCCCCAGCAGGCAAAAAGGACAAGAGGCCTGGTGCTGAGACTCAGTTTGAGCCCCCACCAACAACCATGGTGGTCGGGCCATCCGAGGCTGCAGGGGAAGGGCTGGAGCCCCCCCACCACTGCCAGCACCACCACCAGCTCCACTGCCAGCAGCAGCCCCAGTTTGCAGCCGTCCCAGGCTGCAGGGGAAAGGCTGGAGCCTCCCACCACCACTACCAGCATCGCCATAGGCACCGCCACTGCCACCACTGAGCAGCTGTCACCGCCGGTGGACAATGTGTAGTCCTGCGTCCATGGGCTGTTGTGCGGACTGGCCCCAGCAAATCCTGTGTGTCTGACACCCAGGAGAGAGATTGTGACCTTGCACTTGCCAAGATCTGCATCACAAGGCATGTTGCCCCCTCCAGAACCAGTGGAGAAGCCATCCACTCACCCCATCCTTCCCAGGATGAAGCTCACTGGGCACAACGCCCCCTCCAGAACCAATGGAAGAAGCCATCCACTCACCCCATCCTTCCCAGGATGAAGCTCACTGGGCGCAATGCACCCTCCAGAACCAGTGGGCAAGTCACCCACTTGAGAGACTGTAGCCTTGCACTCCCCAGGACCAAGCAGTGGGCAAATCACCCACTTGAGAGATTGTGGCCTTGTACTCCCATTGCACTCCCCAGGACCAAGCAGTGGGCAATTTACCCATTTGAGAGACTGTTGCCTTGCACTCCCCAGGACCAAGCACAGGACATGTTGCCCCCTCCAGGACCAGTGGCGGTGTACCATCTTCTGGCTGAGGTGCCCCCACATTCCCCGTCCCCCTGAGGTGCCTGTCTATTTTCGACCTGATGCCCCTGCAGTGTTCTCTCCGTGTTGTTGCAGGAGTGAGGTTAGACCTTGGACTTTGTGATGTGGCCCTGTGGCCCACGGACATTGAGGACTGTATATGTATATACTTTTTGATTTGGATGCACGATTTTCACCTATATTTATTACAGCCTTTTTACACTATAGTAGTTGTCCTTGGATTATTACTGAGGGTTACGGGGTGTATATGTTATGTTACTGCATCTGGTTGTGTGTGTGTGGTGTTGGGGGTGGGGGTGTTGCGTGTGTGTGTGTCACTCTCTTTTTCCTCCCCCCCTCCCCTGTGTGCTAGGCAGCAGTACTCACTGTGGTCGTCTTCGACGGGGTTGGTGTTCGTAATGGAGCAGAATGTAGAAGAGCATGGGGAACAGATGCAACTCGGGCTCCATGGCGGCGTGGTTGTTCCCTGAGCCTCCAGAGGTGAGTTGTTTCCCTTTTGTGCAGTGTTTCAGCCAGGCTTTTCATGTTGTTGGTACCGCCCTGGAAAAGGTGGCGGATAGGTGTGTCATATTACTGTGGGCGGTACATTGTCTTCTGCCTGGCTGTTGGCGGTTACCGCCGTGGTGCCTGTTGGTTTCGCTTTGGCGGTTGGTGTGTTAAAGTGACTGTCCGTCTGAGCGGTTTCCGCTGTGGTCATAATTTCATATTTATTACCGCCGGCCTGTTGGCGGTATAACCGCTGCTTTATCGCAGACTGCCAGGGTTGTAATGTAATGAGGGCCTTAGTTGTCTGTTCTTGAAGACCTATTGTCCAGAAGGTGGGGCTTGGGTCAGTCCATTGCTTAGCATTTATTTGATTTTTCACTCCCATTTGCATGCTTTTTATTTGTTTACATTTCCTCTTGTGTTTGTCTTTTTCCTGGTGCGTAGCTTTTTTACCATCCCTTTGAGTAGATAATTTTCATCCTCGAAAGTTCACACCAGGGAATTACTTTTTATCTTTGAGCTCTCCCGAAACGTTTTTGCAGCCTTATCACCAAATACAGCTCAGTTGTATTGACCTCGAAAGCTCAAGTAGAGGCTGCACTAATTTACCAACTGGAGCTGGGTAATCAGGCGCACAGTAAGCCAAGTGCCTTCTACTGCTTACTTGGGGATGGTGTGTGTAGGGCAGTGATCAGCACTTCAGGGTTGTTACTCTGAGTTCCAGGAACCCAGACATATTAAAAGGATTAACTAAAATTAATACCCTAAACTTGTGTAGATTTTAGCAAAAGATACTGTTACAAAGATGAACGTAATAAATGTAAAAATTGATATTGTAATTGAAAGAGAATGGCTACAAATGTGATGATGTTCAGTAAATTGATTGATAGAAATACCCTATGGTGAACCACCCCTCGCATTTGGCCTCTACCTAAAACCTGTTATCTGCAAAGTGCGAGCAGAACTTTCCCATGGACTTCCATGCATACCTCTGCATGATAAACTTGTTGTCAACAAGTCTGCTACGGTGCAGCGAGGTTGGCAACTGTCTGAATACAGTTAAGCCTGACAATGCCAGCATTTGCCCATCAGCTTCAGATATTTGCAGTATACAGTGTGCTTCTGCTTGAATCTTCCAGAAAAATCTGAAGGTGTCACTCAGGAAAGATGCTTTTGCATCAGACTGAAACATACACTTTTCTTGTTGTTTTGATAGGTCGGTCGCCATGAACAGTGACTGAAAACTGAATTAGCATACAAATTCTGTTGAACACCACCTTCTGTTGTGATAGCAGCTTATAAACTCTATATGCCATCTCAGTAAGAAAGAACTATGCCCAGCCTTTGGGGACCCAATCCACTTACTGGATCTGGCAAATATCAGGCACAACAAATAGGATAAACAAAAGTGTTCTTCAAAAGCATAATCAATTTCATCAGCTTTCACTATTATTCAGTACTTTGTCAGTCATTGTATAAAAAGTACACAGCTAGCTTGTGCAGCATTAAGCAGATTGAAGTCATGCACCCAGGGCCGTAGCTTCAGGGGAAGTGTTACTTTCCCCTAATAAATGTATTCCATAGCAAATAGTGGGGTACAGGTGTTTCAGTTGGGAGTGGTAAGGTGTTTGTCCGATTTCATCCTAGGATTTTCACATGCACACACAGACTAAAACTCACACACACTCATAGGCCTGCTCTCGCCTCTGTTTTGAAGTTCTTAAAAAATGTTGATTATTTCACATAATATTTTGTTTTGAGTACTGCTAACAACCCCACACTGCTATCCCTTTCCACTGCCCCTTAGGCCCCCATCATGTCCTGCTTCGCAGCGTATGTATTGCACCATGAAATCTCAGCGTGATTGTTGGGAAATCTGAAGCCCACACCCCCTCACCAAGCCACGCCTCTGCACACACCGAATTGCATCTGCAGCATACATCTAATGTAGGCAGCAACAAACCTTTTATTTTTCAATAGAACACATGACATTATATTTAGTCTGCAATGTGCAATTGGCAAAAATGCACCTCAGCAACATTCATTTTATTATCCAATAGGCAGGAGTGCTATTTATCTATGTTGCATGCTTCTGCGAGCAGGAGGCAAGTTTTGGGAGAAAGATGCTGTTGTCTGGAAAAGAAAAAGATACACACATAAATATAAATTTCAGTTGGGGGACAAAGAAAAATGAAAAACATTTTTATATTTATAAGTAACGTGAACCCTAAACATAAGTTACTTATGCACAAAACAGCAGTAGTGATTCATGAACTGCATTGAGTAATTACATTATCTACACTTCATTGTGTAAAAGTATTGTTAATTAATTTGGCTTTCAGTACACCTTCTGCACAAGTAAAAAACTGGATTAGTGTTAACATTTTTCCTGAATTACTATGATCCCTATGAAGTGCTCGGTTGCACAATAACTGAGGACCAAAGTTTAAGTTCTTAGAGTGTAGACACTGAGTAATCACTGCAGAGTATGTAAGGGTACTGAGGGGTATGAACCAAATTGCATTTATCCTTGCATCTATTTTTGGATGCAAGGGTGCATTTTGTGCTAAGCAAATAACACCAAATGCCCACTCCACCCTCTCATGGAATATATAGAACTGCCTGACTGAAAGATTTTGCCTCAGCGACTTCTCCAGCAGGCCCAGCAGAGTGTGTTGCACCGAGCTACTTTGGAAGGTATGAAGGCAGTGCCCAAGAAAACATGGAAATGACAGAGAAAAAATGGATTATTTTAGCACATGTATTTTCCCCCCTTACATTATTTTCATTTGTAAACAAGGATCTAGAGTAAAGGAGTTATGATCCATGTGTCAGAAGAAACATGACTATTGGAAGAGAAAACCAAGAGAGAATATTGACATTTGCCTTATATATGTTCCTGAATACACATTTACATCCACTTATTCGTAATGGATAACGCTGCTAAATACAAGACCTTCAGCAATCAAAACTCACAACCACCCACCAATAGAATAAAAAACCATGCAAAGATCATGCAACAACTCTCAGCCAGTGACACATACACCTTTCTCAGAAGCCTAGAAGTAATGATCCCATGAAGGGAGTACTTAACTAAATAAACATAAATATTGATTGGAAAGAAGCATTGCATAAGGATGAGGTGGGTGGAAATTACGTCAATGTGGCAAGTGCAGGTGGAGAAAAAGATGGACTACGAATGTAGAGCGTCATGGCTTCTTCAGCAGTCTACAGGAAATAACACCTTATACATTTGGCAGCTCAGCTAGGGAAGACGCAGCACATGAAAGAATACAGTAGATAGAAGGGAGATCTAAAGGTAAAGAATTGTAACAATGCATGCATTGAGAACACAGGAAACACTCAACCACATGAGTCTTGCTTGTCCACCGATATCCAGTGTCTTACCCTTTGCCTCCACAAAGTACAGTTTATGAGGCGTAGCACCAATGAACTGCTGATCTGTAGACTTCCAGTTCGGGTAGGCATAGCTGGCATCTGTGAATTTAACAAAAAAGCATCAGGCAAGACGGCTACCCACTTCACACATAACATACCCCTCTATTTTCAGCTGTCTGTAGTTTCTTACCCTTTGACTTCCGCAAGCATATGGTACGAGACCTGAGCTTTGCCTCATTTCCAGTTCATTGAGGTGGAATGGCTGCTGGCTGCTGGAAGATACAAGAAAGAAAAGTATCCTGCGCGATCCAGTCCAAGGATCATCACCTTGAGTAGCATATATCTTTTCTCTCTACCCACAATGAATAATATTTTGCTTCTCAATGGTGTTCAGCCTAATGGTGATACTCCAATCATGGAGAAGCATTATGTTTAAGTGTGCACATTTTGTCACATGAATGATTTCTTCTAGATAATCTGGCAGACTAAAAAATATTTTGAGTAATGTGTAGCCTAATTAATTTGTTTACTATGAATATGTTTAAAATGGAAGGTAGATTTATAATATGTGAGAAGGTTTTTTAGCCAGAAATAAAGGTAAAGACAAAGGTGTGGTTCCTGGGTAGCGGGAATCATGCCGTAAGGATGAAGAGCTCAGCTCTTGAGAGGACGTACGTAATATCAACATGTTGAACGCAGATGAGCAGGAGGGGGGCTAGGCAGCTTTTCCTTTATTGATATGTGCATTAATTCTCTTAAAGCTTTCTTCCTTTATTATGCATAGATGGAAAGACATTCATGTGGTGGAATGCAGTTGTATACTCACAGAAGAATTTGCATGTGTTGTGCCACCAGGCACAGAACAGCAATACCATTCTTCTCAAGAGTGAAGCACACCTCAGAAGTAAACAGGACCAAATGTTTTTCTATTGGATGTCATGCTTTTAAGGGGTGCAGGACAAATGTAGCTGCATAGAAAAAAAGCTTTAGTACCTTGCAATGTCACAATAGTTATATGTGTGGAGTATAATGTCCTGGAGTACCAACTAATCAGCTCACAACCTCTGCCATCATTCCCAGGATGTGCGAGTCAGCTGAGCCCGGATTGGACTCAAAGAACAGCAGGGCCATGAGCATTGATTCCACAGTAGCTGATGAGCTGGTGCATGGCCCAGCTGCAGGACCACCCCTACTCCCATCTTCTCCAAATTAGAGGAGGAGCACAGGGTCCATTTTAGGATGGAGTATTTATGTATCTGTTGTAAAAGCAAGTTCTGATGCTGGTGAACCTGCAAATGACAATTCAGCTGTGACCACAAGATTTGGATCTGCTGCAGCTCTTTTAGCAGAAAAGCAGTGTAAGGTACTAGGACTGTGGGGGGAGCGTGGCCAAGTACACCAACATGGCGGCATGCATTTTAGAAGTGCCCCTGGTCCCCTCTGTAATCCAGGAGAGAAAGTAGCCATCAGCGCCCTATAACTATCCACCGCCTCCCTATGTGACTCCTAGAGACCCCGCTTGCCGCGATCAATGCCCTTTAGGGCCAGACATGCTCGCCTGCAGTCTACTAATGGAGTGATGCCTGATTGATCCAACATGGCAGCTGGAGCAATCTAGCGGTGGCCCAATGCCCTAGGGGCCAGAGAGAATGGCACGGGCGAGGACGAGTGGCGACAGAGGCCCTCTGACAACTCGAGGATCCAATAGCTGCCTGGTGCCGCAGACTGCCCGACTGCAGCTACAATGGACAGCAGATGAGTGCTGGCGATGATTCTGCCAGCCTCCCCATCCTGGCACACAGGACCTTGAGCGACTAGAGGGAGAGTGGCCCTAGAGCGTTTGAGGAATGGTGGCCGGGCTGGCGAAATGCAGCCGAGGGAAATCCCCTCTCTTAAACGGCCTGCTGGCGGTGACCGGGCCGAGTTACCCGACCAACTCCCTGAAGCTAAGGGAGGGTGGCACGTGCACGGACTTGGCCCGTGCTGACTCCTGAACTTCTGTGGTGGGGGCCAACACAGTGGTGGAGGCATCTCCTCTCAACAGGATGACCTGCTGTGGGCCCATTGGCGGTAGCAGACCCTGACCTCCCCCACTGGTGAGTGCCAAACAGAGGGAACTTCGCCTGACTTGGGGTACTTGTGGAGCCTTGGGACTGGTGTAGGCCCTGCTTACACCCACAGATAATGGGGGAGACCATAAACTGAGGGAGGGGGGCATTCATCCCGGCCCTGGAACCGTCCAGTAGCACCCAGCAGCTGTGCGCCGAGGGGCATGGTGGGAGGTCACTCATTTGAATATAGAGACATCATGGCACCAGGAACCGGGAAGAACTCATCCCTCTGCCATGCGCACAGAGCGCAGCGCCCACATTGACAAAGGGATTCACCCATATAAGCTCTGGGCCACCCAACATCCTCAGCGAGAGGTGGCCAGCGTGGACCCTTCAGGTGCCAATTCTAGCCATTAGTTGGGCTGCCCCGAAACGGGGACAAAGAGATACTCAAGTGCTGCATTGTCTCTGCGGCCATCAAGCAATGCATGACTAATGGTACTTATGAACCACCCAGTACTGGACCGTGCAACACAATTACTCAATTCCAGGGCAGGCCCAATGGATCTGGTGACTTTTGGGGCCACAAAAACGTGGCAAACAAACTGGGGCCTCCCTGAGAAATAGCATATGCAATGGACAAGGACAAACCAGCCCAATCATCCACTGCACAAACACAAGTGGATCAGTACACCAATAGCCCAACGAACACCCCCCCTCAGGAACCCTCAGAAGGGAAGTCGTTAATCCCCACCAATGACCTCAATACTATCCTTCAGGCAATAAAATCTTCTCAACTGGCAGTGGAAACCAAAATAGGCAAAGTACCAGAGGACATTGCCCTGCTCTGGGAGGATCTCTGAAACGTCTCAACTCGAATCACTGAAGCGGAGATCCAAATCTCGACGGTGGAAGATGACGTAGCCTCTCTTAAAACTCAAGTGACAAGCCTAATTACCCGAAAAACGGAACTCCACTGACGAGCAGAAGACGCTGAAGTTAGTTTAAGGTACAAACAATATGTTGGGGGTACCCGAGGAGGCTGAATCACAGCAGGCCACAGACTTTCTGGAAACATGGATAAAGAATTAGACACCACCCGACCACCTATAAACTTGGTTTGTGGTCGAACAAGCCCACCGAGCCTCAAATCCAGGGCAACCTCCTAGGGCACCTCCAAGACGGATGATAGCTGGTATCTTAAACTTCAGGGATAGAGACACCATAGTCTGCAAAGCCTGTAACCACCCAGACCTCCGCTGTGGAGGTACCAAGGTCCTCCTCTTCCATGATTACATGCATGAGCTCCAACAACAAAGAAGGTCCTAAACAGAGGTCAAGTAAAAACTGCGGGCAATGGACCGTCAATACGTCTCCTCTTTCCCGCAAAACTCAGAGTAGTTCACGCTAATAAGACTCACTTCTTTGAATCAGCAAGCTTGGCCTGGCAGTGGCTGACAGAGGAATACCTGCACCGAAATACTGGAAGGACCCCAACACACACCTCAAATGGACCAAGAACTGTTGCTACTGACATAAAGCCTAAGCCCCAATACTGTATAACAGGACTCGCTCACGGAGGAGACGCAGTGGCCCCAACAATGATTCCACCTCATGGTCTCCCCGTCAACAGGATGACTCTCCGTTGCCATTGGGATGCCCACGGGGCCTGGGCGAGGAGGCCCACCATATATCGGACAAAGAAAAACTTACAGAGTCACACCCCCAGATGTGGACCGCAATACTGACTCTGACTTGTCACGCAGCCCTGTGCTATAATTTTAATATACTTTCTTCGATGGCTACCAGTTATCCTTCATAGAGGAGAGGGTTCAACGCTCACACCCCCTATCTCCATTTAGGGCTTAGCGTTGTTGAATTTTGTTTCTGTTGTGTTTTTATGTTACAGGTTTTCAGGAGTGCGACAGATGCTTCTAGGAGGGAAGTATGGGGTGGGACGGGAGTTGGGGGAAGGGATTCAGTATATTTTCTGGGGTTTGTAAAATGTTTGTTTTAAACTTCCTTTTGATTGCTCTACTAGGACACAATTACACAGAAACACGCCACTCATGTATCTCGCCACACCCAATACCAGGCACCATGCAACACATGCTGCCATCCCATTCCAAACGGAGGGCCACAAAGAGGATCCGCCGCCATCGTCTGCCCCCCTCATTGCTAAGATCAACAAGATCTTCAAGATGGCAACCCTCCGGCCCTCATCTTGGACCACAATTGGCCTGCTGGACTGGGGGAAGTGTACAGCAGTGCTAACGTTTACACATAGACTCTCCCCCAATGTCCTATTACTGCAAGAAACTCACCTACTGGGCCACCAATGCCTATTCTTAGCGCACAGGGGCTATGACAGAATATATCATGCAGGACACACTAAGTGCTCTAGTGGGGTGGCCATTCTACTGAGGAAATCCTTCCAAGTGACGATCTCCCATGGTGTACGAGACCCCCAAGTGGCGATTTCTAATCCTCACTGGTGCACTTGAGGGATGCACCATTAATCTAGTGAGTGTCTATGCCCCTTCAGTGGCCCTACACTCTTTCCTTCAGACTTTTTCTGCACACCTATTGGACATGCCCCAGGGCATAACTTTAATAGGGGGCAACTTTAACGCAGTCCCAGGAACCTGAGATGGTTGTGTCTTGATCCCCCCTTTGCATCCCATTGCGCAAACGCCCGACACCTCTTAGACTGGCACATCTCTATGGGATTGTGTGATGTATGGCAGACCTGGCACCCACGCAAATACAAACACACATACATCCGCAGCCCATCACACTCAGTAATGCATTTATGCCAACACTGGATTGCTGTAACCTTAACCAGATACAAATTCTACCAAGAGGTATTTCCGATCATCCCCCCTACTGCTTTGCCTGGGCCCTCGTGAGAAGGGCTATGGCCCTTATGGTGCCTTAACACCTAGTACTGCCAGGATAAAACATATACTACGGCACTCAGGACAGAAATCAAAAATTACTTTAGTTGTAATGAGGGCTCGGTCTCCTACCCGGGGATCTTATGGGTAGCCAGTTAGGCAAGACTACAGGTTATCTCCGAACATGCGAGCATGCACGCCCACTTCAAATTACCTGTCTGGAGGCCTGCGCCCTTTGCCAAGAATCCGAGGGTGTGGGGGAACCCAGTGAGGCCATGATTCGAGATCTTGAATTTATCAGGAGTGAAATACGCCACCACTCCCTGGAGGTGGCTAAACATGTCTGGAGGGACACAACGGCCAGGATATATGGTTGGGGGGACAATAACGGAAAACTCCTGTACTTGTTAGCCTCCCACCATCAAACCTCAAGGATCATACCTGAAATCATAGCATAACAATATTACAGCACCTTATATGCAGCCCCAAGCGCTGAAATCACAGAGCTTCCCACGCAGTTCTTCAAGGGATTGTCTCTCCTCAGACTGCTGCAAAGCATTATTATTAGATGAACTCCTCATGACCACAGACATATCCATGTCCCTTTCCACAATGACCGCAGAGAAAACACCAGGTCCTGATGGTTTCCCAACAGAATATTACAAAACCTTTAAAGACATCCGGATACTGAGATTACTGGCCCTCTACAGAGAGGTAGAGAGGAACACGTCTTTGCGCCTGAGCTAGATACAGCTACTATTGTAGTAATTCCAAATTCACTACCCCTCCCACCTCCTGCTCAGCCTACCACCCTATCTCTTCTTAACTGTGAAATTACGATACTGGCCACCATACTGGCTGCGCGGCTCCGGCACATTCTTCCCATCTTAATACACCCAGACCAATGCGGCTTCATTTTGACATGCAGCACACATCACTACCTTTAGAGCCTCCATGTGGCCCTAGCTCACTGACACCGAATCAAAGTTGACCTAGCACTCCTCTTTCTCGATTTCGAGAAGGCCTTTTGATTCGGTGTACTGGTGCTATTTGAGGGCAGTTCTGACACACACTGGGTTGGGACCACATTTCTGTATTGTCCTGCGGGCCCTCTACTCCAAACCCATAGCAAGAGTGCAGAATAATGGGATCCTTTCAGAGGCATTCCCCATTGGGAAGGGAACGAAACAGGGATGCCCCCTATCACCCCTTTTATTTGCATTTGAATCTTTGGCACATTTGATCCGAACAGATGATCAGGGAGGAGAGGATCAAATTGCGTTATACGCAGATTACATCCTACTCTACCTGGACAATCCAGCTGTTACAGGCCCCCAATGCATACACATATTCCAATGTTTCAGGGAAGCGTGAGGCCTCCGTTTGAACCCTTCCAAATCCGTAACAGTGACCTTGGCCCCCACAGGAGACTGCTTATATTGGCAAAATACCATACCCCTCATAGACTCAGCATTAAATATCTGGGCATATGGGTGACTCTACTCCCAGAACTCTCTTGAAACTTATACCTACAACCGTTGGTGAAAAGGGCAAAACTGGATTCGAACAAATGGTAGTCTCTCCCACTGAATGTGATGGGCCGCATCGCTCTCTTTATAATGATGATTTTGCTGAGGTTCTTATATCTATTTCAAAAACTCCGCCCATCATACCCCAGTCGTGGTTCTGATCTCAAGATAATTTGGCAACTTCCTTTCTGTGGCTAGGCACCCGATCCCGTCTGGCCATCCAGACCTGCTAGAGAGGTCCATACTAAGGGGACCTAGGGATGACAAACTTATACTTCTATTACCTAGCCTCTCACTTAGTGGTAGTGCACAAATGGTTTAACAGTGGTTCTTCAGATCACCCCTACCATCTAGAATGTCACTTATGGGATTCCTGGCACTGTCCTTGAGAGCTGCACTAAGACACACTCAATGGGCAAACATCCTCACAAAACAAATTCCCCTCTGGCAAGGTACTTGGCCAATCTGCGAAACTACAGGACTTCAAAAGCTGGGATCTTATGGAGTTATCACTACTTGGGGACAAGTGGACAGGAATGCACATGAAGTTGTTCCAAGAACTTCGTAATGAATATACACTCACATCTACTCAATTTTATACATACCTACAATTAAGGCACTCACTCTATGCACAAGTCTCACACACCGACCCACTCCAGGCTGTAGTCCTTTAGAAGCTAAATTCCTTATGGGCCTACTAGGGAAGGGGAAAATATCCCAAATTTATTGTACACTTCTCAAGAACACCCCAAGCAACCTGGATCTACTTCGAGCCCAATGGGAAGGCTGGATTCGATTGCGGCTGATTCAGGCCTATTATTTCAATGGCACATCTCTAACACCACGGAGATTACACTGGGCGGGTCTACCTTCTGAACCTGGCTGCCCTCACTGCAATAACTCCCCAGCTGACTTTTACCATATGACATGGGTTTGCCACAGACTCAAAGCTACTTGTCTGCTATTACGGCAGAACTTACTGAAACTTTGGGGTAGGAGGTTCCTTCATCCCCCCTCTTGATTTTGCTGGGGGTCCAAGAGGGTGTGAAGGCACAAGAGCGGAAAAACACTTTTTAGGAACAGCTCTACTAACCACCAAACGTGATATTGCGACACACTGGAAGAACCCTGATCCCATTGCATGACATAGTGGCGCAGAGTGGTTGACTGACGCTCTCAACAGGAGAAAGTGATTTACGAGGCTAGGGTTGCCCTGGAAAACATGGATAGGTGTAGGGGAGATGGTTGGGACAGATCTCGTAGAGCTGGAATGTGGGGAGTTGGAAGATCAAATTCAGATATACCACATGAGTGTGCAATGAAGTATGTCTTATGCTCGATTGCTTATTGTAATTATCTAGTGATTATGTGTGGACTACAGTTTATGTATCCTTCTGTTCTGTTCACATGTAAAACCTCAATAAAATTGGTTATAAATAAAAAGGTACCAGGACTGCCCATGGTCCATCTTCATCAACATCATGCCTTTTCTCAATTGTACTCTCATCACGACCTGTATAAGGCACTAGGGACATGCACTGTTTATTTTGCTCTTCATCAGGCCTGGTTGTTCGGTGTGAAAGACACCAAAAAAGGTTATCAGGCATGATCTAGTGAGACAATCAACACACTGATTGGTAATTACACTTGGCTACATTTTAATTCACTGTTGTTTGCTAACCATGCACTGCAGCCAGGGTGCTACTGTTAGTAGGGACAGTTCCATCCTGAACTGCTACACCATATCCTTTCTGAATGGGAGCACATGCAAACTCCAATATGCCTTGCCATCAGTGAGTTGGTACACAAGTCCTGTGGCACAGTAAGCAAAGGACATAGTGTAAGTCCTTTACATGGGGTGCAGGTGATTACTCTGTATTATCCAGCATTGGTACTATCATTAGAATGGTCAGGGACACACTAGAATTGCACTGCTATTGAACAATATTCTTACTCACCTGATCTCACCCAATTCTTTTAAAGGCTTGTTTACCAAAGCTCTCACTTACCCTTTCACTCCTGGCAGCATAGGGTATGAGGTTCCTTTTCTGCATCACAGTTTCCTGGGCGGTGGAGTGGGAAGGGTTCTGTGAAGGTACCAAGAGAGGTCATCAGGCAAAACCCGGCTCAATGTCCACTTTCATTGCCCCCTCCCCACAGTGGAAGTTCTCCCTCTAATTTCAGCCCTCTTCAGTCCCCATTGGTACTCTGCCTAAGAAGAAAGATTTTCACAGATGCTCCAGTACATCAATATTGTTTCTGAGAAATCAGTAGAGATAGCAGACAAAAGCCTTAACTTTTGTCTTAACTATTATTTCTCGAGCACTTGAACAGATTAATGTACTTTGAACATTTGCCATTGTCAGATAAAGACCTTGTCCCAAATATAAATTGGACATCAGAGTTTACTTTAGTAGCCCATCAATGTCTCTTTACATAAGCAGCCATATCCCTGAAGCTACAGAGGCCATTTTAGATTTGTGAAGCACAGCAAGTGAGGTAGACCTGTCAACTGCATAAAGTACACATACATTTTCTTTGCAGTGCAAATGGATATATATATATGTGTGTGGTGGGAGGCTACAGGTGAGAGTGTTGACCAGCAGGATGAAGGTATCCTGTAGGCCTAACTCCTGATGGTCCCATTTGCATCAGTGCACTGCCTGCCTGCAGGGGGTAGGATGACTGTAGGTATCCAACTTCAAAAAAGAGAGGGAGTACATAAGTACATATTGCCTTGGTTCGTTGGAGGGACAGACTACCAGCACATATGAGGTGCACGTGATATTGTCTAGATGACTAAGAGGAATGTGATGAAGTGTGCAGAGGGAGGAGAGCTGACAAGGGCAGCTGCTACCTTGGCACTTTTGGTGGGTGGGTACTCAGGCTATTTTAGTAAATGGCAAATGGTCTGCCGCTGGTTCCACATTGCTACAGAAATGACCTAGGATACAAGGAGAAAATGTGGCAACTCTACGAAGTGTCACACTTAGTGGTTGATGTGTTCCGTCCAGTGCAGTACTGACCCTCTTGCTACAGACCCTCTTGCTGAGATGTAGAAACTTGGGCATCCTTCTACCTGGCCCTTGGGTAGTTGCTGACCAAATAGATTACCAAAAGGCCATTCTTGGTTTCTGGAGGCCCTTATTCAGGGCCTATAGAGCCTGTAGTATGTTTAGTGTGCCTGCAGCAATGGAAGAATCAGGCACACCTCTGCAGGTCACACATAATGCCATACTTTGTTTCCTCACTGGCAGTGTTTAATTCAAGGCAATAATTACATATAGGGTCCACCAGCACTCCCTTGGGGATGTGCACTTGTTTATCATCATCAGACTGATCCAGAACAAGAGAGAGAAAGGCAGAAAAGGGGAATATGGAGGACAAATAACACAGAAAAACTGAAAAATAAAGAAATTAAGGATGGAAAGGACCCTGCAATATTTAGGTAAAAGGGAAGGGAATGGATGACGTGGTTTGAAAAAGGCATGAATTGAAATCAATATTAGAAAGGCTTGCCATTTGGTAAACCCAACACTTGGAAACGCTGGTGGTTGGCTTCCAATTAATCTTTGGGTATCTGGACTTATTCTGTTACAAATTAAGCACTACTAACAAGGCTTTAATTCTGCTACTGTGGATGGCACAGGTGAGGCATATGGCTGGAATTGTATCCTAGTGGCTGGTGGGACTAGGCTAGGGAGGATAGACTAGTCTACCTTCTAACCACCTAGGATATGCTTTGAGAGCTGAGACACCTACAGCACATTATTCCTAGTTTTAGGTAACAAGGGCCTGAGATAAGATGTGAGAGGTGAACAAGTGTTTCCCACCATGAGCATTCACACCCCACTCCTGAAGACCTGAGTAAGACCCACTCCTCAATAATAATGGTTACTGATTCTATGTTGTAGAAAAGGCCGTCTTTTTGCCCTGGTCACCCCCAAACATTTTGGACAGATACTGGTGGTTACTGACTCTTGACTGTGCCCTGGCTAAAGCATATGGGTCCCAGGGCCAGTGCTCTGTGTAATGTGGATATGCAAATTAAGTTAATAATAATTGTCTATGTCAACCTACCTATAAGTCCCTAGTATATGGCAGGGCATGTAGGTTTAGGAACCCCAGCATAGGTAGTGCACCCATAGGTGCACTGCTGAGGTACCCATTGTCATTTTAAGGGCAGGCCTGCCTTTCTGGCTGCTTTGAAACTAAAGTTACATGTAAATTCGACTTTGGAATTAACAGTACTTCAAAAGACTTAAGCTACCTTATTTTTACATATAAGTCCCCCTAGGGCTGGGTGTTTTGTAACTATAAGCAGGGACCTTATAAAAAATTTTTTATAAATCCTGGAGAGGAAAAATAGCCACATTTGTTTTCCCCTTACTGTAGTGAATGGACTTCATAGACTAAAATAGGGAGACTTTATTTTAATTAATAAAGTCCCAAAAGGAGCTAACTATGTCAAGTTTGGTATGAAACGTATTGTTATAATAAATCAAACAATTTCCCATTGTTGGATTTAATATCACTAGTTCAGGGAAAGAGTTTTAGAACTTTACCTGAAAATTGCCAACTTTAGCTCTGTAGTGCTCTTCTCTTATTGGCCAGCCTCTGGCAGCCTGGCGAGACTGCCTTGATGAGATGTGAAGTGGCCTGTGCAGACGACAAAAAACGTGCCTGGGAGAGGAGATCTGAATCACCAGGTGGTGAAAACAGGATGGGGGGAGGGCAGCCAAACTGGACTTCAAAGGAAGGAAGGACATTTGGAGCAGCTCAGGACCTCCCCCATTTCCTGCAAACACAGACAACCAGGTACCCTCTTGATTAAATTAGGAGAGGGCAGGAAAGGGGTGTGTTAAGGATTTTAAGCCGTACCAATGGGTAGATTCAGCCAGACCTAACCTCTAAAATTCAGTTTCTACCATTTTGGATTTTTAAAGAATGTTGCTCCCTAGGACTGATTTTTGCCACACTTCCCAGGAAATGGTCATCCAACAGGGTGGTGGCCTGTCTGTGATTGGACGGTTGCCCCCCCTGCTTTTCACCCTAGGAGGTTATATTTGGCAGAGCTGCACCCAACACCTCCGATCCCTACAAGGAACAACATCAGAAGAAGAAGGACTGCCCTGCTGGACTCCTGACCTGCACCTGGGCACTGCACCCTGAAGGAATGCACCAGCTGCAGACTTGGGCTCCACCACAAAAAGGACTTTGCCTGGCTTAAGCTGGTTCACAAAGGGACTCCCTGCTTGCTACAGGTAAAAAATAGCTAACCAGAGTCCCCTGAAGGAACTGACAAGTTGACAGCTGTCCAGTGGTCATTTTGGAGTTTAAGCCAGGTTCATTCTGGGATTTGGGTTCCTAGCCCTCAAGGAGCAACTCAGAGCTTCTGGAACCTTGGGGTGAGCTGTGAACTCCTAAAGAACTGTCAAATACCTTCTGGAAGAAAATCCACAAGTTTGGAGAAGATTGGTGAACTTTTGGTAAAAAGCTCCATAAAGGGACCGACCCGCCATGGTGAGTCAAGCTGGCTTCCCTCAACTGCGACCCTGCCTAACTTGCAGGTTCATCACACTAAAAACCTCCGGAGCCTAAGGCTTCCAGGATTTCACCGGGGGCTCCTGGAAAGGCAATCCAACAACCTCACCTCGAAATCGGCTTGCTGTGGAGGGTCAACTGCAGTTGGAAGGAAAAAGCTCCAAAAAAGTGACAAAGTCTGAACGTAAAAAGTTGACCAGGACTTCCCGCTCAGTGTATCTGAGAAGGGCTCCAGGGACGTCAGATTCAAATTCAACTTCGGCCCGGACAAAGATTTCCATCCTGAAAAATTTACTACGTTTGAAGGTAGAATTCTTCACAAGGTCTCCTGTGACGCGTATCCGCTGAGGGCTCCGGGGAGGTCAGATCAGATTGGTGACTTTGTTCCGGTGAGAAAAAATTTCAAGCAAAAGACTAAGTCCAAAGGTAAACTTTTGAACAAGACCTCTCACTTACTGTATCTGAGCAGGGCACCATTGTGGTCAGACTTAAACATTGACATTGCCCAGTTGAGGTGCGACCAGATATCCTGAGAGGCGATTTTAGTTTCTATCCGCTAAAAACATTAATTCTTTAAAAATTCATATCTCCGCTTCCCCTTATCTGATTGTATTTGTTTTGGTGTCAAATTAAAGATAACAATATTTCCTATTTCGATTAAATGGTTTTGGATTTTTAAACTGTTTCCTGTGTTTTATTTTATTACTGTTTTGTGATATTTGAATGCTTTACAGTTTGGGGGTCATTCTGACCTCGGCGGTAAAAGGCCCTTACCGCCGGTCAGAAGTCCGCCATACTACCGCCGCGGCCGCGGTAGACCGCCACTGTCATTCTGACCACCAACTGTGAAACCGCCAAAAATCCGACATCCAAGGAAGGCCGCCACATCAGCGGGCCACGGAAAACTGGAGATGACCAAACCTCCACCGTCACGCCAACACAAACACGCCCATGCCATTCTGACCCACGAATCCACGCGGCGGTCTTTCAACCGCGGTATTCCATTGGCGGTACACACCGCCGCGGTCAAAATACACATCCAGCTCCAAAACACGGCCACATTGGACATTTTGAAATACGCACACCTGAGACACATACAAACAACGCTCCCACACATCCAATCAACTATAAAACACACACCCACATCACCCACAAACCCCCACTAGTTGGAAATCGGAGCGAAGGCGAGAGCGAGAGAGATAGAGATAGCGAGCACAGCATTAGAAAACCCCAACACACACAGGAACACAACTTCATCACCCACACCACATCTACGCACACATCACCACATATCACCATGCACATCACCACAAACACCACCCCACACCTCATCCACACCACCCCATGGCACCCCAAAGACACCCAAGGTTTTCGGACCAAGAACTCCGGGTCATGGTGGAGGAAATCATGAGGGTTGAGCCCCAGCTCTTCAGCACACAGGTGCAGCACACCACCATAGCAAGGAAGGCTGAGCTATGGCAAAGGATCGTAGACAGGGTCAACGCTGTGGGACAGCATCCCAGAAATCGGGAAGATATCAGAAAGCGATGGAACGACCTACGGGGGAAGGTGCGCTCGATGATCTCCAGGCACAACATCGCTGTGCAGAAGACTGGCGGCGGACCCCCACCCACCTCACCCCAATTCACAGCATGGGAGCAAGAGGTGGTAAACATCCTGCATCCTGATGGCCTCGCTGGAGTAGGCGGAGGAATGGACTCTGGTAAGTCGAATCTCAACTACTTCACCCCCCCCAACCACCAGCATGCCAACCCCCCCCCCTCACCCCCAATATCACCCCCCAGCACATAACCTCCCTGCCAATGTCTCACCAGCACAACCCACCCTAAACAACCCCAACCCCTGAATGCCAACACAAACCATAGACAGCCACCACCAAAGCATGACCATTGCACATACCCATACACCCCCCCCCAAACCCTCACAACACCTCCCACAAGGGAATGCCAGCACTGGGGGACAAGGGCACCCAAAATGCACGCCATGGCACACACAGAAACAATAACCATACTCCTTTACCCCTGCAGGGCCCGAACGACAACACACCGCCACGGAGGGTCCAGAGATGTCCATCCCACCCCCAGAACAGGCCCCCAGCGAGGACAGCAGCTCTGTCGACCTAGAACCTGACGACCAGCCCGGACCATCGGGGACCTCTGGACAGTCGGTTCCCCACACACAGACACAGGCCACAGCAGACCCAAACCCCTCTGGGAACACAAGCACAGATCCCACCCAGCGGGCCCATGCCTCTGTCCCGCGGACGCGTCAATCAGCGGTGTGTCCGCCACTACAGGGCACCCAGGCTGACCCAACACCCCAACAACAACAGGGACCTGGGGGCAGTGGTAGTGGGCACACCGTCCAGGGTACAGAGGCCCGGGGAAACAGGGCAACTGGGAGGGCTGCTGTGCGACAGGGGGGGAGGACAGGCCCAGGGAACCGACTCTCCAAGAGGCCCTCACCACCATCATGGGAGCCTACCATCACTCCCAGGAGACCATGGCGACGGTACTGGCCAGGTTCACCGAGATCCAGGCACAGCAGGAGGAACGGTACATGGGGTTCAGCAATGAACTCCGGGCCATCGCTACCGCAATGGGGACCATAGTCCAGGCCCTCAACCGCATTGAAACCACATTGCGGGACCATGTGGCACCGCAAAGGGCCCCTGTCACTAGCCAGGAACAGCCTACCACCTCCGCCGGTGCTAGTGGTCAGGAGGCCCCCACAGAACGACGGGCCACCAGAACCCCACCTCCTGCTGAAGAACAACCACCCCGCAAGAGGAACCTGAGATCTCAAAGGAAGACAGAGTAGGATGCCAAGACCCCCGCCAGTCTAATATCCCCCCGGATGTCATTCCACTGTCCCACAGTGTCACCCTGTCCAACCTTGAACTGCCCCTGCTCCATCCTTCCACTGCCATACGAACAATGCACCTGTGCGACCGAGAACTGGACTCTGCCATGGACATAACTCCACCCTCACCCTTCACCGTTTTAATATCATGTACCAAAATATAGCACTAAAAATAAATCACTCATTGCACATAAATAATTCTGGAGTCAGCCTGTATTATTTACAAATGTATAACACATTACTTATCAATAATGTTCTGTTATATATGTGTGGACAACATACCGATGTCAATAAGCATCAGTCCATGGGCTAACCAGGCAGAAGTCACGCAGTGGGTCATACAGCACTGAAAAGGGAAGGGAAAAGTAAACTTCAGTTTAAAAGAACTGGGGGGAAATACACAAAGTAAAGATGCAGGGGGCATTCAGTATATGGTAAATGGCGTGGGTGATTCCTACCTGTGTGCTACTGAAAATATTGTTGGATAACTCTGTCCCTGTTGTCTGGGTCGTCCTCTTCGTCTTCCTCCTCTTCACTCTCCGCAGGCTCCACAGCTGCTTCAACACCACCATCTGGACCATCCTCCTGCAGGAAGGGCACCTGACGTCGCAATGCCAGATTGTGAAGCATACAGCAGGCCACGATGATCTGGCACACCTTCTTTGGTGAGTACATCAGGGATCCCCCTGTCATATGTAGGCACCTAAACCTGGCCTTCAGGAGGCCAAAGGTTCTTTCAATGACCCTCCTAGTTCGCCCATGGGCCTCATTGTACCGTTCCTCTGCCCTGGTCCGGGGATTCCTCACTGGGGTCAATAGCCAAGGCAGGTTGGGGTAACCAGAGTCACCAATTAGCCACACACGTTGTCTCTGTAGCTGTTCCATCACATAAGGGATGCTGCTATTTTGCATCACATACGCGTCATGCACTGACCCAGAGAACTTGGCATTCACATGGGAGATGTACTGGTCAGCCAAACAGACCACCTGGACGTTCATCGAATGGTAACTTTTCCTGTTTCTGTACACCTGCTCATCGTCTTTTGGGGGTACTAAAGCCACATGGGTCCCATCAATGGCACCAATTATGTTGGGGATATGTCCAAGGGCATAAAAATCACCCTTCACAGTGGCCAAATCAACCTCCTCAGGGAATACAATGTAGCGCCGCATGTGTTTCGTCAGGGCAGACAACACTCTAGACAAGATTTTTGAAAACATAGGCTGAGACATTCCAGATGACATGCCACTGTTGTCTGGAATGAGCCACTTGCCAAAAAATGGAGGACTGACAGAACCTGCACTAGAGGGGGAATTCCTGTGGGTTGGCGGATGGGGGACATCAGGTCTGGCTCCAGCTGGGCACACAGTTCATGTATAGTGGCTCGGTCAAGTCGGTATCGTAGTATGATGTGGCGTTCTTCCATTGTCGACAGGTCCACCAGCGGGCGGTACACGCGAGGATTCATCCTTCTCCTCGCAAGTCCCAGCGGACGGTGCCTAGGAAGGACAACATGGAGCACAGAGTCAAGCAAGTCACAGGTACGTTCACCACTGCATGCATAGCACACGATTATCTATGTATTGAAAGGCGTGTATGTGTGGCAATGCAAGGCCTAGGCCTGTGTGACGCAGTACAAATAATGCCATGTGGGCCCTTGAAATGGCGGCTGCCTGACCTGTGAAGTGGGACAATGAGATGTGAGGTCAATGCGCTGGCGTGGCACACCGTGGCGGTAGGCGGTCGAAGACCGCTATACGAAGCCGCATTGGCTAACATTGAAGCCTATGGGTTTCAGGAGCCAATAATGAGGTGCGCCGGCGGTCACGGTACGCACCGCCGCAGTACACACCGCCGCGGGCGTGACCGCCATTTTCTATCTGCTTAATCACTCGAGACCTGATCTTCCACAGGCGAGGACCTATACTGCAAGTGCTGCTGTGACCTCGGTCTGGACGTGACAATGGCTGCTGCGACTGGGGAAAGGGCCCCCGCCTTCAGTTCCGAAGAGTTGGAGAAGCTCGTGGACGAGGTCCTCCCCCAGTATGCGTTACTCTACGGTCCTCCAGACCAACAGGTAAGTACACTGGGTGCACATTGAATGGGCTATGCCTGTGTGGAGTGGGGTGGATGTAAGTTGGTGGGGTGGGGGGCGAATGAGGAGTGCAACGCACCACAGATGAGAGCATGTGCCATATGGCAAGGTTGGGGAGGGGGGCCAATCGCATCTAACATGCAGAAAATTTATGATTTTTTCCTTCCCACCCTGTACATGTCAAATAGGTCAGCGCCCATCAGAAAGTGGACATTTGGCGTGCCATCGCCAAGGAAGTCCGGGCCCTGGGGGTCCACACAAGACAGGGCACCCACTGCCGCAAGAGGTGGGAGGACATCTGCCGCGGGACCAGGAAGACCGCCGAGTCACTGCTGGGGATGGCCTCCCAACCTAGGAGGGGTGCCAGTCGTACCCTGACCCCCCTGATGTCCCGGATCCTGGCGGTGGCCTACCCTGATTTGGATGGGCGCTTGAGGACATCACAGCAGACACAAGGGGGTGAGTATCAGCACATTCTGCTATCTCTCTGCGCAGTGGAGGCGTCTGGGTGGGGGAGGAGGGTTGGGGGTGACATCAGGCCAGGGCGCTTTCTGTTGTGTAGGCCGCTCCTTTAGGCATGGCCCTGTGCTCCCGGACCCCACCTCTGTAGGGTGACAACTACAGCTATCGATGGTCCAGCATCACACATGTGCGCCTTTGGCGTCTGTAAACCTGTAGTCCTAGTCCGAAGTACTGAGTAGTGTACCCCGAATGCGCGGCTTAGTGCACGAGGCTCCTGTGTCTGTCCTCTCCGCCAACGGTGTTGACATTGCATGCACTCAACCTGGTCTTCGTTTTTCTCCCCCCACCCTTCTTCTTCGTCTTCTTGTGCATCTGTGCATTAGCATCATCAGGCGGAGGAGAATTGGCATCAGAGCACGAGGGAGCTGCACGTCACAATGCCCCGGTGGGACCAGGAACAGACACCGAGGGCACCAGTGATCCGGAGGGCGAGGGGAGCACCACAACGGGGACCGGTGGTGACACCAGCGACAGCGACACGTCCTCGGATGTGAGCTCCCTAGCGGTGGCGGCAACATCCGGGCCCCCCGCCTCTCCAGGTACAGCCACCACCCAGCGCACCAGCCCCTCAGCCTACGCTCCGTGCCCGCTCGCCCAGGAAGGCGGGCGTCTCCTTCGCCCCAGCCACCTCAGCCCCTGCCCCTGTTACCCCTGCTGCCCTCAGTGAGGAGGTCATTGATCTCCTCAGGACACTCATTGTTGGGCAGACTACCCTTTTGAATGCCATCCAGGGGGTAGAAACGGAGGTGCATCGGAGCAATGCCTACCTGGAGGGCATTCATTCGGGTCAGGCTGCCCATCAACGATCGTTCAATGCTCTGGCCTCAGCACTGACGGCAGCCATTGTCCCTGTTTCCAGCCTCCCTCTTCTGACTGCCTCCAGCCTGTCTCTGTCTCCTGTTCCTCAGCCTATCCCATCCACACCATCAGACCAGCCTGCACACACCTCAACACCCAAGGGCAGCTCATTCAGACACAGGCACCACAGAAGCCACAAGCATTCACGCAAGCAACACCCAGATGCAGACATTCCAACAGCCACTACCACCTCTGTGTCCCCCACCTCCTCGTCTCCCTCCTCCCTCCCTGTCACGTCTACACTCACACCTGCATGCACACCACCATCAGCCAGTGCTTCCATCACCAGCACACCCTCCAGTCCAGTCCTCACACTTGCAGTCACCACCCCCACTACCATTTACACGTCCCCTGTGTCCTATCCCACTGTGTCTGTCACCCCCTCTTCCAAGACACACAAACGCAGGCAGCCACCCACCCAACAGCCATCCACCTCACGACAGCCTCCAGCACATGCACCTGCACCCAAAGACAGCACACCTGACTCTCCTACAACCACATCCTCTTCCTCCACTTCCATCTCCACTTCTCCTACCTTTTACCTTGGTCCTAAGAAAGTTTTCCTTGCTAATCTTGACCTCTTTCCCTCCACTGACCCACCCCCTCCATCTGCAAAGAGTCCCAAGAGCACCTCAGCCACCACCAGCCCAGCTTCGAGTGTCACTGTGGTGCATGGGTTCTGGAGCCCACCCTTTGCCAGCAGTGACACCTCAATCAGCAGCAAGGGGACAGCCAGCCCCCCACCAGGCAAGAAGACCAGGAAGGTAAAGGGCCGCCGTGAGAGGACTGACACGGCTGCCCCCAAGGAGCCAAGTTCTCCCACATCACCAGCCACAACAGCTAGGGGAGGCAAGGGCCCGAGAGCCCCATCTAAGGAGCGAAAGGCAGCAGGGCGGAAAAGTCAGCCAGCAGGAGCGCGGAGCAGGAGGGGCCCACAAGCCCCATCCCGGGTGTTAGGAAGGACACCAAAGGGCCCAGGACTCCGTCACCGAAGGGTCCAGCAACAGCACGGTCGGAGGGCGAGTGAGCAGGGAGTCCAGGCCAGGTCTGGCTCCCTTGACCAACTGGACGAGCACCGCTGAAGATGGCCCCGCCGTGCAGAAGAGCACCGCTGAACAGGGCCCCGCCGTGCAGAAGAGCACCGCTGAACAGGGCCCCGCCGTGCAGAAGAGCACCGCTGAAGAGGGCCTCGCCGTGCAGAAGAGCACCGCTGAAGAGGGCCCAGCCGTGCAGAAGAGCACCGCTGAAGAGGGCCCCGCCGTGCAGAAGAGCACCGCTGAACAGGGCCCCGCCGTGCAGAAGAGCACCGCTGAAGAGGGCCCCGCCGTGCAGAAGAGCACCGCTGAAGAGGGCCCCGCCGTGCAGAAGAGCACCGCTGAACAGGGCCCCGCCGTGCAGAAGAGCACCGCTGAAGAGGGCCCCGCCGTGCAGAAGAGCACCGCTGAACAGGGCCCCGCCGTGCAGAAAAGCACCGCTGAACAGGGCCCCGCCGTGCAGAAGAGCACCGCTGAACAGGGCCCCGCCGTGCAGAAGAGCACCGCTGAACAGGGCCCCGCCGTGCAGAAGAGCACCGCTGAACAGGGCCCCGCCATGCAGAAGAGCACCGCTGAAGAGGGCCCGCCGTCTCAAGCACCGCTCCGCTGGGCCCTTCCTGTCAAGCACCGCTCCGCTGGGCTCCGCCGTCTCAAGCACCGCTCCGCTGGGCCCCGCCATCTCAAGCACCGCTCCGCTGGGCCCTTCCTGTCAAGCACCGCTCCGCTGGGCCCCGCCGTCTCAAGCACCGCTCCGCTGGGCCCCGCCATCTCAAGCACCGCTCCGCTGGGCCCTTCCTGTCAAGCACCGCTCCGTTGGGCCCCACCGTCTCAAGCACCGCTCCGCTGGGCCCCGCCATCTCAGGCACCGCTCCGCTGGGCCCTTCCTGTCAAGCACCGCTCCGCTGGGCCCTTCCTGTCAAGCACCGCTCCGCTGGGCCCCGCCGTCTCAAGTACCGCTCCGCTGGGCCCTTCCTGTCAAGCACTGTTAACGGTTCACTGTGCCCACCATGCCTCCTCCTTGACCAGTGGAGACTGTAATCCACCTGATGGACTGTGGCTTTGCACTTCCCAGGATGGAACAGTGGGCAAGCCACCCACTGTAGAGACTTGAGAGACTGTGGCTTTGCACTCCCCAGGATGGCCGGGTGGGCATCCCACCCACTGTAGAGACTTGAGAGACTGTGGCTTTGCACTCCCCAGGATGGCCGAGTGGGCATGGTGGCCCCTTCGTGGATCTGGCGTCGTGGACTCATGTGGCTGTGGTGCCCCCCCTTCCCTTCCCCCTGAGGTGCCTGTAGTTTTTTCATCAGATGCCCCTGCAGTGTTCTCTCCAAAGGACTCAGGTCTCCTGTGTGGGCTTAGCCCTTGTGTTGCTACACTTTGGCCCACGGACACTTTGAATCTCGTTAGTTGTGCAGGACTTATTGCCTCGGTATTTCGTATGCACTGGATATTGATTTTGGATATTTGAGTTGTTATTGCTATTTGACCGTGACTTATCAGTGGTTTTTCTTTCCCATAAATTTCGAGTCACTATTTAATTATGTCCTTGTTTTCTTTACGGGGGTTTGGGTGGTTTCACTGTGACTTGTTGCTCTGCATTGGTGTGTACATGGTTTGGGGGGGTGGGTGTATCGCGTATGTGTGTGCACGTGACCTTTCGTCCTCCCCCCTCCCGTGTGTCGTAGGTGCAGTACTCACCGTTGTCGTCTGCGCCGGCGTTCGTACTCGTGGTAGATGAGCAGGTAGACGAGAGCAGGTAGGATGTTTAATTCGGGTTCCATGCTGTCCTCCTTCCTCGTGGAGTGCGTAGAGGTGCGCGTTTTCCCGTTCGTGGTCTGTTTCCGCCGTGTTTTTATCGGCGGTGCTCCCGCCCCGGAAAAGGTGGCGGGTTGGCCGGTCATGATAGTGTGGGCGGAACATTGTCTGCCGCCTGGCTGTTGGCGGTGACCGCCGCGCTGTTTGTCGGTCCCGCCGTGGCGGTCGGAGTGTTAAGTTGGCGGGCTGTGTTGGCGGTTCCCGCCAGGGTCAGAATTCCATTTTTTGGACCGCCGGCCTGTTGGCGGGTTGGCCGCCGCTTTATCACCGACCGCCAGGGTTAGAATCACCCCCTTTGTCTCCTAAGTTACACCGTGTTGCTCGTTGCCAATCTACCAAGGGTTGATCTGGGGTTAATCTTTTGAGACCTAGCTGGTCCTAGTGGGGGTTAGTGGCCTATTGAAAAGTGAAAGTACTTACCTGCCCTTACCAATAATCCACTTTCCAACAAATGTCATATAAGTGCTGTCCCCGCAATGAAATCTTATCGCACTCAGGCACAGCAAGTCTGCTTTCATGTGGCACCTTAGCTTCCTTAAACTAAAGTGGCCACACTTTGCCCTAACTGCATCATTGTAGACATAGGCTGCCCCACTCTTTGTCTTTCCTAGTGAGACAGTGGAATATGCCCCACAATGGTTGCTATTGCCATAAGAAGGGCAATTGGCTACCAAAGGATATATAACCTTCCTGGGTGAAGTGAGCACATGAAATATAATGCTGTTACTGAAGATAATACAGTAGAGGTGGAGTTTTACATTTTTTCTTTCCAGCATTGGTTTTTAATTGCTTCAAATGCAGATGGAAGACATGGTACTGAAAGGTGGATTTGAGGCCTTCTGAGATACTTCACATATTCACCATGCCATTTTCACACTCCTGCATCAGGGCATCGTAAGTTACACAATTATGTACACACAGACCAACTTTTGAACACTTTCACATGTTGCAACCAGGTGTGTTATTGTAAATATTGTGCTATATTCACTTTCCCTCTCAAGGAGTGGGCAGCTTTATTGACCATCTGTCTATACTTTATTCAGAGATGGCTTGCCTTTTGTTTGCTGAACCAAATAAGATAAACAGTGTCAAGTGACAAAATATCAGCCAGCAACACCACTGAGTGCAGGATGCCACAATAGGCAATATTCTGTAAAGTTACTTTTCTTAACCACATATTTAAGTAACTTGACTATATATAATCTCCATTTCTAGTTGCTCTATCTATAGCTGCCTCCCCTTCAGTTTACTTCATACCCCTCCCTTTACATCATTTTGCAGGCTGTTTTTTCACTGATTCTTTCTCCCCCTGTTGCAGTTTCTTTTCCTTCTTTCTCCATCTCTCACTCTGAGCCAAAATCTTATCATGAAAATACAGAAATGCTGGTGCTCACCACCTGGAACCACCAGCTCAAATCTATTATTAGTGCACTACACTTTTATGCATCTTTGGGATGTTGTGTGAGTATTAATTTCTGGCCCCGCTGACCAGGTGCCTTTGTCTATTAAAGGCTCAAACTTCCTGCAGAGATTTTTTTCAGAGCTAATGGTATAGTATTAATGTGATATACAATATCGGAACACCTTTTGTAGGGTGATGAACTGTCATACTGTTACTAGAATATTTCATTATTTCCAATTGGGCCCTCTGCATAAATAAGTCTTCAAACAATAGAGAATACACAGTTCTTGAGTTCTCAATATAGTGAATAGAAAATCAGTATGACTGATAATTTCTAACGATCGTGTAAATAAACCAGTCAGTTATCTTGATATAGGAAGACATTCTTGGCCATTCAAATGTGCTGTCACTCTTCCTTTTCACTAAATGTGGGCTGTAGCCCAAAGGAGAAGACTTTTAATTGGCACAAAATAACTAGGTCTTATAAAAGAGGTAATGCCAACACTGAAACTATTCATGTTTGATAATATCACTGAGCTGGAGAGTGATGACGCAGAGAAAGAAGGTCCTACATATATCCACATATTACGTAACCAAAATCGTATAATGTAGTGTGATTTTAGTGAAGAAAATAATGTACGAGGGAAATTGTGCCCTCGGAGTAGTTCGCCAATATTATAATCGTGCTTTATTAATCATGGAGAATTGAAAAATGTATTAATCCGTCATAATTGCAAATGTGTGTTATGATCTCTTATTGAAACTGTTTGTGCTTAGCTTAAATTTAGTAGAGGCTTTGGCCTAGTTGCTTGGTCTCAAATTCTAACTGCGTGACTTTTCCTTGAACTAATGTAACATATATTCACGTTTAAAAGTTGTATTTTTCCCGTAGAGATGACTAATACACTTATCTCCAAGGTTTCGTACTAGGCCAGTTTCATCCCCTTTGAAGCAAGGTCAGTCTCTGCAGGTGCAGACAAAGGAGGTACAGATATCAAAATAATTGGCAACCCATGTTGCAACTTGTGTTCCAAGGCTCCAAGGACAATGTATGCATAAATGAGTACTAGTAGAAAGACATTTTTCATTGGTCAATTTGAAGCCACCTTATGAACTCTCCAATGGAAGACCCTGCTGAATTTGGAATGTTTCTTATTTAAACCCACTGGACAAAGAGAAGTCGGCCATTTTTTCCTTGATGCTATCTTTGAAGCCGAATGCCAGACGCCATCTTAGACGACATCCTGATGCCCTTTTCTCTATTATTGAGAAAGAGACTTTGAGAATTCTCACCCTAGACACTTTAACTTTAAATTGTCCCCGTCCTGCCCATGCAATAACTTTGCCCATTCTCCTTGCTGCTGCAAGGAAACTTGCCCTTAACTTTGCCCCCTTGAAATTCTGCCCCATGCTGACCGAACCGGTACCTGCAGGACGAAGATATTCTTGAATGCTGATTGTAATTGGTAAATATGAAAGGATAATTGTATTATGCATTGTGTTTTCCCTCTAGGTACCAACTGCGATTTTGATAGGGCCCAAGCTAGAAGTTTTCCAAATTTGTGTTTACTAAATTCGTTTTGCATGAAGCCCACACATGCCAATGCTAATTAGAGGTTAGTCGAGGTATACAATTGATGCACCATGTTGAATTGAATCTTGTTATGCTGACCAATGTACGAGATTAGTCAAATACAGTTACTCATATTAGTGATTTGCATTGCCATAACTGAATGCACCATTATTCAGATATTTCGTAGATTGCGTTTCTTCCGCCGTTATGGACAGCTAGTAATGTTCATATACATATATCATTTGGTTTTGAGACTTATATACATTGTTTTAGCTTTGTTAATATAGGGAAATAAATTCACTATCTTCAATAAACCGGTGTGGTTATTCATGACTGAAAGGTCATGGTGCGTCAAAATACCAACTGTTATTGATTCCTAATGTATTATCTCGATCTATTAATTGAGTATTGACTATCGCTTACAACAGTTATTGATTATTGATTTAAATAACCCGACTATTCGAGGATGAGGAGAGCCCAACTTGGCTAAAAGGTTCACGGACCTCCAACGTGTCCAGGTACAGGTAATTCATAAGGGCTGGAGGCGTTATCAAGAGGCACCCATGATTTGTTTTATCTGTCTTTCTTTTATTCACTCAATGAGATCCAACTTGCTACCTCCAAGTTTTGAAAAAGATTGAAACCAATACCAGGATATGAATAAACAGATGGAGAAACTAGAACCATCTAAAAAGAGAGTTCATCTTTTGAACAAGGATGCAGTGATCCAACTTGAGATACTGTAACTGATGATCTAAAGAGTGAATACCCAGTTGTGAAGTTATGTTTGAAAGAGTTAACAATTATGTTCTTGAACACAGACATTCTAAAAACATAACAACTTTTTCTAGCATTTTGATTTTTCTATATGCCTAGAAATAGAGTACTCCAAGTGTCAAACTGTATCTATTTCATACAGGCATTACATTATTATTGGTACTGGATAATTCTTGGCTCTTGCAAAGATTTATCAGGCTACATTCAAAGAAGCAAAATCAAAGCCTTGTGCCATGATTTCTGATAATAATTGGTTGCCACTCATTTACCAGCATCTGAACCCAAACACACTCTATTTCTAACCCTGACAAATTGGGATATAAACAACCCTGAAAACTGGGATATAAACAAATGTAAGCATGTCCAGCATACGAAATTGGACATTGAAGATATATGTAAGTGAGCTTTGCTGGCATTCCTTAAATGTGCTCTGTAGTGCAGACCAGTTGATGCCAATATTTTGACATTCAGTGTAGGAAAGTTCAAAGTTAGTGACACCCATTTAACCATTAGTGCTGCAATAATTTGTTATGGAAGCAAGTTAACAAATTCTTCATCTATTTATTTGAAAAAATGTCAGAATCTAGTGGCTGAGGAATGAAAATAACATAGTAATCTGTTTTGAAGTTCTGCAAAAACACATGCTGATACAGATATAAAATGAAATGCTAAAAAGGTACATTTATCATGAATGGAGTTGTAAGATTAGGATTGGCTCATATTGTGTTTTTAGAGAAACAATGAAAGTTGAAATGGCTCCTTATAGCCTGCTGGTTATAACAGATCAACCAAATAAATTGAAATCTAATCTTTTTGAAGTATTTGGAGAATAAAATTGAAATAGACTGCTTTTGTTTCCGATTGTTCAATTGCATTTCTTAGTTAATCAGAGTATGTTTACTTACAACTAATGTGGTTTTACTCAAAATCAGACAGAATACCTGTGTGCTACCCAAAAAAGAAGCTCTGTAGACTGGTCATAGTAGGCCTCTTTGCCTGGCTTAGAGGATATGCGTTTTTTCAAGAGATGTTTTAATTTTTGAAGAGCAATCATCTTACCACTCTTCTGCATACTCAAAGCAAAGATGTGAAAGACCATCCTGGCACAGGACATTTTGCTCATCAAAGGTATCTCATTATTTCTGCTTATCTTTACATTTGTGTGCTAGCAGTTTACTTCATGAATGATTGGCTTAAAGATATTTCATCGTAGCAGAACTCAGTGTTCTGATTTGCATAATCTGAATTATACAATTTTCCCTTGAATTTAAGCTTTAAATATATCCCACACAAATAACGTAACAGAAATCCAGCCCTGGAGGAAAAAGTAAACACTAAAATGTATGATCACCCCCCTACCCCACCAACATCCCCTCTCACTTACCCAGTCTCCCTCAGCATTGTACAGTACAACACTGAAAATCACAGAGCTGCTCCATTGTGTAATTCTGTCTTGGAATGGGCAGACTGATAACTGTAAATAGACAAAAAAGAATGTCAGGCACAACCCAGTAAAGGCTAAACTTCATTAACCACTGTCTCTACCTACCACAAATGATCCCTCTCTTATCACTAGATCACATTTCCCAAGTCATTCTGCTGAAGTAAAGCGATGACAACATAATCATCAATGTAGTCTTTATGACATCATGTGGAGTAGCATATGAGACAGCATTTATCTGTAATGCTACTAGCATCAGTAAACTTTAGATTCACTCAGTTTGAACAAATCTTAATGATAGGAGAGCCCCACACCATCTAGATATATATGTTCCCTGTTCGCACCCAGCAAAATGGTGGCTCTTGTACAGTGGTGATGATTCTTGGCGACCTCTTACTTCCATGGGAGGATTCACATTGACCACCCAAGGTAAAATGTTAACCCTCACATACTGGTTATTTTTCTTGCCAACTTGTGGTTAGACATGGTCTAATGCCTACCCCATAGTAACATGATGGGCCTGGGACAATAAATCCTGTCATGTTTTGGACATCCATGATGGTGCATATCTCTGGCATGACGATGGTCCTTAGCGAATGCTGGATATTCTCAGGGGAAGTAAGAATAGGGGGGTGTGAGCTTCAGATTTTCCAACAGTCACGCTGGAATATAATGTCAAAATACATAATACGACAAGCAGGGCAAAGGAGAGGGGCTAGAAGGGCAGTGCGAATGGAGTCGAATGTGGATTGGTAACGGTACCTAGTGAGAGAAAACACATTTTTTTGTAAAATAACCAATGTTTTGAGGGCTTTCAAAGCAGAGAGGGAGAGAGTGTGCGTTTGTTTTTGTCTGTTTATATACAAATTCCTGGTGAAATGCGACAGACACCTCACCTTACTCAACTGAGAGCTCCTATACCCAACTATTTCCCAGAAAATACATTTATTAACAGGGTGTAACACCCCAAACAGCCCCCTGAAGTTTCGCCTCTGGGTATTCTTGATGTATTGAGAGAAGTGTCAGGGTCTGATGGGTCTGCCATAGAAAATTAAACCAGAATGTGGCTAAAACGAATTGGCTAAAAACGTTCTTGAGTGTATTCTTAAATATTTGTAATTTAAGTTTGTTAAAATGTCTATTGTGTAGATGCTAAAGGTAGGACAGGGACTTTCCAGCATGTTACTAAAGGGAATTGTTTTTACCTGTAATGTGATTTTCTAGATAGGGCAACTATTATCATTTCCGGCGGTTTGAATATCCACAAATGGCAGGAGATGACAGAGACTGTCTCTCTCGCTATATATATATCTATCTATATATATAGCGAATGAGAGAGGGAGATAAGTATAGATAAATCAAGAGAGAGACAGTCTGTGTCTTCACCTGTTATTTATGTATATTTATTTATATATATATATATATCTATATATATATATATATATATATATATATATATAGAGCACAGTGGCGGTCACCATTATGCAGTTATAGTTGGGCCAAATGCTCCATTGAAAGTGGTTTTTAGATTTCACCATGACTATTGGCCCTGTAACAAAATTGGCAAGATTAGGTCCAACATGCCATGACAAACTATGCACAGTTCTGTACAAGGCAAAAAAAGTTAACAGGAGAGTTGAAAACCTTAATATTCTAAATTCAGTAATGTCATTGTTAGCTGCCTCTTTAAGAGAACAGCTTTGACAATCCCTTTCTTGCACATGAAGAATGTGTTTACTGTCAGTGTTTTTTCTAAACGTCTATAGTCAGCATAATCAAGCTTTGGTTTTTATTTCACTGTAGACAACTAAACAGCATATTGCAGTATTTCACTTACTATTATCAATAAACATTTCCCTGTTTGAAATAGATCTTTTTCAAGTTTACTGGCCCACAGTAAATAAATTTAAAAAAACATAAAAGGTAACCTTATATGATCTGCTATACCATAAAGGGGTTCTGGTGATGTCATATACCAAGCAGGATTGGAGGGTAAGTGCTCTGCAGAAGTCAAACAATGAGTTAGTGCCTTAAATAGGTTTACCACTCCCCAATGGACTGACAGCCATGGTGACCTAGTTATGTCAAAAGTGCTGTCACTATTTACAGAAAACTGTAAAATGTTATGAGGCGATTGCAGGGCAAAAAAGGGGTACTTATATTTTGTAATGGATTGTGTGCACTACTACTGTCAGGTGAGGTCTCGGACACTTGTGGCTGGGGATGTGGAATTATGCATTCTGCTGATTTAGAAGTGAAAGAAAGTGTAATCTGTGTGTCAATGGTAGAATAGTTGCTAACTCACCATGAAAAATGAATATGGGTTGATAAATGTGTTTACTCTGCGTAGGTGCAGAAAAGGGATGTAAAGTGGGTATGAGATAGCCTGGATGAGTGAAAGAAAGGATGAGGAAGAGACTGTCTTGAAAAGTGTGCATTGCAAATGTGCATTTATGTAAAGAATTGATTGGTGGCCTTTATTTACCGTGCAAACAGAATTCATGTGCCATTGATAAACCTATGTAAACTATAATTTCAAAACCCAGAGACCATTAAGATTTGGATGCTCTAAAGAAGAGATTGTAACATTTATTTTTACCCAGGGGCAGAGGGCACGGTATGAGACTGGCTTTGTAGACCATCCATTGCTAGAAGTCAACTAGATAAAACATACTGGGAAAAGGGAAATACTCAAACAGATGGTGGTCTTTGATATCCTGTCCCACTTACCCTTTTGCCACCGCAAAGTAGCAGGCTGTTGTTCTGCCTTATCATTGCCTCTGTGGCGGGCCAACGTGGATGCTGAAGAGGTAAAATATGGCATGAAGCAAAATGTACTTCAAGGCCCACTTCCATTATCCACACAACACCATCCCCATACTGAAAACCCCTCATCAATGTCTTTAGCAGAACAAACTCCTTTAAATGACAAGTTTATATCCCTGATGCAATCTCATGAATTGTATGACAAGCATATGCATATAAATCTGGAAATATGCATGTGGTTAAAACTAGAGGGCCAAAAAATATCCAATGTGTGTGGTGATCTATAACCTTTGCATCGTCTAGAACCGTGTGTGTGTGTCATATTCTCTCCTGGCTCTATGGTAGGGCTGCCTACCTGTCTCTAAAGTGACAATGTCACTGTGATAGGCCTTGGAAGGGCCTTTGGAACTCCCAGTTCTCTGCTATGCCCTGCAGGGCCCATAAAGCTAAAACAACCAATCCTGGGGCAAAATATATATACTATGTTTAACGTAAGTCATTAGCAGACATTACATAGATAGAAGTGATTACAAGGTCAATACCAGAAACTGTCTCCTATATTGAACTTATTTACATTTCATTGGCAGGCTGGATAGGTGAGGGATGAAATGCCAGAGAATTAAATGAAAAATCTAAACAAGAGTGACTTGTAACCCAGACGTAAGGGGAAGGAAGAGGAAAGGGGAAAATTGTCATAAAAGAAACACAGTGGAATAGTGTTTGTATATCCCTCTGTTCAAAATACATCTTAGGACAACTTCCCTGAGAAATAATTAAGTGCATGTAAACCTTTTTAGTTTTGCAGATTTGATGAGCTGTCATCACTTCTGGGTAATCTCGGAGATAGTGAGCTGAAGAAGCTGACAGAATCTCATGTTGGGTGTTGTCTTGTACTGGAATGTATTTACAGAATGTGTGAAGTTGCACCAATAACAGTAGTCTTCATGACTTCAAAAGATAGTAAACTAAATGCAAATGGCATGGTGTGTGCATGCGTGTTTTTCCTAAGATTTCTCTAGTATTCCTGTAAGACCTTTGTAGTCCAGTGACCTCATAGAAAGATTGAGGATTCTAGAAGCTCCTCGAGTGACTGAGCCTAGGTTTCCTGTGTACCACGGAATATTTATCTTACATTAAAGGTTACTTTGGCAGAGTACTCTATTTTGTCAGGTTTGAGTGCTGCTAACACTGATATGAGCTTCTTCCTTGGTACCGCGATGCATTTTTTATTTTTTATTGAGCAGATATATACCATAATAATTAAACAAAGCAAAACATAAAATACAAATTGACAATGTTGGGTAACTGAAGCAGACTTAGAAAAAAGAAAAAGAAAGAGAGAAGACGGCAAGTAACCCTTACAACTGTACACTGTAAATACTAATTCCCCCCCTGAATTATCAAAGACACATTTGATCTCATTATAAAACAGAAGTCAGCTAGGCGAGCACATTTTAGCATCCTATAGTGCCATATCTGAATATTATATTTCGGAAGTCGGTCCCTATATACCCTTAAACTTGCGGACTGCACCTATTTGTTGCGCATACAGCTTTTTCTCAAAGCGTACAACTTTCATTTCTGCCTTCCAAGCCTTAAATAATGGAGAAATAGGTGATTTCCAGGCTTGTAGAATTAGAGATTTGGCAATCATTGATGCTATAAATAAAATCTGTTTCGCCCAAATAGCTAACTCAGAGTGACACGAGGTACCAAACAGAGCTCCCATGGCATCCTATATCCCCCCAAATCTGAAAATACCAGATACAGGATTAGTCACTCTAAATCGGAAGCTCTGTTCTTTAATACCACCAATAATATTCTTCCTTTGGATGGGCGGGCCCAGTTCCGTTTTTCCTGCCCCATTAGATATTTAGGCATTTATGTATTGCATAATTTTTTGGATCTTTTTCATTTAAACTATAAATCTACTTTTAAGAAAGTGCAACAGTTACTTCAGAAATGGCAAGCTTCTGCTCTGTTAATTATTGGACGCGTGTGAGAGAGCGTAGCTTATATAATCAATATTATGAGGGAAGTGTCCCTTTACTCGACTTGCTGAGTTCCTGGCTGATGGCGAGACAACTGATGTCCTGAGGACGAAGACCGAACCTGATTGCAGACCCAAAATACGGAGGGTAACTATATGACAATGATATTGTGATTGTATGTTTGCTTTTCCTTTCTAGGTACCAACTGCTCCTTTTGACAGAGACCATAGCTAGATGTTTTCCAAATTGGTGTTACTAAATTGTTTGCGTGAAGCCCAACATGCCAATGCTAATCAGAGGTTAGGAGAGGGGTTCACTAAACTGACGCAAATAGACAAATGACTGAATCAATGCTTTGTTGAATGATGCGCTAATGTTACTCTGCTAAGGATAACCTATGCTGACGCCGTGTTATGTTCTAATATTCATGATTCTTGCCTTGATGAAATCTTTTCAGAGTTGCCATATTGTGACTATGCTAATGTGTTTCTTGGTTTTGAGACTAATAAACTTGCTCGTAGAATTGTAATCAATAGGGAATAAACTTCACAAAATCATATTAAACTGGTGTGGACATTCATGACTGAAAGGTCATGGTGGTCTGCGAGTTCTATTAAATGTCTTTGATTAATTTGAATTGTCGTATTACTGTGAACTTTGATGACATTATTGACATATTGATTGACATTCTGATTAGCTATCTCGTCCTAAGGTGTCTCCAATCAGGGTCAAAAGATTCATTGGCCTAAAACGAGTCCCAAAGTGAGTAAATTAGTCAGAAAGGGACGCGTTAACAGTTCTGGTAGCAAAGCGACGGTTTAGGCCCTTTGGGGCCCTAGGACGGAGGACTATTGTTTAAATTGTTTTTCGAGATAATGCAAATTGGAGGTATGATGTGTTTCTAAATTCCCCATGACTTTCCCGGAATCTCGGAGCCTGTCTAAGTGAGTTGGGAATGTTCTTGGGGTTTTAGCATGTGTGGTGTAGAATCTGCGCTTGCTCAGCTTATGCATATTGCAGGTGATTTATGAAGTCTGTGTGGATTTAGGCCAGGTAATGTTGTTTTAGTAGGAGTGGGCGTACTCCGCAGTATGTGAGTAGGGAAGTCGGCGAACTTCATGTGAGTGTGGCGCTTTGTGCTCAAAATTATCCACGTGGTTGTTGGTGATGTACGGACCCGTCGTGGTCTAAGACTCCGGAGTATATTGACAAGTGCAGGAGACACTTGGGTTTATGTTGTAATTTGTGCGGTTTAATAAGTCAATCGGGCGTGGTTGAAAAGTCGGGTTTGAGTCAAATTGTGTGAGTGAAATCTTCGAATGAGATTTGGTAAGTTCTAAAGTGCACTGGAATGAACCATTGACAAGTCGAGAGTAGGATTTGCGAGTCGAATTCTGCTTGCGAGTGCGGGAGCTGAGAAGGAGAGAGTAGCAGCCGAGGCTTCAAGTGAAATCTCTGTAAAGTTCTGAAGCGATTGTGTTACCCTTCCTGTAGTAAACCAACAAATTTGAGTTATGGTTGTTAAAGGTGCTCGCAATATATTGCATTAGTTTTGTGTGAAGAGGACAAGCCTGAAGACTTTGTCAGCTGCAGTGTGTGTGAGTGTGACGTCAGTGGTGCCGCGCTGGGATAGGTCAGTTGCTGAGAGGGGTCGCACACGGATTGGCAGCCGTCCGTGAGAGGCAATAGGTTCAGAAAGGTGGGTGAAGAGTGTTCTGGGAATTAAAGTCACTTTCTGATCAGATTTTAAACAAAATAAAAGACGCAAAAATGAAGTTTTTCAAGGCGCTAAAAAGTGCTTGGAAGGGAGATACATATCTTATGGCAAGTGAAGGGGAGCCTACACCGCCTGAGGGTACTCCAGCTTATATTGTAATGGAGGAAAAGGGACTCGCGCCATGTCTTTGGATGAAGCAGTGGCGCAAATTAACAGAGGAGGGATGTTTAGCGTTCCCGGAGCATGGAACGTTTAATACAAGAATTTTAGAGAACTTGACCTGGATGTTAAGTGTACAAAAACCGCCTCCGAGACCAGCTCAGTATGAGGCATTAGCAGTTTGGGATTTAATGCCCATACGACAAAGACAGCAGAAATTTGAAAGGAGAATGAAAAGAGCAGAAAAGACTTTGGCTGAGGCTAGATGGGACAATGAGAGCAGGATGTGGAGAAGAGGAATAGTTGACAGACTTAAATTGTTTCCGGCAATAACCCAGGAAGATGAGACACAGGGAAAGAAAGCCACCTGTAAGACAGACAAGGGCTCTAGTAAGTCAAAGGAGACTCAGAGGTCTTGGGTAGATGAAGATGATTCAGATGACGAAGAGTTTCTTAATCAGTGGTTACATGATCGCCCGCCACCATATGCCATAAATGATAACGCACAGGGCACTAGTGCGAGTTCTGAAGAACCAGCACAGAGTAAGGGCGTCTTGAGTACAGTGCGGACAAGCGATACAGTTTTGATACAGAATGGTGTCAGTGTACCCACTGCGCCAGAGACACATATACAATTGCAGCCACCACAGATTCAAAGGATTTATCCAGACGTCCCAGTACTAGAGACAAATACGAGTCTGATGGTGCCGTCTGATCCGACATATACGAGATCAAAGTTAGTGCAGATTGAGCCAACAACGCAATTGCTTCCTCAGCCGCAGCAACAGCTGGTTCCGAGTTACAATGCAGTTGCAGGACCGCAATCAGTAGCTACAGCACCCATGATGAATCGAGCTATGGGAATTAATGCTCTGCAGGGTTTGGGACCTGGACAGTCACCAGCTGCTATATCATTGCCAATTACTGTCTGTCCACCAGTACCACTGTATGCGCAAGGTAAACCTGGTGTGTGTGATCAGGGAGTAATGACCATAGAGGCAATAAAAGGAGAGTTCAAAGGAACTCCCCAAGTATTGACACCAAGAGAACAGACAGCAGAAGGACTCAGTTCTTTGCTAGACCTTAGTCCAATTGGGGCTCCTTTGGAGACAATGAGGCAAGCAGGGTTAGGTGTGCTAAGCCCACAGATAATGAGCACAAATACGACACAGTCACCATTGATGCAGCCAGGAAACATTTCGTTGCAAGGCTTTTCCGCACAACAGTTGAATGAATGGTTAGAAAAGCTCAACGCTTCACAGACTACTGCGGCGACCGCAGAGAGGTCAGAGAGGGATGAATACTTAAATTTTGTAAGACTGGGTGTAGAAGCCATGGAACTAGTGGAAGGAACAATGGGGGTGAACAGATTAGAGTCATACACAGAAGCAGAATTGAGGTATCTGTGCCCCAAAATCACTAAAGAAGTGGGCAAGGTGCATCAGAGGTTGGCAAACCTAGCAGATAAATACGGCATAGATATTGAGAATACTAAACATTTTAAATGAAGCTACAGATTAGACTTCCATTCTAAAGATTTTGATCAAATGAGGTCTACTGGAATGAAAGCGCATCTTAAAGAAATACTGCAAAGTGCGCAAATTTGGGGAGCCTTAGAGGAGTGGGAAGGCAGATGGGCAAAGAAATGAGATAAAGAGAAAGGCGATGATCCGTAACCAAAGCAGGCTAAAGCCGCACCGGACACGGGGACAATAAAAATGTTACCAATGAGAGAAACAGCCGGAGGGGTTCTAGTCCATGTACCGTGGTCTAGGGGTGACATCCCGCCATTCACAAATGACCATCCCAGGTTGAGGGAGAAGCTGATAGAGTGGTACCAGGGGACGGACAGGTTTGTGAAGCTTGCAAAATGTTTCTGGGAGGACTTGAATACCCTGTTTGAGATTATAGTTCCACCTGACTTATGGCTTGAATGCAAGAGAGGTGTGGATTGGCCGACACAGGAACCGGCAAGGGATAAGGTGACTGGAGCACCATCTGAGGAGGTGATGAAGTATTATCATAAAGTGATTGAGTTTTTGAAGCAGAAAGTGTCGCCAAAAGTGACTGACTGGCAGAAGATCGATCGAACCTCACAGGAGGCTAAAGAATCGATTCATGCCTACTATGAGAGATTGTTGTAAGCATTCAAACATTACAGTGGCACTGAGGTCATTGAGCCGAAAGACATGAATCATCTTGTGTTCAGGTTTGTTGAAGGACTGAGGCCAGAGATTAGTCAGATGATTAAGAATCATTTGATCTGTTGGCAAGCAAAGCCGATTGATGAGGTGTTGCAGTATGCAAAATACTGTAGTGACGAGATTGAGTTGAAGCAGAGAAAGTTGAAAGAGAAGGTGATGGTGATGCAGATTAAGGCAGCGCAAGCAGGGATGCAGGGGAACGGAATACAGCAGGTGGTGCAACCGCAAGCAAATGGCATGTTTCAGGCACAACCGAGAGGTAGAGGTCGAGGTTTTGTGAACCGTGGTCCAGACCTGAATACTGTTGTGGTTCAAAACGATGTGCAGGGGATGAAAAAGGTGTCACCATGTCACGCGTGCAGGGGTGTGGGGCATTGGAAGCGGGAATGCCCAATGGTGGTGCAGGATGGTGTTGTTCAACAAAGCAATGATGTCGGTACATTCCAAAATGTGAGGGGTCCAAAGATGAGGGGCCAAAATCAGAACTTCCAGAATAACATGGTTCAGATGCAGGGGTTACAGCCCGTGCAACAAATGCAAATGCCGCGTGTTCAAACAGCACAAATGCAGCAGGTACAACAGCAGGTTCCCATGGTACCTAGACAGCAAATGCAAATGCCATTAGCTCCAATGGGACAGCAACATGTGATGCTTCCTCAACAGGTCACAGGCCAAACGATGAGTCAAAATAACACAGTACAACAGTTCCCAATGCGTGGTGAGGATGGAATAAATGATGAATGGTCGGATGATTGTTCAGACAGTGAGGAGTGCAGGCTTGCAGCGTCCCTAGAGGTAGATCAGAGGGGGCCCTATGTAGAGGGAAAGATAATGGGTCACAAGGTTTCATTCCTAGTTGATACAGGAGCTACACGCTCTACAGTCATAAGTGTAGAGGTTCTGAAATTGCCACTTTCAGGGCGTACTATAAGAGTGGTAGGAGTGGCAAATCAGTTCCTGACAAATCCGATTACAGACCTGGTCCAAGTTGAAATTGGCAACTTCCAGGGATTACACAAATTTGTAGTCTGTGATTCGAGTCCTGTATCCCTACTGGGAAGAGACTTATTGTGCAAAACAAGATGTTCAATTACCTGTTCAAATGAAGGGATTTAAGTGCAGACAAACAGTGATGATGAAGGGGACAATGGCCAGTTTTCAGAATTAGAGACGGAGACCGCAAATGAAGAATACCCTCTGATTCCCAATGCTTACAGTGCTTGACTTGCCACCCGAGCTGCAGGGAACAGTAACAGAGAAAGTGTGGGACCTGACAGGAAAAGAAATGGGACTGATAAAAGGAGTAGAACCGGTCAAAGTACAGGTAAAACCGAATGCAGTGTTTCCCCAAGTACCGCAGTACCACATGGCACAAGATGTCCTCATTCAGGTAGCGCAGATAATTGCAGATTTTGTGAAGCAAGGGGTTTTGAAAGAAGTACTGAGTAGCCCATGTAATTCACCAATAATGGGTTTGAAAAAGCCTTGTGGGAAGGTTCGAATTGTGCAAGATCTGAGGAAAATAAATGAGATGTGGTGAAATGCTGCCCCATAGTGCCAAATCCAGCAGTGATCATGTTTCAGGTTCCGTATGATGCAGAGTGGTTCACAGTTGTGGACCTGTCTCAAGCATTCTTTTCGGTTCCTCTTCACGAGGACAGCCAATTCCTCTTCAGTTTCAAATTCCTGGATAAGGTGTACAGTTGGTGCAGAATTCCTCAAGGGTTTTCTGAGTCACCTTCCATCTTCAATCAGATATTGAAGAAGGATTTGGAGTTGTTAGAACTGCCTTTCAGTTCGACTCTAGTACAGTACATTGATGATTTGTTAATCACGTCCACAATAAAAGATGACTGCAGGTATGACACAATTGCCTTACTGAACCATTTCGGAAAGAATGGACATAACGCGTCCCCGAAGAAGCTGCAATACTGTCAGAGAGAGGTGAAGTACTTAGGTCACCTGATTGAGAAAGGGTCAAGAAAAATATCCAAAGAAAGAGTAACAGACATACTGCAGATGAATCCCCTGACAACAAAGAGAGATGTCAGAATGTTTTTGGGAATGGTGGGCTACTGTCGTCAGTGGATTCCCAACTTCTCAATTATCTCTAAACCATTGGTGAAACTGACAGGTAAGGAAGTTCAGGATGACCCAGGTACCATAACCTTGTCCGAGAAAGAGATGAAGGCATTCATGGAATTGAGAGAATGTATGTGCAGGGCACCAGCTTTGGGTATGCCTGATTACACGAAAACCTTTGTACTGTTTTGTCATGAACGTGATGCTTGTTCTTTGTCTGTCTTAACACAGGTCCATGGAGATGCAAACCGCCCAGTAGCATATTTTTCAGCTACTTTGGACCCACTCGCAGCAGCCTTACCAGGTTGTTTGCGTGCAGTGGCAGCAGTTGGTCAAAGCCTCACACAGTGTGAAGGCACAGTGATGGGACATCCCTTAACAGTAATGGTTCCACATTCAGTTGAAATTCTGTTAACCCGAACCAAGACACAGCATATGACAAATGCTAGGTTAACTAAGTATGAGACCATTATACTGGGTTTCCGAATGTTTCCCTCAAGAGATGTACTGTATTGAACCCGGCAACTTTACTTCCTATTGAAAATGCAGATATTAATGATGCTGAGGAAGTAGAACATGATTGTCTTGAGGTAACAGAACTATGCACCAAATCAAGACCTGACATCAAAGATACCCAATCGGAAGAAAATTACTACATTATGTTTGTTGATGGTTCATGCTTGAGAGACTCAGTAGGAGTACTGAGAGCTGGATATGCCGTGTGTACAATCACCGGTATTATAGAAGCTTCCTGGCTCGAAAGAGTGTACTCTGCAAAAGTGGCTGAATTAATTGCCCTTACTAAGGCATGCCACGCAGCTGGAAACCTGAAAGTCACTATCTATACTGACAGCAGATACGATTCGGAATTGTACATGATTTTGGCCAACTATGGTCACAGAGGGGTTTCATGACCTCTTCTGGTTCACCAGTGAAAAATGGCAAAAAGATTAAGGATTTGTTGCATGCAATTCAGTTACCTCTTGAAATTGCCGTGGTGAAATGCAATGCTCATGTTAAGTCACAAGACTTTGTGTCAATGGGAAACGGCTATGCAGATTAAGTCGCAAGGTTTTGCGCATTGAACTGTAAATCGTTCCGAGATCAATGGGAATTGTTACCTGAAACTGAAAATGAAACATGCTTAAACTTTGCATTAAGAGTGGTTGATACATTAGATGAGCTAAGATCACTGCAGGCACATGCCAGCAAAGAGGAGAAACGCTCCTGGCAGAGAATGCAATGTGTACAAAGAGCTGATGACTTATGGGTCTCAGAAGAAGGAAAAATGGTTTTGCCAAACAGTCTTTTGTCACAGTTCGCAAGTTTTTATCATGGCAAGCCCATATAGGGAGAGATGCAATGATCAGGTTGTTTAAAATTGATTGGTTTAATCCAAAATTCAGACAAGCTGCAGAGGTTATCTGTCGCAGGTGCAACATCTGTCAGCAGATGAATGCAGGGAAAGGGACTATAGTAAGTATGAGCCACGTTGGGAGAGCTGACGGTCCATTTAGCAGGATGCAGATGGACTTCATTGAAATGCCTGTGTGTGGAGGACTGAGGTATGTGTTGGTGATTGTGTGTGTATTCAGTCACTGTATTGAAGCTTACCCTACACGTAGAAATGACAGCCTCACAGTAGCAAAACTGCTGCTTAGGGAGTTAATACCACGTTTCAGATTCCCGATCTCTTTAGGATCAGATAGGGGCAGACACTTTGAAAATGAGGTGATTAAGCTCTTGTGTACTGCATTGAACATTGAGCAGAAGCTGCATTGTAGCTATCGCCCTGAAGCATCAGGACTAGTGGAACAGATGAATGGTACCTTGAAGTAGAGAATGGCAAAAATGTGTGCAGCTACCAATTTGAAGTGGCCAGATGCATTGCCCTTAGTACTGATGTCAATGAGAAAAACACCTGACAAGAAAACAGGACTATCTCCACACGAGATTCTAATGGGTCGAGCTATGCGATTGCCCGAAGTACCTGCAAATGCTCTTGTGAATATCACGGATGATATGGTGTTGGACTACTGCAAGGGTCTGGCTGATGTGGTCCGCTCTTTCTCTCACCAGGTGGAGGCTACCACATTGCCACCGATAAGTGATCCAGGTCACACCTTGAAAGCCAGTGGTTGGGTGGTTGTCAAGAAACATGTGAGGGAGTCATGTTTGGAGCCGCGTTGGAAAGGGCCATATCAAGTAATACTGACAACAACCACTGCTGTGAAATGTGCAGGCCTTCTAAACTGGATACATGCCAGTCACACAAAGAAGGTGACGTGTCCAACTGACGAGGAACATGGAGTGTCTAAAACAACAGCTGCAGAGAAGGAAGTCTCAGGGCCGGAGAGCATTCAAAGGGGAACTGAGACTGAAGGAGAGCCCACTGAGGACGGCTTAGTCACTCAAAGTGAGTTCCAGAGGGGTGACAGTGAGCCTATCTCAGCTGAGGTAACAGGGGAACCGACGCAAGGAGAGGTTCTCCCAGAAGCAGACGGTTAGCCCATAACAGACCCTGAAGGCGAGGGGGAAGAAGCAGAGGGAGGTCAAAGTGCACTGACTCCTCCTAGGCTGCTTGCAGGTCCATCAAGAGAAAGCACAACAGCACAAGAGGAGGACGCTGTTCAACATTCTGAAAGGCCAAGCAGAAAGAAAACTCACAAAGGAGATAACTGTCCGAAGTCACAAGCTGCAATAGAGAAAGTGTTACCTAGTGAAACAATAGAGGAAGAAGTTAAAACAACCAGAAAAGAGGATCTCAGTGAAGGAGAGTTGCAGAGTGAACGCAAACTGAAAAGAAAAAGAGTCGCAAACAGAAGGTACGCAGGTCCTGAATGGGCGTTTGCAACATCAGCCGAATGGCAACAAGAATTCTTGCCGTTCTGTTTTGATCGGGAGGTACCAGGTTAATACTACGGCACCTGAATTCAACTTTAGAAAGAGACTGTGTTAAATTGAAATTGAAATTGAAAGCTGAGAAGCTGAGAAAAGAGACTGATAAATTACCGGATGTGACGCTGATAACCTGAATTGACTTTGAAAAACCGATTATGACAAGCTGCTAACCTGATTTGACAAAAGGGTCCTGGAGTGAGTGAACGCTGTAAATACTCGCAGAGAGAGAGGCTTTTGCACAGAAGAAAAAAAATAAGTTTATATCGACCTCAAGTTGATTGTTTGCTTTGTATTATTCTGCTATCTGATTCTTTACAGATCATGAGTTACACTAGAAGTAATAGTAAAAAGGGTAGGCTGTGTGGTTGGTTGAGTGCCATACTAGCTATTGTGTGCACAATAATAATTATAGGTGTGATTGTGGGAATGCCATGGATAGATAAGAAAGTGACTAACAATGCTTCAAACCCTGAGACTGCTACATTAACACCAGGGGAGAGGTTTGAGCAAGATGCAAGATACTTGCATGAGGGAACTAATTCAAAAGGGGAACTATCTACTAATGTCTTCTATCGCTTGCTGAATGAGTATGTTGACACAATGGATGCAAAGAATTGTTATGTGTGCACAAAGATTCCTTCATCAGTGCAAGATGGGGTTACTTATCATAGTCTGCCGCTAACTTATGGGAAAAGCTGTAGTTTGCTGTTAACAAGATTCTATGATCAAGAACATGTGCAATATTTCTACTCTAACTTAGGTGAAGTGTTTTCTTTTGTACCTGTGATTGAGTTTCTAAACAAATTAGCTAAAGAACACAGCATAAAATTAGTTAGGGGTTTCTTTGAGCCGACACTGACAATTGGAACAGCTTATGCGCACCGCAATAATCTAACCTGCTTACTAACGCCTGTAGAGAAGAGCTTCTTAGATCACACTGATGATAGGCGAGAGGCATTAAAGGAAAGGCTAGAAAAGGGATTAGAAAAACGCACGCTTACAAATGATTATGCTTACACTGCAATAAAGACACAGGGCAAATTAGCTATAGATGCATTACATTTAGGTAGGCTTTGTACTTATAGGCCAAAATCTGAGCATGACACTTTATTTGTAGGAACGAGTGAATGCAGGCGTGTGTTTTTGTTTCAGGGTAAATGGACATTCATGTTAAATGGACAGGATCCAGCGATCCCTGGGATCTATTATATATGTGGACTCAATGCTTATTACCGTCTTCCTAAAGGATGGTATGGGACATGTTATTTGGGAATAGTTTTTCCAAAGATCTACCAGATTGATGACTTAAAGCAAATTCCTAAAATGTCTGAATTACAACATACTAGACAAAAGAGAGAGACAGCGGCTGCTGTCGTTGGTGACATATTTGGAGCCATAATTCCTTCAGTAGGGGTTATCTTAAACTCCATAAAGATTCGAAAGTTGTCTACTATTGTGGATAACATGCTGACAAATTTCACAGGAGCTATACTCCTGATGGATACTGAACTTGCTGCGGAAAGAGCTATGACTCTTCAAAACCAGCTTGCTTTAGACATTCTTTTAGCAAAGAGTGGCGGAGTCTGTAAGATGCTTACTGAGAGCCATTGTTGTGCGTTCATACCAGATAACAGCAAAAAGATTAGAAGCATGCTTACTAACCTAACAAGAGATAGTGCGGATTTGAAGGAGCTGAAGGAACCTGGAGTTTGTGAGAAAGTTGGGAAAGGAATTACCAAAGTAGGGAATTGGTTTAGTAATATTTGTAATGTGGTTCTTGCAAAAGTATTAGAGGATTTATTGATTGTGCTGATTTGTTTATTGGGATTATGGTTATCATGCAAAGTTACTGAAAGAATAAAAAGAAATCAGACAAAACGAAACAAAAGAAACGAAGAAAATGAAAGGGAGAAAATGTTTAATGAAATTTGGGAAAGCTCACATAAAGTGCAAGATGTTGAAATGCGCATAAGGCAGAAAGTTAAAGGTTGAAAAGGGAAAGGTTTGTGTTATGACAAGTGTCATCAGAGGAGGGACTGAGAGAGCGTAGCTTATATAATCAATATTAACATGAAATGATTATGAACTAATGTGTAATAATGCTGCATAGAAAATATATTAATAATGTTTTGCTGAAACGGGTGCTTGAAATGTGCCCACGGGGAGTGGCCGTCACCATATATGATGACTAATGAAACTGACTAAAATAATTATTAAATGCTTTATTAAATGTGATTCTGCATTAATGTTGAAAACCTATATGCTAGAGTTTTGCTAATAAATCATTAGACCTTAGTTAGCATAAGTCGAGGCCTGGCTGCCTGACTCTCATATTAAATGTGTTTTTCTAACGTGCAGTGTGCTGACTTGCTGAAGGACATGAACTCTTGTTTTTCTCCAAACTAGAAGCTGAATGTAACTGTAGTAGATCCGTTCTCATGAAATTCGACTTGCTTGTAGAAACATTTTAGCTGAATGCAACACTGTAGACCACTCGTAGGTACAAGGTCGCCTGAACCGGTACAGACAATGGAGCCACTGACTGAAGATGTGCAAAGGACCACGAGAGTATGAAATCATACCGGACATTCCACCCGCTAAAGACGTCAATCATAAGGACCAATAAAATACGTGAGAACAGTTATGGGGTGGCAAATTCGATGAGCTCATTTAAAGTCAATTGGATAAAGATAGTGGGGTGCAACCCCTTGTCCAACCAAATTTTAGGGGAATGTACAACGAAAATGTAATAAAAAATGGCGAGTCAACTGATGTCCTAAGGACGAACACCGAACCTGAATGCTGACCCAAAATACGGAGGGTAACTGAATCACAATGATATTGTGATTGTCTGTTTGCTTTTCCTTTCTAGGTACCAACTGCTCCTTTTGACAGAGACCATAGCTAGATGTTTTCCAAATTGGTGTTACTAAATTGTTTGCGTGAAGCCCAACATGCCAATGCTAATCAGAGGTTAGGAGAGGGGTTCACTAAACTGACGCAAATAGACAAATGACTGAATCAATGCTTTGTTGAATGATGCGCTAATGTTACTCTGCTAAGGATAACCTATGCTGACGCCGTGTTATGTTCTAATATTCATGATTCTTGCCTTGATGAAATCTTATCAGAGTTGCCATATTGTGACTATGCTAATGTGTTTCTTGGTTTTGAGACTAATAAACTTGCTAGTAGAATTGTAATCAATAGGGAATAAACTTCACAAAATCGTATTAAACTGGTGTGGTTATTCATGACTGAAAGGTCATGGTGGTCTGCGAGTTCTATTAAATGTCTTTGATTAATGTGAATTGTCATATTACTGTGAACTTTGATGACATTATTGACATACAGTATTGATTGACATGCTGATTAGCTGTCTCGTCCTAAGGTGTCTTCAATCAGGGTCAAAAAATTCATTGGCCTAAAACGAGTCCCAAAGTGAGTAAATTAGTCATAAAGGGACACGTTAACACGTGGCATTGGTCAAAATGATGATCCTTCACAGACCCAGCCGAAAATTTGTCTACGTGTTCACTTTCTTCATACCATCTCTGTGAGCTTGTATGTTGATTGACTATCTCCTGAGATAAAAAGCAATCCCTTAACTTAGCCTGTGCCACGCTCAATCTTGTGGCTGCCTCTGGACCCTGGGAGGTCTGGAAGGCTCTTTGTGCTTGATTAAGCACCTTTTGGAGCTCGTTTACCTTTTCCTTAGTTAGTTTGACAGTATAAGCTTTGTAAGAAATTGTTTCTCCTCTTATGTAAGCCTTGAGTGCTTCCCAAATGGAAAATGAGGAAGCAGAGTCTTTGTGATCTCTAAGGAATCGGTAACGGAGGTCATAAGGATTTGTACCCATCCTTCATTTGCCAAAAGAGATTTGTCGAAGCTCCAGCGTGGACGAGTACGCATCTCACTAGGCAAATACAAATTTACTTAAGGGGCTGAGTGATCCGAGAAAGGATTGGCACAAATAGAGGTGCCACTTCTTGCGAGAAGAAATAAAGTTAGTATGAAGTCGATTCTGGAAGCTGTATTATATTTTTTTGAAAAGTAAGTAAATTCATAATCCTGAGGGTGGTCGGTCCTCCATGCGTCTACTAATGCTAGATCAGAAATAATCTTGCCCAGCCACTGGAAAACTCTAGGTATATTCTGCTCTTTGTTCTTGCATGACGTGTCCATCTGAGTATCTGGAATAACATTAAAGTCTCCACCAATAATGAATAGGCAGGAAGTGTATTCAACACCTTGTAAAGACCCTGAAGGGGGCTTGATCATCTTTTATTGAACCGTAAAAACTTGCAAAATGGATATGATCATTCAAGATAAGGGTACTAATTACCACCCATCATGCCTGCAGGACTCCATGGTAGGATACACCTTCCCAGAAAATTCCTGAGACACCCATATGGCCACCTCTCAAACCACGGCTAATCCTGTGTAATAAATTGAGGGAGTATTGGCTGGTTACTTTGGCCTTTTAAATGTGTTTCCTGCAAAAGAACATGATTGCAAAGCCCTAAGCCAGTTGAGTAGAGCAGCAAACTTTACATGATTATTGGCATTGTTTACATTGCAAGAGATAACCCTTAGTTCGCTCCCAAACCCCCCTCTACCAGATGATATCATCATGTATCGAAGTCATAGTCGACCCACAACCAAACTCTCCGTATATTTTTTTTGTAATCTGCTCTTTTTCCCCACCCTAATGAATAGACCCCCCCCCACCCATAAGGAGGATATCTCCCCCCCCCTTCTCCTGCTGGTCCCACCCGCCTTGGCCCCACCAATCTGTGGACCTCCCCTACCAATGGGCCCCCCCAAACCCAAAAAGAGAGTGCACTAACATGGCACTCCTAGAGCCTTGATCTCAGGAAGAGTAGCAAGGCAGCTAGGCAAAAATAGCGAGCAAAAAATAAAAAAGCACAGAGCACGCAAATTTCTTCCAAATAATATAATAAATTTTTTCCATACCATATCATTGCTTTTTTAACGGTTCGAGGATGTTCTTTGCATCCTGTACACCCTGAAAAATATGGGCCTGTCCTTTATAAAACACCTTGAGTTTAGCTAGTTGAACAATACCAGCTGGGGCCCCCAGTCTCTTAAAATTATCTATAAGACTAACAAATTTGCAATACTGGTGGACAGCCGCAAAAGACATATCAGAAAACACACAGAAGCTAAAATTATCCCCAGAATTAGAGGTTCTTATAGCCTGAGATAGAATTTGTTCCTTGATCCTGTAGTCTCTGAAATTGACCAATATACTGCAAGGGTATTTTGAGTTTGCGGCACGCATAAAAGGGACATGTATGCCCTAATAATCGAGATCCTCTTCAGTTCTGGCTTTTTCCGGAAGGATACATTTATAGATGAGGTCCGAGACTACCTTGGTCACTGATGAAGATGGTTCAATCTCTTCAGGGACCCCTATGAACCTGAGATTCGAGCACCAAGATCTGTTCTCAATCTCATCAAGCTTAAATTGTAGTTCCTCAAGTTCCAATTGGACCTGGGATGTTACAGACTCCTGTTGCTTTTTAGCATCCTCCAGATCTGAAACCCTGGGCTCGGCTTGGGATACCCGTGTAGGGAGATGGGTTAAATTGGCATTTAATTGGCTAAGCTGATCCTTGGTTTCCTTACTAGCTTCCTCCTGGGATAGTTTTATTGCCCAGAGCTCCTCCAAAATCTGACCCATTAAATCCTCCATTGAAGAGGCACCAATTACCCCACCTACAGAGCTGGCTCGAATGTGAGTAAGTAGAGAGGAGCAGAGAGTCTGTGAGAGGATATTTCTATTAAAGGATATCGAGTCAGGTGTTATCTGACATGTACCTTCTGATATTAGATTTGATGCCATAGTGGGAAGTAGTTCACTGCCAGGTAAATTTTCTTTGATCGGACCGCTTGCCATCGCTCTTTCATTTTTTCTCTTTCAATTTCTTTTGATGCCCCCTTAATGTTACTGCTTGTAGTAGAAAACAGAGGATATGCAGGTTTATCTTTGCGCTGTTGGACATTAATCAATAAGGCGAGGGGGAGGGTAATGGGTGCTGCTGGACTAGCCGAAGTTGTCTGAGACTCGATGGTCCGATTGCTCAACACGGAGATGGAGGGTTGAGAAAACTATTCAACGGTTTGCTTTGACTGCGGTGCTGATAGTTCTTGACCCTCCAATGGGCTAGACCCGAGAAGTACTGGAAGTATTGGAAAGGTAGCTAAAAGGTCCTGCACCCCAGCAGAATCTCTTATGGATCCAACTAGGTCTTGTTGGCCTGAGTCTTTGCCTTCTCATGGCAGGAGTCAAAGTCTTAGCTTTAAGTCCTTTAGGAATTTTTCCAATTGTTTGTGCCTTATATCCTGCATCCCGTGCCATGCGCCTTATTGTGAGGTGCATTAATGTGGAGTAGGGTGAGGTGAGGCGCGGCGAAGAATGCCTTCAGACGATGTTGCTATTGCGAGAGTCACTGAAATGGAACCGGGGGCATCAAGCCGCATCCGTGCTAGCTCGGACTGCTTCCGTTGCACCTTTAGCTCCGCGATAGCCCCTGCTACGCTGCCTAATGCTGCTGTACCAGGTTGCTCAATCTCTATAGACCATTTAGCCCATTTGGCGGCTGATATGAGACCTCTTCTCTCCCCCTTACGCTGGTTCTGAGATGCATATTTACTCCACACAGTCAAGGGGACACGTTTTAGTATATTTGAGACCAGGTCCTCCCTTCACCTCATGGAATTGACAAGATCCAGTGCCTAGTTACTTAATCTGCTCCATGCATTGACTGGAGTGAGGGGACATGCTGAGTACGCACACAGGGTATAAAGGAGCTATTTCCTCTTTGCACTTTTTTTTCATCCCCTCCCCCTACTGGTGCTCTGCCTCCAATAAGTCTTGAACAGTAGAGTCCATTAACATGATACGATGTGAATAATTCCAGCTTTGTAGGGTGAAAATGTACAGCTAGTTTTAGCTCAGTTCAGCATTATTTTTATAATGTTGTTTTGTTTTGTCCCTCCTCCTCCCTCTCGTGCTAGTTCCAGAGTTGCTTGCCAGCTTCACATGCACAGAAACAGAGAATAAATGTTCCAGCCTGCTCCCCCAGCCTCGCGATGCACCAACTACTTATCTTTTAGTTCAATTGCCTCATCCAGACAGAGAAAAGCAGAGTACAGCCACCGATGTCAGGGAATTCCCCTTCCTTCCTTTCCACCGTCAATCAGCCCACCGGTCGCATATCCCAGAACAGGGAGCTGCACCGCTCGAAACACCAGCGCGCTCGACCCCACCGTCATGCCATCCTGGCACAGCTACCTCAGGTGCAGCGCTTCATAGCCCGGCGGCCATGGCTGTAAAATGTAGAGCCTGCACCTCTCCTTAGTGCGCGGGGGAGAGTTGTGACCCCGCAATGTTTAACTATGTATCAGAGCGTCCACAAGTGTGCTCAGCCCAGCCATCTTGCTACTCCGTGGGGCTCAGTCACGTAGCATGACGGGAGCTCTACGTGACCTCAACCCCCAATGCAATCTTGATTTTTGAGGTTCCTACCAACCGAGTCCATGAAACATTCTTGATCTTTCAATACAATCTCCTGATCCTAACTACAAGGGATCCAAAGAATAAAATGAAGCCAGTAGATCTGCGTTAGAGTGATGGTAGAGCATGGTGGCAGATGGCATCTAAGTTACTATATATATATTTCTGAACACTTTGTATTCAAATCGTGTTTCATAAAAGGCATCATAGTTCTGTGAAAATTGTTTGCAAAAATATATGCAAGGGACACCATATTACCACTTGCGAATGACAGTAAAATAGGTGCTGCTCATTAAATATACATTTACAAACCCAGGGAATAGACATATTTACTTTTGCACAGTTTAATGTTTTACAAGCCATCATCAATTTGGGGCTACTTCATTAGTAGATGGATTGGCTTCTGGTTGGGATGAGATAATCACTTTCAAAGGTTTGCTGAGAATGTATAATGTATCCAGAAGATCTTCAGTGTTCTTTATATTGAGGGTGTGGATGAATGGTTCAGCTGGTAATGTTGGAATAAAAACAAAGGAATCTGCATTGAATAAAATAAAACACTCAAAGAACATAAAGATGTAATCACTGTTGAGTAAAATTAATGTAAGGGTGAGACAGTGAGATAAGACAATTTATGATAGAGCAGATTGTGTAGTTTAGTTGTAGATGGGGACAACTGGCAAAAAATAGTCTGGACTATGCATTGTTAGAAACCAAAAATAAAATGTACTGAGACAAAGGAGATTCGCAAACACACGGTGAAGTAAATACTCAATCACATGGAAGCCTTTGATATCCTGTCTCACCCTTTTGCCAGAATGTGATAGGAGGCTTCTGTTCTCTTTCATTACTGTGGTTGTGGTGGGCCAGTGTGGCTGCTGTGAAGGTAACAATTGCATTCGACAAAACATACTTTAAGGCTCACTTTCACTATCCATACCATAATGAAAGACTCAGACTTTTCAGTGGCACCCAAGTTTAAGTAGGAACATGATCACGTACTGTTTGTTGCCAGCAACCTAATTTGTAGTCAATTGTGTGGAATAGATGAAAATATTAATTAGCTATAAAGCCTTATCTTCAGCCATGGTACCCTTTACAGATTCAAAGGCTTTAAACATAGACCCCTAGTGTATTTGGATAGTTTGCCTACAGACATTCTCTGAGTACAATAAACTGCATGAAGTATTTTTCTTGGAGACAAAAATACACGCAAATATGTTAAAACTGAAATAACAGCAAGGTTACATGTTCACCTTGTTTGGATGAAAGGGAGTGGATAGGTTCATAGCCAATGAAAAGAGGTGGATCCTATTGAAATCACTAATTTAAAAAAACAAATGTAAATTTGTATGATTCATTAAAGTCATAATTTTGCAGTGAAAGTGAAGATTATCTGGATGTGCAAAGTGATGCACGTTTTCCTACACCTCCGCCTGGCAATGCAGTGTGCGATATTTATTGGTCCTACACTGATGCATTTCTAGTCTGCTTTGTAATTGCACTCTGATCTCACTGCCAAATGCATGGGTTCACTAATGAATAAGAACACCCTGAGAGTTCTCACCTAGAGCTGAATGTAAGGAATTTACCACAACTGCCCTCTGCAAAGTGGGTTAACATTAGTTAATACCATGTGCTGAGAGGATAACCCATTAATTGACTACTGTGTAAGTGACAGGTAGAGCAAGGAGAACAGGCAATTAGAACATGGAGAACATGCAATTAAGAGCTTTTACCACTGATCGTGTGGGGAATAAATCTATTAGTACCAGGCCCTCAATCTCACCTCCATAGAAGGCCATGAGGCCAACTGCAACAGTTGGCTTCCTGTCCATTCCATTCCCCAATTCAGTTATGCCTAATATTGTGGGGAACTCAATGTTTACCTGCATATATATTTATTTTTTGGAGTGATAGAAAAGGGATTGTTTAGAGACTGAACTGTTTAGTTATGAATTAGAATCAAACGGAGGAAGATGAGATTGTATTTATAAACGATTCAATGCCAGAGAACTGCACATAACATACAAGGATGGCAACTGAAACACTCAAATACACAGCTCCTTTCTCTCCATCATAATACTCTTACACTTACCATTCCTCTCCCAGCAATACAATGTGTGGGGTGGTATAACAGTGAGAAGTTTCTCTGTATAACGCTAGTTCCTGAAGACAATACTGGAAGCTGTAAACAATAAAAAAAAGGATATCAGACAAGATCAAGGCTAAGCCCAGCCTCCAGTAATGGGACCCAGGCAACCTCTATCCCCTCAAATAAACATCTTTATCTTTGTTTTTCATGTTGTGTTACCATAATGTTGTAGCAGAACTATCAACTAAAACAATGAGAAATTAAGTACATAGAAGTGTATTATTATTCTAATACCTACATTCCTTGAAGATGCATATATTCATTAAGGTACCTAATGCAATGTGGCATTGCTTTGTACACACCTGAAAGGGATTGCATCTCTTCAATTGTTCTTTCTGAAGTGACTTCTACTAGGAAGGCTATCTTGTAAAATACGCATTGTAAATATTCCTCTACGTAAAGGAAGCGTCAGTGGCCTTATCTACCCTTGCTAAAACAATATTTGCAGTTTATAAACCTTTGGAATACTCAAGACATATGATGGATGACTAACCAAAGAACAATGTCCATGTTTTTATTCCATAGGTTTCTAGTCTGTTTAGTGCACTAGTTTATGTGCACAGAATAACAATTCTCCAATTCAATTATGCTCTTGTTTGTACTTGTCTTATACTTTTAACACTCTTTGTACAGTCTTTTCAGAGTGCTTCATCAGCAGGGTATTGAAGATAGCGAGAAAAATGCATGTAGAACACTGGACATCCTTTTACATGCGAGGGGGGAATACATATGGCCAATTTAGGTGCAATTACTGCATAGAATATTTTGCTCTCATGATCTGTGCCACCTTAACATATCACAGCTGACTGTCTCTGGTGGCGGGCTAGATTAGGAATCTAAAGCAGAATGGACAAAAATGTTCAGACCGGCCCGGTTCCTCTCCTCTCCTCTTCCTCTTTTTCCATCCATTTCCATTCTTTTTGCCTTCTCTGTTGTCCCTTGCACTCTAATTTCTCTCCATCCTCTTTCCTTTTATGCTCTTTCCATCATCTTTATCACTTTCCCTAATCTCTTTCTATGTTTTTGACCCCTCTATAAATGCTGAAATTGACCCCAGGGAGCTAGAGAATGAGAGGCAAGGTGGAACTTCTAAGACTGATCTTCCATGGCTCCACCTCGCAGGGGAAATGTCCTATGAGATAAATGGCCAGCCTGGCCATGATCACCCATCAAACTTTGCTCTGCAGGCTTAAGTCCTGTCTCAAAGTGCTTACCTCATAGTGACATTTTACATGTGCTCTGGTCCTGTCCTGAACTATTTTCAAGTATTCTTGTTGACTGTGAAAACGTTGCTGGGACCATGGTTTCACCCCATTTCTGACCCTGGCTATGCTGCATATTCTTTCATGTATATTGGGCATGACAGACAATGGATATAATGGTTTTCTAAGTCTCTAGCAGTTGAGAAGTTATACATTCTGGGAAGATGGAAATTGACTGTGGTTCTGACACATTATGATTGGCTGCAAGAACTCATGCCGATGATTGTGCATGACAAACCTATTTATAGATATTTATAGATAGAATGATCAAGTTTCTATTTTTGATAACATTTTGTAGCCATTACTCTCCACAATAGTAGAGTAGTAAGATGGGAATGAGACTGACGTTTTTGTGTGTGTGTGAATATATATATATATATATATATATATATATATATATATATAAAACCTACTGCCGATTGCCAGTAGGTAGTTTTAGTTAGGACCTAGTTTAAATAGATAAAGAGGGTCATTCTAAGTCTGGCGGGCGGCGGAGGCCGCCCGCCAGACTTCCCCCCTCCAAAAAACCGCTCCGCGGTCGCAAGACCGCTGAGGGTATTTTGGCTTTTGCACTGGGCTGGCGGGCGACTGCCAAAAGGCCGCCCGCCAGCCCAGTGCAAAAACCCTTCCCACGAGGACGCCGGCTCAGAATTGAGCCGGCGGAGTGGGAAGGTGCGACGGGTGCAGTTGCACCCGTCGCGTATTTCAGTGTCTGCAATGCAGACACTGAAATACAAAGTGGGGCCCTCTTACGGGGGCCCCTGCAGTGCCCATGCCATTGGCATGGGCACTGCAGGGGCCCCCAGGGGCCCCACGACAACCCATACCGCCATCCTGTTCCTGGCGGGAGAACCGCCAGGAACAGGATGGCGGTATGGGCTGTCAGAATCCCCCATGGCAGCGGAAAACCGGCGGGAGACCGCCGGTTTTCCGCATCTGACCGCGGCCAAACCGCCGCAGTCAGAATGCCCTGCGGGGCACCGCCAGCCTGTTGGCGGTGCTCCCGCCGACCCTGGCCCCGGCGGTCAAGGACCGCCGGGGTCAGAATCACCCCCAAAGTGTTTTTTGACTTTCCCATATTTTTTGCACCGTTTAATGAATCTTCACAAAATGATCCTGATAAAAGTGTTCCCAAAGATCTTGTTGTGCATGGAAAATTTCGGGATGATCAGTCAAGCGGGGCTCAGAAAAAGGCGGGGGGTAAAAAATAGTTTGTTTCCCATCTTAATACCTATAGACTCTTCAGACATGCTAGCAGCCCAAACCACTAGACAGAATTACACCAAATTTAGCAAAAAGATAGTGGATCACCCTTTTTTTATTTGGTGTAAACCCATTCAGTTGTGTGTGTGCATATATATATATAGAGAGAGGGGTGGGGAGAGAGAGCACAAGAGAGATTTCATTGTACATTGTTGGACTTGAAATGTGCTGGAGGTGCTTTATTTTGTGAGATCTGCTGCTTATCATCTGTTACTTATTTCCTTTTGAATTCTGTGCATTTCAACTCCCACATGGCAGGATCGCTGATATTGCTTTACATGTTGTGTTAGAAATGGGGTCTTTGGTTGGCAGTCAGGTTACCCCCTGTCCAAGCAAGGACCCTCACTCTAGTCAGGGTAAAGGAGAATCACCCTCAGCTAACCCCCGCTCACCCTCTTGGTTGCTTGGCACAAGCAGGCAGGCTTAACTTCAGAGCCTAGGTGTAAAGAATTTGTACCAACACACACAGTAACTCAGTGAAAACACTACAAAATGACACAATACAGGTTTAGAAAAATAGGGAATATTTATCTAAAGAAAACAAGACCAAAATGACAAACATCCAACATACACAAGTAAAGTTTTTAATTTTAAAAGCAAAAGAGTCTTACATCCTTTTGTAAACAGTAAAAACACTGTTAGCGTTGAAAAGTACCTGAATAGCGTCAAAATAACACGTACTGGCGAGTGTGCGTCGGAAAAGGCTAGCGATGTGTCGATTTCTCACCCACAAGTGAGACCATGCGTCATTTCTCCTCCTCCGGTCGGGTCAGCGTACGTCATTTTTCCTCTCCGCAGGAGAGCGATGCGTCGATCCGGGCAAGCACTCGGGTCCGGGCAGGCGTTGCATTGTTTTTCCGTGCCCAGCAAGGTTTGCGTCAAAAATCCTGCCGCATGGTATCAGCAAAACCGAGATGTGTGGGTTGCGATGTTACCAGCCTCCGTTAGCGGTGTTGCGCGTCGTTTCTCCAGCCACGTGCGTTGATCTTCCAGCCGCACTGCAGGCGGAATGTCAATTTCAGCTGCGAAGCCGGTGGCGCGTCGTTTCTTCAGCCACGTCTCAGAGGTTGCATCGGAAATTTCCCAGCACGGCAGTCTGTGCGTGAATTTTCAATCTTGGTCTGCCAGCTTCAACTGTCAAGACCCCAAAAACTGAATAGGGCATCACTGAACAGGGCAGGAGTCTCAGCAGAGATTCCAGGTGCTGGCAGGGGAAGTCTTTGATGGCCCTGAGACTTCAACAACAGGAGGCAAGCTCAGGACAAGCCCTTGGAGATTTGTTCACAAGCAGGAATGCACAACAAAGACCAGTCTTTTTTCCCTTTCACCAGGCAGTAGCAGCAACTGCAGGATAGCTCCACAAAGCAAATTCACAGGCAGGGCAGCACTTCTCCTCAGCTCTTCAACTCTTCTCCAGGCAGAGGTTCCTCTTGATTTCCAGAAGTGATCTAAAGTCTGTGGTTTTGGGTGCCCTTCTTATACCCATTTTGGCCTTTGAAGTAGGCTTACTTCAAAGGAAAGTCTCTCTTGTTTGTGAAATCCTGCCTTGTCCAGGCCAGGCCCCAGACACCCACCAGTGGGTTGGAGACTGCATTGTGTGAGAGCAGGCACAGCCCTTTCAGGTGTGAGTGACCACTCCTCCCCTCCCTCCTAACACAGATGGCTCATCAGGATATGCAGGCTACACCCCATCTCCCTTTGTGACACTGTCTAGACAGAGGTGCAAACAGCCCAACTGTCAAACAGACCCAGACAGGGAATCCACAAACAGGCAGAGACACAGAATGGTTTAAGCAAGAAAATGCCCACTTTCTAAAAGTGACATTTTCACACACACAATCTTAAAACCAACTTTACTAAAGATGTATTTTTAAATTGTGAGTTCAGAGACCCCAAACTCCACTCCACCCCCAAAGGGAATCTACGCTTTAATCATATTTAATTTAAAGGCAGCCCCCATGTTATGTTAACCTATGAGAGGGATAGGCCTTGCAACATTGAAAACCGAATTTGCCCATGGGGCTACCTGGGGCCTACCTTAGGGGTGTCTTACATGTAAGAAAAGGGAAGGTTTAGGCCTGGCAAGTGGGTACACTTGCCAAGTCGAATTGGCAGTTAAAATCTGCACACACAAACACTGCAGTGGCAGGTCTGAGCCATATTTACAGGGCTACTAATGTGAGTGGCACAACCAGTGCTGCAGGCCCACTAGTAGCATTTGATTTACAGGCCCTGGGCACCTCTAGTGCACTTCACTAGAGAATTACTAGTAAATCAAATATGACAATCATGGATAAACCAATCAACAATACAATTTACACTGAGAGCATGTGCATTTTAGCACTGGTTTACAGTGGTAAAGTGCTCAGAGTTCAAAAGCCAACAAAAACAGGTCAGAAAAAATAGGAGGCAGGAGCCAAAAAGATGACCCTGCATAAGGAAAAAAGCCCAACATGTTACTTACGTGTTTCCTCCTGATCTGATTTGTCCCAGTGATTTCAGATTTCCATTCTATTTCATTATTTATTTCCTTTCAGCAATGCCTGCAGATGAGTGCATTTTAGAGGAATGTTTTCATTTGGGTAACGTCATCATGCTCTCGTTGACAAGAACAGAATGCAAACATATCAGGTATTTGTTATGTAATTGCAGACACACGTTTGCGCACACAATCTGATGTTTAGGTACAGACTCACATCAGGATTTCTGCACAAACAATAGCATGTGTCTTATAAATATACCTCACAAGCCCAAGGTCATTAGAGGAGCTTCTACCAGAATACACCATCTAGACACCATGCTGCTTTGTCACTACAATTCCTGATCCAGAGACTAAGAGTCCGACCTGGTCCCACGGTAACGGGGTTGGGGGTGCTTCTCATTGACACTGTATTGGCAGATTAGGCTTATTATTTCCAGCTCTCGCTTTAGGGGAGGGTTTAGGCTTTATTATTAGGAACTACATATTTCATGTTTACTGTAATATGTTAGGGGGTTTCATATTTACCACTTTTATCCTCACCATTCTGCTTCTGTTATTTCTCATTGTCATAATTATTGCAGCACATGCATTTTATCATAGATTGTAGTCTTTTCAATAAATATATTGAAAACTATCCTGCATTTTCTTCATTGCCTGTGTGTGTATGTGACTTATTTCTAACAAGAGAAAAGGGGTAAGATTTGTTACACCGCGATTTCCCTGAGAGGTTTCCAGAGTCCATGCGCTAGGCTGCCAGAAAGCACCTTTACTACTTAGATTTTGGGTAAGGTACTGCTAGAGAGCCGAGAGCCGAGAGGTTTGGGCCGACAGCTTTCAACTGGCAAATGAGTGACACAGTCACCTGTGAGCAGAAGTGTTGCAGCCCCTAATCCAGCAGTCTCGCTGAGAGGCGAGAGTCATTCACGACAAGGCGCCACCAAGGATGGTGTTTTGGCAGTAACATACGAATCGCCCTGAGTAGCTCTGTCTCACATACAGCAGGCACCCTCAGTATAATTTTTACATAGACATTCGTAGTCTTAGGGGCAGTCCTCCTCAGTTAAATAGGGAGCACCTATCCAATCTGTAGGTTGTTCAAGCTTGAACTTTTAAAGGGATTTCTCGCCATTTGGTGTTCCATTCTTTTTTACCTATTACTTAACATGGCTATCACCAAAAATATTCCAGAGAACTGCAGACAAGCTTTAACACAGTATGTCCTAGCCCATGGCTTAACAGATGAGGGTGGGGAGGTAGCATTTGTTGTGGAAGCAAAAAGAGCTTACCAAAAACACATTTTACTCTTGGGTCACCTTTCCTGAAGCAAATACACATGCCTTTCACATATATAGAGTAGCAAACGTACCGTAGGGGTACCAAGCTTATCAATACTTAGGAATACCACTTTCGTATCAAGATCATCAAACTGGTTTGATGGTGCCCTACCACATATAATACAACCTGTGAGATTAGGTCCTTAAAGTAACGACGGACCATTGTTGCCTATGCTTGCCATCTACACACAGCATCCTGACACACAGGCTATGCAAGTAGCCAAAATACGTACACTTGACAATGAGCTAGTAGCAATATACAGACAACTAGTACAGTTTGTTATGCAAACTTTGAACACCGCCCCAGCAAGGGCTGCTCCACCTGTCCAACAATTGCACGTTACAGCCATTAATCCACAAACAGTCCACCATACCGTGGGTAAAGTACTCACAGAGTGGGAGAAGATTCTGTTCTGGATAGCACAAAAAACAAATAAGCTCGAAGCAGTGTTTCCCCATACAGGACCCCAAGACAAACAGAATTCTCACAATGTGCTTGCCATTTGGAATGGTTCACCTCAGTAGAGGACTGCACCACTGGGGGTACAGTCTTTGCCACAATTTACACTACCACACATGGTACTCCGACACTTGCTAATTTACCAGAAGTGTTGAAACAAATTCAAAATGAACATGGGGCTGCCCCAGCCCGAGACTTGGGAATGAAACTGATGCGCAGCTTTGATACAGTCTCAATTATTCTCAGTAACACTAAAGGTGAATCTGCTGTGTTGGCAATTCACCAGCGACTTCGGGGGATTCCTCAACAGGAACAGGAGCGTAAGCTACCAAAGATTATTCCGAAACCGATACAAGTATAGGATGGATAGTCTGGGGGTCAGACCAACAAAGCCACAAATACAAAGTACCATCACTGAGGAAGGTACTAAACAAGCACAAGAGTCTGAATTTGACTACTCTGTTTCTTTATCTTAATTTAACCAATTCATTGAATTGTTGAGACTAAATTGTCACAGATCTATTTTAGTTCCCTGGCTGGGCACAGGAGATAGCTTAGCTTTAGCTTGCTGACCTGTTGCCTTTTTTACCTAGTCCCCTTTGTCCTATATACCATGCTGTTTTATTCTATTTCATTATTTATTTCCTTTTAGCAATGCCTGCAGATGAGTGCATTTTAGAAAAATGTTTTCATTTTCCTAATAAGTATCATTCTGAGAAAGCATCATTATCCGTGATGTACATGGGCAATGTCATCATGCTCTCTTTGCTTTACATGGGGCTGCCCCAGCCCTAGACTTGGGAATGAAACTGATGTACAACTTTGACACAGTCTCAATTATTCTCAGTAACATTAAAGGTGAATCAGCTGTGTTGGCAATTCACCGGCGACTCTGGGAGGTTCCTCAACAGGAACAGAAGCGTGAGCTCCGAAAGATTTCCGAAACCGAAAGTATAGGACGGATAGTGTGGGGGTCAGACCAACAAAGCCACAACTACAAAGTACCACCACTAAAGAAGGTACTAAACAAGCACAAGAGGGTTTTAAAAAATGCTGGGGCAAAACAAAATAAAGACATAAGAAGTCAGAGGGCAGATTCTCCACATCCGGAAACCTCTGAAAGGAGATACAATCTCCATAATAGAGAAACATTAAAAACACCTGATAGATACCAGTATACTGGTACATGTCCCTCTTGTTCTTTTCAGGACACGCCCGATAAACGAAGTGAGAGAGTGGGTCTGTCAGAGCAAGGCACTATGTGAAGACCAAGGACTCACAGTGATCTACAGACAGGAAGGAGGACAAATCTACTCAACAAAAGCCATAATTTAAAAAGAAAAAGGCGGCAGTGATATCTATCAAACATGCCAGCAACCTTGAGAACGTTGTTGAAGAACAAGACGTGGGTAGTGACTCTGCTAGAGGCCAGAATCTGAAAGATCATCTGGATGCAACAGCAGCTAATTACTTTCTTGTAGTTGAGACTGCAGACAGATGCGTCTCGCCACCCGACAGGTTTTATGAACTAAATAGTCAAATAGAGGGAGATGCAGAGCGCACCTTAGGAGTAATATTCTGGAAAGAACTTCATTGTGATATCATATAGGAAGGAAGAGACTGGCCAACTGAATTTGTCCGCAAGCTCACACATGGGGAAGATGCCAATTTGCCTTCTTTCTCAGCTCTTATTCTAGGGGCGTTAAAAAAACGCCTATGCTGCAGACTGGGCTTTAGCGCAGGCATGCGCGCTATACCGCAACCATGTGGGGTGGGATAAAGATTCCCCCTTCCATGTAATACCAATAGGTACACACCACAGCCTCAACCCCAATATCCTGTTAAGCAACAGGCTAAAGCCCCATTGAGAGAAATTCTCACCCAACTGTAGTACCAGTGAGTAATTGAACCCTGTGCCTCTGCAATGAACACCCCCGTTATTCCCCATTGCAAAACCAAATCATTCATATAGAATAGTCTTAGGCTACAGATGCTTAAACAACTACACATGCACATATGCAACACAAAATGCACACAGCACAGCAATTATCAACAACATAGTGCACAAAAAATACTAAACAATCTTGGATATGTCCAACGTTCTTTCTGCCAAAACGTAGCGCCTGAAAGTCAGGACCTAAGTACATTCTCATTTGGTTCACAAAAACACTTTTGCCGTTTACCAAAGGGCTATAAGGACAGCCTAGCGTTGTTTTCAGCCCGCTAACATCAATCTTACATGATATTGATCCTGAGGTGTGGTCCTATGTGCATGACATCTATCTCACAGATGATTATCTCGACATCCATCTTGCCAGGGTTGATCAGATCGCTTTAGGATTCGCAGCCCTTGGCTACAAATTTAATTTTAAGAAAACAAAGATAGCCTTTCTCAGCATACTGTTTTTGGGATACAAGTTATCAGATGAAGGCAAGAGCCTGTCCCCCACTTTCTAGAGAAATATGCTCAACTTTCACCACCAAATACGATCAAGAAACTACAGTCACTACTTGGTTTCTTTAACTTTGGCAAAACATACATTCCCTATTATGCTCAAAGCATAAAATCACTCTATGACTTAATAGGTCCAGGTTTTTCAAGCAGACATTGTACAGTTCAATATGCGCACCCTTAGAGGGTTGCCTCAAGCTATGCTAGAAGCAAAACACTTACATACCTCTGGCAACAAAACAAACTTGGTCATCAGAATAATTGCTGGTGACATCAGGTTCACCTATGTCACTTTCAATAATGGTGACATGGTACCCATTGCATACAAATCTCAGTTATATTCAAATGGAGAACAACGTTTTGCACCCATGGAAAACATTCTGACTGCTGTACAGATGGCTGACATTAAGGAGAGGCCACTTGCCCAAGGGAAACACATTATTGTCGTTACCCGGGTGCCGGCCTTAGAGGCGGTCACCAAAGCAAGTGTTCCCAATGCTAAAGCACTACATCCACGCTGGATTCAATGGGCAACCTACCTGACTGCCACTGATGTTGACTACATTTTTTTACCCAAAACTACAAACACATGAATTTCTCTAATATAAACAGGAGTACCCTGCACCTCTACCAACATCTTGCCACTGGATCAATACCAAACTGTTATTAACACTGATGGTTCAGCACAGCAAGGTGAAGGTACTAAACATCAATACTCAGCTGCTTGCACAGCTGTCAGCGGTGTAATGAGGGATGGTGCTTTTCACCCTCAGAATACCTACATGCAAACCCCAGGGGACTGCACAGCACAACTTGCAGAGCTCAAGGCTCTTATCTTGGCACTGGAACTTACAGATCCTGAACAGCTTACACTAATAGTGTGTGATTTCTTATTATTGTTTCCAGTCCTACAATGATTATCTCAATCACTGGCATGTAAACGGGTTCAGAGACTCCAACGGGAACACCATCAAACGCAGAAGTCTGTGGGGGAGGGTAGCTGATCTAAATGACAGAATGCCAGATACTCATGTAGTACATACATTGGGCCATCAACGTGTGGGAGTACATGTTGTAGGAACGCTTTGGCTAATGAAGCTGCCAACGCCAGTTGCTACTGCTTCTGTTGCTGTAATAACTCATTCTCACACAGTTAGACAATGAGACACTAGCCGCCGTGAAAGCTTTGGCTGGCGCCAGTCTTTGCCAAAAGCATACCCCCAAAAATATTCCTACCATATCAGTGCACAAAATGTTGCCTTTGCAACCGTTCCAGAGATGGGAGATCACGTGATCCCCATCCAAGACCAGAGATTAGATCTCATCAAAGCAATACATGAGGGTGTCACTTCTGCTCATGCAGGTGTGGCGGCCACTATTTTTCTCTCACCAAAGGCCTTTGGTGGCCAGGTCTATACAAACAGGCCAAGCAATATGTCCTTTGTTGTGACATTTGCCAGCAAATAAAGGGATCAAACATCAAAAGCCCACCACAGACATCCTTCTTAGTGTCCAATAGGCTACTACAAGGTGTGAACTTGCACCATTGTGGTCCCTTACAACCTGATGGTGCATACAAATACATCTTAGTTGCTAGGAACTCTTGTTCTACATTCCTGTGGGGATGGACACAACGGTCGGCTGACGGTCTAACTGTTATAAAAGATTTGCTGGTCTTTATCAGTACATAGTGGTTGCATCATTCAACTCGGACCAGGGCCCTGCTTTTGCCTCTAGGGAATTCAGGGACACCAAGGAAACAATGGCTGTTGAACTCCATTATTCTGTATCATCCCGAGGGTAACAGTGTTGTGGAGAGGAGGAACCAAGATCTGAAGCAGCCCTTAATAGTGAGAGCACTAGGTTGAGGCTTTGGTTGGCTTCTTCACCTATATGGGGTCCAGAGAGCACTGAACAATCTGCCAAGAGGGTCCTTGGGAGGGCGTATTCCATATGAGATCCTGTTTGGGATTTATATGTATGTCTCAGATCTTGATGGTCCTGGCATGGTGGTGGCAGACACACAGTTTGACATAAATGAACGTTTCGCTGTTTTACAGGAACCACAACAATTTTGAGATGATAATTAATTTGCCTGTGCCACCACTTTGGGAACAAGGGATTCACCAGCAACATCTACAGGCTGAATTCCTAATGCTGGGGATCTGGTTCATGAAAAGATTGCTACGGAGAAAGAATTTGCCCCATCTTACAGAACACCGGTTCCAGGCCTGCAAATTGCCGGTACCAGAACTGTCTCCTACCACCGCTGCCTGGTTCCAATGGGAACAGGTTCATCTCCATCGAAAACATCAAATTGCACCATGTGGCAGATTCTGCACAGTAGACCAGGAGGTCCCTTGGGTAGTACCCGGTCTCCTCTCACTGCCCAACAGGACATACCTCTACAAGCACTAAACATTTCTGTAACTATATGTACAGGAAATAATGCTACAATTGCCTCCTCAAGCATCCGGAGGGTGGAGAATGAGCTTCTGCTGACAAGAACTGTTCAAGATATGGAACTATACTATTCCAATTCAACACAGACAGTTGGAATATCTACTATGAACCTCCACAAGAAGTAGGTCCATCCATGAGCTCTACATCGGCGCCTGTGTTTGCACAGACTACTTCAAGTTATTTTATCGACATTGATGACTTCTTTTCAATTTCATCCACTATATCAACGGAAACTGTTTCAAAGACACGTAAGCTGTGCATGTGGCTAAAAAATAACTATTTAATTGATAAATGGTATTATCTGTGGATATTACTGACATTGTTTGCCTTTCTTTTATGGATTGGGTTTATCATTGTTTTCTTTCTTTTGATACAGGGACATTATCTTCCTGAACATGCTGCTATTGGGCCAGTGGATGAGATTTTAATTTCTTATCTTTCCTCCCATAAAGTTAGAAGAGATTTGTCCTTTGTGAATATTTCAGCAATTCCTATTCCAGGTGGGATAGTCTGGGATAAAGTTCCCTTCGATATACACAGTCCTACTGAAGTCATTCAAATTCCATTTGTGTTTAAAAGATAATTGACTGATGTAATTACAGCTGGTGTTGTTTCCGATGACTGGGATGTTAAGACACTTGATTCTATGCTTGCTAAGCTAGATTACTATACTGTTTTTGAAAGTGAAGATATGTATGTGAACACCACAAATTATGGGGAAATGTTTTGTTATCATCACTGGGGACATTACTTTCTGAACTGAGCTGGTAAACCCAGATTAGTTTACAATTACACACAATGGGAACATTGTTCAACTCCACCTGTGGGAAGTTCCAAAAAATATGTAGATAAGTTTGTATATTTCACTGGGCATGACACTAGTAAGGCTGAGTCATATTATTTCAAGTTACCACCATCCAAAACGCAGAAAATACTGCTAACTGGCACAAAACTAATCTATTCAGATTCCTTGGTTTCCTGGCTTGCTGTTGAAAGTAATAAGTTCTGGAAAACACTATTGAATTGATGAGTGTATGGGGAACGAAAGATTGGCAGATACAGGGTAAGGAAGCTTTACAGTATGCCTTATTCCCTTTCAAATTATATTTGTGAATGAAACTGTTCAACAAACATCCTGCTTGGGGTTAGCGAAAAATAAAGACATTAACACACCCAGCTGAATTTGACAATTGGCAAACATTTCTAAATGTCACAGAAGAAGCAGTGAATGTTTGGGTTCAGAAAGGTACCTTTAATCCCTCACTTTCCAGCGCCGGCGAGTAATTATTGTGGCCAAAGGACACAAATGGTTGCCAGGCACGTTTTGTTAATTCCTCTGGAGCTTTCAAGACTGGCCGGCCAGACTCTCTCTTTGTCTTGGGTCAACACTTGGGTACCATCACTACATATGGTGTGGGTAAACTATGCCAACAATGGTTATGTTCTTCCACATTAGCAGCAGTTAAGGAACATCTTAGTCTCCTGTCAGAAGACGTAAACTTACAAGATTTCTTGTTAGGTCAAAGGAAGCCACGCTCAAAACAATTCCTGTATGCCATTTACAATGAAATATGGAAGCTTTCCCAAATGGAAGCTGCTGCAGTATAAGGCAGATAGATAAGGAAAACATGGAAAAGGCTTTAGCTGTTCTCGATAATGACATGAACGCTCTGTCAAACAGAATTTACACCATAAATAACATTGTGTCTTTGTGATTGATATTATTCAGAATGACATGCCCTTTTTACAACATGGGCGAAGTCAGCTGCATTTCATTATGCAGTTAGGTTGGACACTGCAAGTTCTGAAAAAGGGCTGCATGCCATGGAAACACAATAACAGTAAAGATTTATTTGCTGCCTTTAATTTGTCGAGAGAACAACAGATAACGGATACGAAGGAAGTTAGTTACACTATGATTATTCTCGAAAAGCTAGAAAAGCTGCCTTTCACTGTGGCAGAAACAATCAGCCGTATGGTTAGTTCATGGCATTATAAATTTGCCTATCTCTACTTTTCGCTTCACAAAATGTTTCAAGTATCATGCTGTAGGCAGATATGACGAGTTAGGAGACAGTTACATCCACGAGGAGTGGGAGTTGCCTTTTGATTTTGGGTGTCATAATGGTCAAACAGAGATCTTTCTTAGTGGAAGCGGATGTGAGACTACTTTTAGTCATTCAATGATCTGTAAGAAAGTGTCTTTGCACGGCCTTTGCAAAGCCGATTTTGCCTACTTGGCATGCTTTCTGAAGGGAACTCCCGTCCCTTTGATTCGTCCTCTTTTTGATATATTTTTGAATTAAAGTTATGTGGTTCTGAACGATCAAAGCTGCTGTGGCATGATGCCTGGCTTTGTCTTCCGAATTTTGGTTTCTCAAACTGTAACTTGTTGCGGCTATGTTCTATTCCCCCCACACGGGAGATAAGAGTGGCAGACATGTAGCCCCACATTGCTAATTCTAATGTAAATGTTGACAAGCTGAGCAGACTAAAGGTGCTATTGTTCCAAAAACAAGTAGTTCTGACATCAGCAAAGGAGACGTATAATCTCCAGTTCGCAAGATCATCGGCTGAGATACGGTGCCTATTAAATTCCAACTTCCTCAAGCACTTTGGAGAATTGGCGGACAGAATATTCAACACATCTGACACTACGGAGATTGTTCACTTCTTTAAGACTGTCGGTTCTGGATTTGTCAGCACCTTCCAGACAGTTTTCAGAGTGATACCTTCAGCCATACATTCATCCTTTTCGAGTTTCTTTGGCAGATGCCCAATAACTTTGGAGTTAATTGGCGGAATTCTGTTGCTGCTATTTTTGATATGCAGTGGCTGTCCTATCTCAGCAAAGCGGAGTGATGGAGCAACCACTAGCCTAGCTGTGTCATGAGCGCATGATGTAGTACTTTGGTGGTCCCTTACTGGAAGAGCTGGAGTGCGATTGGGCATTGTCATTCAGACCAATCTTATGGTGTGTGCAGCCGGTATTCCATTACATCTGGTACTTCATTGAATGCGCACCTATAATGTGCCTTGCCATAGAGCCCGTGCCTCCTGTGGACAAGGAAATGTTAATGTTCTTGATGAGGGTTAATTCACGGTCATGCCTCTTGAGACTGAGGTTGATTTGCAAGGCAACTTATGAGCCACCACTTGTGAACTTTATGGCTCCAACACCATTTGGCACAAGGGGCGGTGCCCCCTACGCAGGTCCTCTGCTTTTGAGGCTTCTGCAATCTTCTGCTTCGTGGATCCTTCAGCCAACCTGCTGGTCACCCTGCCACCTGCTGAAGTGAAGTCATTTTTGGCCTCTGTCTCTTTTGATGACAGCGAAGACCTCCTGCATAATAACACTTATTGTTGAAATTTGATCATTGGCTGTTTTTCAACGTATAGATTGTGACACCAAATTGCCTTTTTTATTTTGACCTGTCTCTTGGCCTGTTTTGCTTTTCATTTTTTACATTATATATCTATCATACATGTTTTTTAATTGTTTTTAATATGTTTTTAAACATCTTTTTAGATTTTAGTTTAGAGCATTTTTGGTCTCGGGTTCTTGCACCCTTGCTTGGCATGTTTGCTTAGCACCCTTGCTTCAGCAATGGGGAGGGTGTCATGGGTCCATTTTAGTTCCCTGCCTGGGCAAAGGAGATAGCTTAGCTTTAGCTTGTGGACGTGTTGCCCCTTTTACCTAGTCCCCTTTGGTCTATTTATCAAGCTCTGTTTTATTCTATTTCATTATTTATTTCTTTTAGCAATGCTTGCAGATGTGTGCATTTTAGAGAAATGTTTTCATTTTCCTAATCAGTGTCATTCTGAGAAAGCGCCATTATCAGTGATGTAGGTGGGTAATGACATCATGCTCCCTTTGCTTTACGTTGACAAGAACAGAATTCAAACATGTCAGGTATTTGTTATGTCAGGAATTTGTTATGTAATTTCCAACACAAGTTTGCGCACACAATCTGGTGTATATAATCCAGCAGTCTTGCTGAGAGGCGAGAGTCATTCACGACAACATGTTTACCTGTATATATATTTATGTTTCAGAATATTGTGCTTCATTGTTGAGGCAGATGGTATTTGTTTTGTATTATTACTACCAGGAGACGTATTATAGAAAGTGCCTGAGAGCACAACGGCATGTAAGCCCACTTTGTGCATCCCCAGGGCACTTTGGCATTACAGGAGGAGCTGCAGATGCTTGTGCAGCCCCTTCTGTAATACAGATACAGCTGGTGCATATGTAAAACCAACACTATTTCCTCATTAGCCATTTTATATAGAAGTAGAGGTATGGCGGTAAATGAACGATTCTCTAACTCTGCACCTGCGCCATATTAGGGACATGGGCACTAAGGCAAAGAAGCTGTTAGGAGGCACACTGAAAGTGCACCACAAAATGTTGGTGCACTGTCAGTGTGCCCCTCAAGGCAGCCCCTGGGGGAGGGTACTGGGGTCCTATGGATCCCCGATTACAACTCCTTGCAGACGGCTACAGTCACTCGCTGCACCCGCCTTCAAGGGGATCTCTAATCCCTCTAAAAGTGCAGCGTACTCTTTATATAGGTGCACCTTGGCGCAAACAGGAACAATGAGCCCTTTCTGTAACAGAGCCTCATGGGGTTATTAACTATATGGCATTATGCTTCATTATCTATTATACTATTGATTCACATGCAAATTTAATGTTCTTAAAAAGAACATTTTTAACAGTGCTTCAAAATGCTGGTGGTTGTTATTAGAAATGACAAGACAATGAGGACAACCCAGGTACTCTAGGATGGACAAAAACGTTTTGCTTGACCTTTCTCAAAATTGACACCCATTTTGGCATCGTAGATAAGGTACCCTTGACCAAACACATTCACTGTCACTATTAGGAGGACTGTCAGCATGGATCACAGGCCAAAAGAGAGAACTTTCAATAGGTTGTGCTCTGTGACCAATCTAGATCTGAAATATCCTTTGGAGTGCTCATGAGCCTGGGTGTCCACATATGCATTCTGTAGACCTAGGGTACAAAAATCCTCTTTTGCTGGCAATCGGGACTGTAGAATTACCATCATCACTTGTTGCAGTTTTTATTAATCTGTTCTATTCTACCGCCATTTCAATTAAGATGAGAGGAATAAGGCGAGGTAGAAGAGGGAGGATGTGGAGAGGGATAACCCAGCCTTTCATCCAGATAAAGATATCTGAGAAGGAACAGTGGGCGGCGTGGCCTAAGTATGAAGCTGGCCCATACGGTTAGGAAGGATTAATGTGACATCTACAGGGAATGTGCCAGTAGATAGGATGAACTAATAATAAAAAGGCATTGAAGCCATGTTGAGGATGCATCCAAATAATAACTTTAGAGACTAGGGTCCTTCGTTGCCAAGCGTGAGCCAAGGACTAAGGATGACAGTGGGTCCACTGGCAGAATGCAACAGTGACTGTTTGTTAGTTACTCACATGCCCATTCACTCACATCCCCTTCTACTTATCTTTACAGGCTGGCCACCATAAGGCACAAAACATCTATTTTGGATTTCATCCAGTGATGGTCCCAGCGGCTTCTGTGAGGAACCCTTAATAAAACATCAGTCAATAAGTCAAGACCCCAAAATCCAATCCAGGGACCACCATACACCCGCACTTCTTTCCTGAAGTCAGAAAATGTTACTCTTGCCTTTTCTAGAGTCCAATTGATACTCTACGTAAGAAGTTGATCACGGACTTGAGTTATTTTTCATAGTTATTAGGAACACTACATTTAATAGCAATGTTTATTTTTCCAGCCCCTCTGAATATAGTTTTGTTAAAGAAGCTACATGAACAAAACCAATAGGTTTGGCTTGCATTTCGAGCCATGAGTAAAATATTTTTAAAAAGATAACTTTTTATATACAATGGATTTATGTGACTGTGATAAAAAATCCAATGTATCATGAGTTAGTGTACGTTTGAGATGTAAAACACCCTTAAAAGTATTCCAGTGCACGCACTGCATAGGAAGCAGAATAATACACCAAACAACCAATACCCTGAGGTGTCAGAGAAGTACTCCATTGGGTGAAGTCAACACCCACTATGTATAATTTGAAGAATTGGTAATAATAGTTCCTGCAAACAGCTGCACTTTCAACCTAGCCCTGATGAAAAGAGCTTTCTGCAAGCAGCCAATTTATAGAGCTTGAAGCAAATCAAGGGAGATAAACATGCAAGAGTCAAGCAGATTTTACCGATGTATATACATAAAAGCTAATGCAGATACATTTTTAAAAAAACAAGGTATCTGAAGAAGGACAGTGAACAGAGCTTTGTGTTGTTCATTATAAATCAAACCACACTAGATAAGCAGAACAGGTGATAGTGGCCACAACACTTAGACATATAGAGAGCAATGGCCTTGTGAGGTAAGAAGCGTGTAGCAATGCAGCCATGAAGAAGGAAGAACCAGTATGAATAGTCACATCAGGGAACCAGCATTATTGGAGGTAGTGAACCAGGTGAGAAGTATACTGGGTACATCATGACAATATATGACCCCATGGAGCAAGCAGCAGTGGAACTATTGGCACCCTGGGCCATGGAGAACGTGCAGTTTTTAATCATTTACAGCCCCCTAAATTGTAAGCTCCCCTGGACAGGTGTCTCCTAAATGCCAATTTAATGTTATGTTCTAAACCTTACTAATTGCCATAAGCACTACATAAATCGGTTAACATTTTATATAACATGACATGATTTTAGGGTTTGCCACATAACAGACTCCTACATGCTGGGAATCAGAGGAAATTGAAAACTGTGGAATTACCAAGTCTTAAGCTGCTTCTGAAACCTTTGATGGGGGAAGGTTGTTTTAGAAATCTATTCCAAGTGCTAGGGGCCGGAATCAGAAAGCAAGGACGCCCAACATTGCCTCCTGAAGGCAGAAGGGGCGGAGGAACCAAGGCTGTGAAGTCATCAAGTAAGTAAGACAGCACTCCCCTTGAGAAAGTTTGAGGACAACCCACACATAGCTTTGTGAACAACACATAGTACTTTAACAAGCACTGGCAAAGCTGAGAGACTGATCGCCATTTTCAGTTATAACCAGACTGAAAATGGCGACCTTTCACCTGCAGTGACATAGATACAAAATGGGAACGATGTGTGCACTGTAATACATTTCAAATGTAGTTAACAAGTTTGAAAGTTTGTTTTGAGAGTGCAGTAGCTTTAGAATTTGTCTCATCTTAAAATACACCAAAGCCCCTCACTTTATAAATCCAGACCACAGTCCTCAGCCTGAGCACTTATCAGCAAGACCTGACTCTTGCTGCCCTGCACTGGAGATAGAGCTCTGCAACTCCTGGATTTCCCCAAGTATTCCAGAAAGGCTGGCGCTGAAAAGTCACACATGTAACATGTTTTCTTCGATCAGAAACATCTGTATCTCCCCGAGATGTTTTTGTGTGTCGCAACAGAGGTTTTTAATGTGGCCAAAATAATTATTTTTGTCAGATATAAACAGCAGCTGCACACTAAAATGGCTATATACCACAGAACTAATTTCTTATTCCATAGTGTCCTAAGGAGTAACGGAGCAATGTACGACATTGTTCCCCAGCAAAATTAATGCACATCAACACATAGTGATAGGAGTAATATTCTATCAAGAATACTGTGCCAGGAGAGATGAGTGACCACCAGCGACACTGAATACCAAAGAGGACTTGCGTTGGAATGTAAACACTGTGAACTCAAGGTGCATCGCAGGTTATCGAGGTAGCCACAATACCTGCACTTGCTGATTTTTTGCACTACTTGCAAAACAACACTTCACCAGCTACATCACTCTCCATACTCCTTTAAGAAATCCACGTTTTGGTATATTTTGGATTTTTTGTTGCTACCCAATTTCACATTATTCAGCTACACATTTATTGTCGTTGCATCACTAACATAAAGTAACAACTGTGTACTTTTCTGATGTTGGCAAAATTAATACACGAAGACTATTAGCAAGGGTATTTTTTCATTCTTTTTGATTCTGTTGTCATCTGTGACATAGGCAGGTAGCAATAAACTGGGCTCAGTAAAGAGCAGTTGGGATGACTTTGCTGTGGATTTTACAATTTTAATATTTGTACTCTAAAATAGTTGCTATTATAATGGAGCGCAGAACCCAGCCTCTGTTGTTATGCTTTTTGCACTACATACAATGTATACCAATAACTCAAATTTCTCATTTAGAGCATAAATTATAGTTGGCACAGCCAGGAGCAAGGAGCAGAGGTTACTCCTTTCCAGTGCTTAATTTGTAAATAAGAACGTACTGGTGCCAAAAGCTCTCTTCTGAAACACGAGGCTCCTGCAATTAAATGTGCGAATATGGAATACTGAGGCAGCGTAATCCTGAAGTATCTCGAGCCTGTGCAATCCATTTATAGACACTCCCTGCCCCGTCAGCTCACTTTTGCAGCTTTATGCTTTGTTTCTTTGTAACACTTTTCCGTTTTTCTCTTCCTCCGTCTTTCCCATATGTGTCCTTTGCTCGCAGTAAATACTTGAGGCAGAAAAATAAGTGCAGGGCCCTCAAAAATAAGTGTTGGTGCCCCGCAATGGAAACCACAGGCTCAAATTAAGCACTGCACCCTTTCTGTTTCTGAGCTGTGCTGTCTGAAAAATTTTCAGACACTTGAAGGAGTTTAAACTTTGGAAACACATTAAAACATGCCCTCTGTTCTGCACTGAACCATTGCAGCCGCAATTCGATAATGATTGCAACAGTAACACAGAAAACAAAACATTTTTTAAAACACTCTCAAGAACAAGTTCTAATAAAAAATGTACACAATCATATAATGAATTGGGCTGATACGAAAACATGACAAACATTGCATTAAATCAATGTTTAAGGGAAGCTCTCCCACACAGGGAAATGGCTGACCCAGAGTCCCTCTTTGTATGTCATAGGTGAGTTGACAGCTCTAAATAACTTAGGTTGAGACAGTCAACATAAGGACCTCAATTAATGACTTTGTCGAATAAAATACGGGACTCCAAGGAGATATGGAATAATATATTTGAAAATTTCCACAAGGGTCTTCTCCAAGCCACCCGTGTGTCCTAGAGGATCAGGTGTCAAGGCTGCACTCATCCTTCGCTCTGTTGGGGGCCCGTGTCATGCCCCTGAATTCAAGTGTACCAACAAGGCTCTCAAAGCAGTAAAACCAATAGCGCCAATTGCAACGAATTACTGCCATTTGGAGAGCTCAGCGCGAGAATCAGATGGGCAACCAAAGCCACATTCACCTCTTCAATATGGTCTAGATCAAAAGAAGTTTGAAGCTCATTCTCCTGTGCGTTCTCCAATCATGTGCCACACTAAGAAATGTTGAAATTGTGGCAGACACACTTAGATCCCTTAATCTGTGAAGATTATGAATGTCAAGAGCATGCATGTAAAGGTGAAAGCCCACTTCCATACCTTTTGGTTTGTGGTAATTTGTCCATTGCACAGACCTGTTATGTTTCTTTGTTCAACCTAAGCCTGTTGCTTTATATACACAAATATAGCGTCAAGATGCAAACCATGAGTAGTGAGACCTGTAACCAAGATGTTCTTTGTCAGGGTAGGATCTAGGTTTGAATTCACATACATGTCAAAAAGGAACTCCAAAGACTGGATCGACAAGGCTATAGATAGAGAATAACGGTTGTAAAGTTAGGCTTCCTAGATAAATAAGAGACTGCCAACTTGGAACAGATTTTGCTCTCTAACTTCAAGCAGATAAACCATAACACTCCAAAGTTCTTGCCATAAGCATTTAAGAGTTTGTGCACCACCATAACATTGGCCATAATACTGCCAACAGATCGCTTGTTTGTATTTCACAGGAGTTTGGCTATTACTTTCCTGTTTAGCTTCGAAGACTAGTTTTGATGGTAATCATACTCATTGTATAATACAACTGAACAGATATAGTAAAGAGTAAGGCATTGGAGGCAATAATAAGATAATTTATGGTGTTATGTAAGAGCAGAGGAGATATTAAATCACTGCTCATGAGCAAAGAAGGGATGAGTAAAAAGTAAGATGTATGGTGACAAGGATTGAGGAGGAGACTAATGTTTATTCAGGAGGTACAGCAGAGGAAGCAGAGAAAGAAAAGCAATACAGGAATGTGGGTAGATGATGCATAGACAGAGAAATCATTTACAAGATATTGAGGAAAAGCATAAGTAACAGTATGAGCTCAGAGGCAAAAGCAGGTCTTATGGCCGAACGACCCATGGACAGGAGATGCATTCACGTGAATTATCAGTTAGACATGGATAGAAGGGCAATGGCAGTGTTAGGGGCATAGGTAGACTAGCAAGGCAAAAGCACAAACAGCACTAGCAAAAGAGGCAATATAGAGGTATGTGAGGAGGGCATGGCCAGATGCAAGGGTGAATAGAACAATACAATGACCAATAAACAATTAACTTTTTCAATTACAGTTATATTTTCAGACTTAAAAAGAAATTGGGTTTGATGATTTAACCAATGTGGTACCACCAAGCAGCGGAATAAGCTAGTTTGCCTTCTTTTTTGCTGCTTGACCTTTGTGAGAAGAGGTTCGTGGGCTGAGATCTGCCAAAGAAAAGACATAACTTAGAGAGGGGGACGATTATTATTTATGGCCCCGCACACTGTAATGTGCAGAGCAAAAGCATCACTTACACCGTAAATAACATAGCTGTGTGCAGTTAAGACCCTCCTCACAACCCCAGCTCTCCTTCACCAGCCAGAGTGCCTATTTATCATCTCAAATATTCTGGCAACTCTGGGTCCAAACTGTTATTTTCATTCTAGAGAAAACTCAGAATAGCCAGAATTTGGTCTGGAGATACAGTCAAGAATCATAGATTCTGGCACCCAGTATCCTCAAACCAAATTCAAGCCAACTCTTAAGAAGGTCATAGTAGAAAATAGAAGGCAGTAGACAGGTTAATGCTTGAATAAATAACCAACCCTATTATGACACTGGGCGGCCCAAGGGTTTGTGATGTCATTTCCACTACCCCTGAGCATTTTGGTGACATTACACCAGTGAGTGAGATGCATGTGTGCCACTGTTTTTTAAAAGCTGGTCTCGGCCAATTAGTAAGCAATTACAATTTTCAGAACACACTATTTGTGATTGGGGTGCTGTGCAATTGCCATGGAAGAACATAAATTATGGAGGCTCCCTTCATCTCAATAGTTTCATATCAACAAGCCCTTGTTGGTACCTTTGTGAATATGGAGCTGCAGCCAACTGATGAGTTCTCCTGACCTCCCCTGCCAATGCTGACATTCTATTCATGGAAACACATGCCAGCTCAAGGAGTTCAGACATGCTGCCCCAGATTGTGAAAAAAACTTCTTTGACCTCTTAACAGACACTGCCCAGGATCACCCTACGCAAACGAGTGGACTGACTGTTACTCTTCCAGGTGAGGACACCTTTCTGTGTTAACACTTGATTGTTTTACCTCTGTAAGACCCCCTCCATCTGTCCATTTCCCGGTACACGCTGTTCTTCATCTGACTTGGCATTAAACACGGGTCGTTCTCCACTCTGAATGACTTGAGCACCCTTAGAAGAATTCCTCAGCCATACACCTAGTGAGTCCCCTGATAATGCATAAACTGAGAGGTCTACCACCTTGCTAACAAAATTGAGCTTTTTGTCTTCTTGTACCTCATCTCAACTTTTGCACGTGAGAAGTTTAGTCAAACTATATGACTCCATTATCAACATCTTTCCTTCCTGGACACAGGGCTGTTGACCCAGTTTCAAACCTAACCCTAAACTGGCAGGTAAACAGGTTTCTTAGATAAAATCCCTTGATATGAATTTGAGTATTCATGTGTTTACGTCTTTTTTAGGTTCCACTATGGTGGCCATCCTATAATAATTGGGATCAAAGACTGATTTGTGAACAGTGTGGTAATGGCCATACAGATCTGTTAGGTGGATGAGTATTCAGATCCTGGCCCAACATTAACCCTTCGCTTCTTATGAGAACTGCAGACCGCACATTGTGAATAGTTTTTCCAGAAGTAAAGGATACTCACATTCTCTTCTGTATGACAACCTGGTCTCTTTCCAATTAGAAAGGAATAGATCTGAATTATTTGTCAACATTTGATTACTAACATCACAGTGACAGCAATCATTACAAAGATTATGAACGGCATATAGGGATTATAACTTGAATACCCAGTACTGCTACTTTGTAGAACCTTAACAATTGAACCACAATATATGTGCTCTTCAAACTGTTTAGCAATTGTAGACTTCTATCCCGTAATACCTTTGCCTTAGTTCACACCCTGCCGTACTCACTTAAACAGGACTGTTATAGAGTAGTGTCTCTAGTGTTGGATTTTCAGCAGTGAAGCCAGGTTCTGTCCTGTTTACCATGAGAATTGAGATGCAGAATATCTTTGTCATTCCTTGGCTGTGGACAAGTGAATGATGTGTTCAGGCTCCTGCTATGCTTTGGATCCAGTGACTGACATTCTGAGACTCTTGCTATGATAAAAGTGGGTAATGATTTCACTCACATGCTATGGAAAGTATAGGTGATATCCTAATTACCCCTGGAGACAGCGGATGCCATTTAAACGTTTGTGTTTAAAGACAATGGGTGGCATTTTCAGCACTCTGTGATGGAGATAGCAGGTGACTTTGTTGGTGTTCTCTCATGAGAGGTGTCAGTGAATAGACAGGACCAGCCGCCACATCTCTATTATCTAATCAGGGCTTGTGTTCTCCACACCAATGGATCATATTTATCATTCAGGAGATAGTGATTTGATGGTAGAAGAGTTTCCCGAAAAAGCCCTTACCATATTGTGTAGTGCTGCAAACCTTTCCGGTAAAGATGCCTCCTTGCAAGATTTTCTGACACCAGCTCGAAGGTACTGTCCGAGAGGCTGCATGGAAAAGAATATGGAATTAGTAAGGGGGAAGCCTTTCGGAACAGATCCTTCAAACCCTTCATCCATATGGTTTCCAATTTCATTTAGAACATTCATTTCCAACTAGATTAAATGACTCAAAAATTACAGATCTTGACCTACTAAGCAACAGTCAGAGCTGAATGCGACACCATTTCCGTCATGTCTCTTCCCAGTGATTCTTAAGAACCACATTAGGAAGAAGAGAAAAGAATCAAACTCTATCTTCAGGAAATGAGCTCAAAGCAGACAAGGGGATTGAGGTAATCTAATTTCTTATGGTGGTTGGGTGTTTCACACTCAAGGGAGGAGGTGACTGACCTTCTGTGGGAATTTATTAGTCTCCTTGAAGGGGGACAGGTGCTTAAGATTCCAAGGTGAATGTACCCATTCAAAACTTAATGAAGGCTTTTAAAATTTCCAGACACAGCTCATTTGAGGTACAGCGATGATCAGAACCCATAGGGGAGAAAGATAATGAGGATCATCAAGAAGGAAGAAGTGGTGTGGAGCTTCACAGTGTGAGCATTTTCGAGGGATAGGGGATTAAGATCTTCTATGGCAAGTGGACTTCAAGATACCAAGTGATTTGATGCAATTACACAAACTGGGGGAGGTGATCAGAATTCTCAGAGAGTTGAATTGATAAAAATCATCATATAGAAGTTGATGAGGCTGCTCTAGGGCAAGGGGTGGTTAGTATACACATGGGTGTTACAAATTGCATATGGTGGTAAGTTTACAAATTTCAAAATGTTTTCTATAGCTGTTATGAAAACATGCAATGACAGATTTTTAAAAAAAATGTCAAAACCTTTTCCAAATTATATAAACTATCTCATGAAAAGGCAGGTGTTTGTCCAACATTGGAGATTAAGGCGGCAGAAGTGATATGGATTCTTAGTGGTGGCTCATGATTAGGATTCTTATGGGAGGTCACAATAAAACCAGTTGGCTACTGTTTCTGTCTCAATATTGGGAGTATAAAAAAAGGAAAAATAAATACATAAAAAGTGTGAACATTTTTGTTTTAACTCCTAGTGAGGCAGGAAGGCTAAGAAAAGGAAGGGGAAAAAATGAATGGTCTTGGTTTAAAGTTTTGCCCTAAATTTCCAAAAGCATTGCTTTCTTCCATGTAGCCATATAACAACTCCAAAAAATCAGTTTCTCAGTAGATTTTTGAAAATCAAGCGGTTTTAGAATAAATCACTATAGTAAATCAGTCCTGTCTATAGATTCCATCTCCACTACTGCGGCTCTCATTATGAGTGGCCTATCATAATGTATTATTTTGCTGTTATTCCAGGAGGGGCAAATAACAAGGATTCAACATTTGGGGGGAATAACATATGGGAGACATATTTACTATACATGTTTTCCCCTGGGTTTTTGATGAAGCACATTATAGCAGCAGTATTTTCCTATACATATTATTTTGAAGAGGGAAGTACCATCAGAATTATAGGGTCACTGGTAATGAAAGCACAATCAATGAAATCCCAGGTGAAATGTTCCAGAAAATGATCACTCAGATCTGTGCCCCTAGTCAAATGTGTCGAAAGCTATCTAAAACATTTGCAGAAATCCAATAGACAAGCACAGAATACCCCCAGCCAAAACCGCCTCTTACTAGACACCCCCTTATGATTGTGATTCTCTGCAATATATCATGGACATAATTCATACAGACATACAGTAGATTTTACTGTTGGGTACATTTGCCCCAGACGTGCCTTCATCAAGCCAAAGGTGTTCTCTTTGGGCAGACTTGCCTGAAGGTACAATATCTCTCAGCCATGGTAGTTCCAGGGCCAGCTATTCTGGGGAAAGCAGAGTCGCCATTGGGCCAAGTATCAGTAAGACCTGTGCACGGATCTACAGGAAGTAACACAAAAGAGAGTACATGCCTCTGACCTCAATATGTGTGAAACAAGGGAACATTGATATTTGCAAATTACTTGAGAAGACGCATATTTATGCATTGTCATAAAAAATGTAATATCATTGGAAAGCCTGTACTCATATGCCTCCATTCAGGAAGTTCTTACCACAGCTTCAAGGAAAAATTACTAACCTAGTTGGAGAGGTCACATTTTATTTATCCCTTGTTACAATCACTTTACAGAGGAAACAAACTTACCCCATGCTTACAAGAGCCTGGTCATTTGATTTCATCCCATGTCCGGATTTCAATTCTTGCCTTCCGTTCATGGTTAAACAGCATTGCTGACAGCTTCTACATATGAAAAAACAGCATGGTATAGATCATATGAGAAAATTCTCACATGATGGGTAGAATCTATTAACCTAAACCATTTGTACTTTGGGCTGAATTCCAATATATCACTCTTTTTCTCAGTTTGCCACTACAGACAAGGTTCAATAATATGCAAATCAGCCTTGGTTCTACTACAATAGCAACATTCCATCTCAAACTAGTAAGAACACACTGAATGGGAGTACATAAAAATAAAATAAAGGGGAGGGTGGGCAGTTTTAATGTCTTATGACACATTCTAATACCTCACCTGTTTACATTTTTTATGTTGCTCAGAATAACACATCATTTCAATTTTACATACAATGTACTGAGTCTGTTAATTTTATAAAGAAAAGCAAAGTCATTTCTCTGAGGTGAATTCAACATCCAGAAGATTTTGACAAAGTTCTTGGCCAAACTCTGTTGTTGATTAAAACGATGCTTACAATTAAATACAATTGTGTCTGGTGTCTTCATAAAAATGGACAGAATGCTTGAAATGGGAGCTTGCTCCATCCAGTTTCAGAGAAGCTTCCTAATACTGATGTATACCTACCACGGTTGAAATACAGGCAGTGAGCGAAACATCTTCCTTTCCTCATGTTTGGTAGAAAGCGTTCAAGGAGCAAACCCTCAGAGTACTTCATCGTAGACACTGTGAAGTGACAACAAAAGAACTCAACTCAGACTGGTTGTACAAGGGAGACAGAAGCCTGTGGTGCTTTTGAACTGACACGGGTACCACAGCAGAGGCGGGAGTCCAGTAGTGTACTTCAAACTGAAACACACAACTGATAAACTTTAGCATTGGGGTGTCCTTTGAATTGACATGAGTGGGGCAATATAAAGGCAGAACCTTGGGGAGTACTATGATTTGAGGTAGGTGGCACAACAGAGAGACACTGCAGCCTTCAGGCTTCCTTTTGAACGGACACTGGTGGCACACAAAGATTTAGAAGAGGATTTTTGTTCAGATCCTTTCTGGAGACCAGCTTGGTTTCCTTGTAGGAGACTCTGGGGAATGGACAGCCAGTTTCCTGAGGGTCAAAGTCTAAAATGAGGTTATTTTGATCCAGTGATCACCTAGTAGTATCTGAGTACTTGCATCCCACGTATAAAAGACCACACTTGTTACAAGGATTGCTCATGAATTCCATAGGTCGTAAACCTGGGAGCCTAAATTTCCGCAAAATTAGAGGTCACAATGTGAAATTGAAGGGAAAGGAGATAGGGCTAATGAGCAACAATGATTACAGAGAGAGTACCAAATACAAGGACTACAATTCTAGCAGAAATTGTATGGAACATTAACTTAATGTAAAATGTCAAAGAGAGACAGGCAAAGAAAAGTACTAAACAGGAAGTCTCAAACTGAGAACTAGATTAGGTTATACATTTCTGAGAAGCAGGCAGTGAGCAGGCTGATGTGTACAGCAGTCTTATCACCAGTTACACCCTACATTTGTAGGTTTAACTGGCGGAACTAATAGGTTTGCTATTTTATAGTGTTGTACTCTCCTAACCGGAGACCTGTGTCTGTAGATATCACTAACCCATTATTACCTTCTATCTTGAATTGTGTGTTCTTTGCACCAATAGTGTCACACAAAACTTAATGTCTCACCTCACTTAGCATAGGCTTCCCTAATGTACAGGACTCTCAAATGCACGGCAAGTTACAATGGCCTTGAATGACTTTTTGGTGGCACATTGCAACAACTGGATGTGAGATGGTCTCTATTTCAAGAAGAGCTAGGGCATTTCTAAGTACCACATTGGAAGCCAGCAAGCAAGTTCCACTATCACTCAGCAGCCGAAAAGGCTTCACATCTGTGAACTCAGACAGCTGAACAAGATGATGAGATCAGTTGTCAATGAAGCCAACTATTTTAAAAAACAATCACTAGTATCAAACTGGCAGACCATAACCTTTAATTCTGTGAACTGTAAGATCTAAACCAGAGGCTGAGAAAATAGATGTTGTCTAGTACAAACTGTGGTGCCAAAAATACCTGAGACAGCGAGCTCAAGATCCATCAGCAGTAAACCTTGAATACAGTGTCAGAAGATAAGAGCCCTGTGTAGCCCAAGGCACTTTGCATGTATGTGTGTGCTGCATGGAGTAGCTGCACTGCAAAAGTGCAATGATGTCAAGATGCTTGAGAAGATGGATGGAGTATGCAGACCAAAGTACACAGCATGTATGTGTATGCTGGAAGGAATAATACATTGCAGCTGTGAGCCCTTAGGAGACTAAATAACATTTTTCACAGGCGCACTCAAAGTGTTGCAGTAATTTACTTCACATTGAAAAAGCTTTTTGGCATAGCACAAAATTACTATGCTCGAGTATTAACACATCAATTAGTAAATGCTGTATGCCTGATAACTTAAGGAACATCAGAAGATCTAGGAATATTATATAAACTACCTGAGAATGAGGGCAATGGCCTTTTTTACTAATTCACGGGGCTTGATTATGCGGGAAGAAATCTTGTAAACAAGATTAAGGATGTGGTCAGGATCGCCACTTCTCACTACACTCCTCGTCAAGCCTCATCTCTCCTCGCTTCACCTCAAAAAGAGGATGTTGGTGAAACAAGCAAATCAACGAGTCCAGTCGAGAGTCTGGGATGTGGAGGAGGGATATTTTTGGTGGGAGGTCTTGTTACCTGATGGCAGATATGACTTGAATAGTTGTTAATGGGTTTTTTGATTGTCTGTTTGTAAGAGTAGTCAATTCACTTATCCTACAAAAGGAAGCTTACTTTCTATAACTTCCTAAATTATGGGAAGCTCAAATGGGCTGACACAGGTCTAGATCTGAGTGAGCCTTCAGTACGTCTGTCTGACCAATTCTATGCAATTCTAACTTGTTACACATATTGTCAACAAAAATATTAACAAGTATATATGGGTGTATAAATATATATATATAAGTTCAGCTTTGTGAAACCCCACATACGCGTACCTATTACAAAATATGTATCTTTAGTGTACATGGATGTCGAGTTAATAGTAAGTCCATACTTACCAATGTACACTTCCAAAATATTTTGTTTTTATTAAATATTTTTGCAATGATATTCTTACAATACAGAATTTACGTAGCTGATATTGTGACACACAAACGTTTATGCAGCTAGCCTACATAAAATATATAATCCATGTATTATCACTGCATTTGTTAATGCTCTATCTACTAAAACATGAATGCTAGTATGAATAAACAGCAGAAACTTTAGATCTTAATTGAAACAAGCTGGAACTGCAGCACATTAGCTCATGCTGCTTCTGTATCAATCTAATCGCCCCGTATCTGTGAAAAGAATGTGTAAATTCAGCAAGTTGTTGAATTTAGATAACCTGGCAGAGACCATCACAATTTTCCAAATTTGTTATTTTGAAGCATTTACTTCTCTAACTCCGCAAAAGTAACTGAACATGTTAAACATGTATTATTGGTATAGTGGACAAAACATTGCAAAACATCTGAGAACAGCAATTATCTCTTGCCTCTTTCACTTCTAAGAGAAGTATTAGGCTTGAACAACGCTACGAAACAAGACCTGGTTGAGTGGAATCCAGCCCATAGCATGCTTTTTGCTTTTCCCTCATATCAACCCACACCTGTCATAACTTGCTTCAGGCAACATACCGGCTGCTGCTGGAACTTTCAGGTGGTTTGGGATATGTACACAATGTTCTTGAAGTCAACTGTCTCACGTTGGATGGTGAGAAGGATATCCAAAACAGTCAGTTTTTGTTCCCATACGAGCTGAGATAACAAAATATATATGGCTTTAAACATGACTGCTGATACCAAGGGTAAGAAGCCCACTGCCTCAGTCCTTCCAATTCCCTTCCCTCTCCCTCTGTCAGTGGAGAGGGGAAGCAGATGTGCATTCACATGGGCAGACTTACTTTCTTGGAACACTCTAAATAGCGGCAACAGGAGATGCCTGTTTTATCTGGGTAGCATGCAGCACACATATCCAGTATTCTGAAGATTGTAAGTCTGTCCATCTCCTTCAGATACTTCATCTTTGGAACTGTGGCAAAAATCCAGAAAAAAATAAACATGCTGAATTCCCCCAATAAGAAGCTTCTATCCACTGAAATGTTTAGATCATTTTATCTTTCCAGAAAAGTATTTTACTTGAGACAATCTAAGTACTTAACTTGAAAGCAGCAAGAAACAAAGACATACTCAATATGTGATCTGGTTTAATCTGTGAAACAGCAAGGGTATGGTTTTGTAGCAGCTTGTCCGGGTGGCAGAGGCCTTTGCCTTGGACCATCATCTGATATATTTAGAAATCCCCATGTGACTAGTAAGGATCTCATTCTACAGTGCACTCATGCACTGTAGGCTCAACTGAATGTCGAGCAGGCACCGTGTTTTTGTGTCCCGCTTGACATTCATTGTTTTTCACAACCAAACTCCCAAATCATGACTTTACTAGCGGGAAATAAAAAGTATATGGATCTGACATACAACTATTTTTTTCTGTTCATCAGAGTATTGTTTGTCTTTGGTGCCTGAGTTAGCCATGCCTTACGGACTCTGCATTAATTGCTTTGATTTGTACTAGAACAATAATGTGGCTTTAAGAGCATCCAACTGCTGAGAAAGGAAGGGCAAATAGGTGGATTTTACAGCTTGAAGGATAAGAAATATATTGATCTACAATGTACAAGGCATTTTACTCTATAGTCCAACAACTTGATAGAAAAGGCCTGAAGGTAAACAAATATAGTGGTCTCAAAATCATAGAAGATGGAGATTTTAAACAACTCTAGCCATACCACCAGGTAACATGTGTTACTGATAAGTTCTGACATGTTGATACTTTAAAACAGGCAGGCTGGCCAAGAGGGACATTCTAGAAAATGGATCATGCTGGAAGGGATGTGGGTCTCCAGTATCTTGAATATTTCTTTTATCTGCCTTATCTGAAGGTGCAGTAGGCTTCAGGAGTTGAACAGACTGATGAATGCGTATCTAAGGTTAGCTTTCATATTGGGGCAGATTTCCAGGGCCTGTGGAAAATTCTGACACGTATTACCGTTGTCTCAGGAGCAAGAGAACCCAGATTCTACTGGAAGCTCACTGAATTGCTAAGTCCCTCCGTTTGAGGGTTATACTTTTTAAGTGAAATTCCATAAAGGCAGACAAGGTGCACAGCTCAGTTTGCAGGTGACAGGAAAGGGTTGTGCTTCTTCGGCACTGGCTCCAAAAACAGGAAATTTCAGGTAGATATTGTGGGTCCATGAGACACAGTTTCTTGCACTTATGTTTTTATATGAGGGGTGGCACGAGGCAGAGTCTTCAAACTCACAAAACTTGCAGCTAGAGAAACTAGACTTAGTGTAGCAGGCATCAGGTCAGGGAGGATGCTCATAGGCACTAATGCATAGCAGGGACCATCAGCACCACCTACAGTATGTCAGAGTGTCATAGTCCTCATGCACAGAATTGGTGCCTAGAAGGAGTACATACAGAAAGTATGAGACAGAGCAGGCTCCACACTCACAGCTAGTGGTTCACCTTAATGCACCTCCACTCCCTACACTTCTCAGTGCTTACTCTTGGCAACCATAGTCAGGCTAGGCAGTAGTTGCAGGCCTCTAGTCTCAGACCCTGTTGAACAAGGATCATTACTTGAGTGTACTGGGCAGATGGATTTGAACTTTGGGCTGAAGCAAGTCACATTGTCTACATTCCAGGCAGCCTTTCGCCTCTTTATTCATGGTGCAACAGTACCAAAGTATTCAACTCAGTTCTGGAATATGCTCCCTAATCCTTTAAAGGTAGCTATCAAGTTATTGTGCTTCTGGTCTCACCATGTACGTATTTTTGGTCATGGCCATAGTCTAGCCCACTGGAACCTGTTTGGTCTACGGAAGGTGATCATGAAGGAACTTTCAAGCTGTGTTAAAGTTTATGTGATTTGAATTGAGGCATATACACCTGGCTGTACAATGGTTTCTCCTATGACAGTGGGTATGAGCCATGGGACAGTGCATCCGGGAGAGATGAAAAAGGAAAACAGCAGTTTTGACTAAAAGTAAACCTTGTTCATCATCCTATAGCCTTGACGGCTCCCATACAGACAAGGAAGACTCCACTTGAGCAATGTCACCACTTATGTATCCAATGAGTACTCACACATACCACATGCAATCAGAAGAATGAGGGGACCGAGTCATGAAAGACTACACAAATGTACATAGGAAGAGCTTGGTGGTACTCCCTCTACCTGAGTGCACCCCATGAATGTTAATCAGCTATCACCTACCTATGTCATGGCCTCGTCATAGAAGCAGTATTCAGTCATGAAAAAATAAGTACCACTTTGCCTGTACCACTGTCACCCAACAGATTCTAGCACTGTGCTGGTGAGCAACATCCAAATACAAAAATACCCCTCAGCGGACTTATGTCACACATCTCCTGTACCAGAAACCATACTGGGTCAGGTAGCTTCAAACCACCCCCAATGGAACCCTCGGAACATCTCTCAAGATATTGCCTTTGTCACATGACAGGGAAAAGAATCATTTTGGACAGGTGAAGATTACAGGAAATTCCTTAAGTCGAACGGGTTGAATCCCTTGACATAGTTTACTAGTTAGGATAAGTTTCCAATACTTCGGCCCCCGGAGAAAAGGTGTCCCATAATGTTTGGTGCCAATTAATTTCCTTTCCATCATATAATGTGCAGAGGTTCTGTGTTGCAACCTGTAATTGTGTTTATTGATCTTCAGTTTCTTGTAAACATATGCTTTATGTTGGCAGTTTCTACATTGTATATTGAGGGAGAGAGGTTTATCTACCTGACCAGTTGTCTTAGTTGAGCAAACTCCTGGCCTTTAGTACCTGCAAACAATTCTTCTGCATGAGGTACTGTAATTTTAATGTTTGAATAAAACTATTCCCTGATTGCATTGTTTATTGGTCATCATCAATGGATTACAGGTATGCATAGCTATTAATCTCTTAATCAAAACACGATGAATTTTACAAAGAAACTAAACCTAAGGAAGGAAATAGGTTGATCTCTTACGTCCATCCTGGACCATGTAAGACCCACGTTGATGAAAACAGCCCCCTTTCTGAGAGTGAATCATGAGAGAGAAAGGTAGTTGCCTTTTCATAAATAGAATCAATGTACAAACATTGTTATTAATTAGCACGTGTCTCTAACAACACGTAAGGAATTCCTGAATTCAGATGATTGTTTTATGATACTAAGTATGGGTTTGGTGAACCCAGACTAATTCAGTCAGAGTGCAATGCATTCTTGTGCAAATACCTCTAATACAAAAACCACAGTCATCTGCTTGGCATATCCAGAAATATGCATGTGTCATTGAGGAAGAGAAATACATTCTGCATTAAATATTTCTTTCTGTTTATAGGATCCACCGAAATCCTCCAAATGAAAAAAACATGCACAGGAGAAAAATAAGCCTTGTCAACCACAACACTATTAAAAACTGAGTCACACAGCCACCAATCAAGCACCAATTAAAAGGATTACCACCAAAACAGGGCAAACATGTGGACCATTTACTAGAGAACCAGTGGAAAACACTAACCCTCCTCTCTTCAACACTAATGTACCTTTGTATTATGAGCAACAAATTAATACTCACCCTAGGAATTTCAAAATTAGCTAAAAGGAATTATGGGGCACTCAGGAACAGAAAACTGAAAACAAGAATTACAGCATGATTGGAATACAATAGTTGACAATATCTTTAAAAACACATTTATGCACATTATACGCTATGAGCAAACTATGCTCAGTTGGCACTGGCCTCTCTGTCAGCAGGCTATAATTGCCCAGTCTCCAGCCCTATTCTTGGCGACTCAGAGTCTTTTCAAGAGCAGATCTACACATAACTGTATTATCCAAGTAGGATGCTTGGGGCACTTTAGATATTGTTAGATCTACAGATCGTACTCAGTCTGTATTATTAAAGGAGTTTTCAATGTTACGAAGAGCAGAGCTCTTAGCAAGTTTGATATTAATAAGAACTGAACTTTGAGTCCGGAGGTGACATTGTTCATGACTGTGACAAAAGGGGTGATAGATGTAGGTGTTTTGAAAATAGCTGTTGAAGGACACTGTGTTTAGCAGGTGCATATGTTGGGATACTGGGGTACAACTTGCTACCTTATTGGGTTGGACTGTGATCTTTTTGGTTGTTGAGTTGAGTAAGATGATTTTAGTTTCTGTGTGTAAGAATGCATTGCTTAATCAATGATGCCTGGCATGGAGGCTAGGCGGAGGAAATGACAGTTTATTATTACATTAATATAAACAAAGGAGCTCTTAATAACCTGGTTTTATCAAGATCAGAGCACTGGGTGAGGTAAGTATGAGTTGTGTAAACAACAAAGCTCAGAGTGTTCTATCTTGCGGGTGTATAAGCAATGCTAAATAGTATTAGGATCAGCACTTTGAATGGATCGCAGTATCTTAAACAATAGCCATAAAAACAAACAAATGTGGGTGGTATCACTTTTAGCTCCATGAGTTTTTGTTGTTGTGATGTACACATTCCTAGTTAATCTGGATTTTCTGGAGTAAATATGTATATTGTCAACAACTGAACTCTGAGTGACTCTGGGTATTAATCCGTATTTCTAATGTAAGAGCACACGGTACACTTTACTGGAATGTGGACGTCCAGATGCTCATTACCTGTCAAATATCCCTGATTTAACTATAAAAATTAAGATTAAATCATCATCCATGAATCAAAAGTGCCCCTGGGGTCTGTACAGGCCTTTAGTGCCATTGCCTGTCATAACCCTGTTTTAAAGTTCTCACCTATCACAGCTAAGGGGGCAGAGCCGTTGCCAAACAGTTTGGTCAAGTAGTAGAACAAAGACTGCAGCGCAAGGCAGTTTTAAAGCTCATAATTTTCTTACTATTGTAACTACACGTTAGTAGGTTATGAGACAAGGTTCTGAGAGAAGTTTCCTCCTGGGGCGTGGGAGGGGTACATGCAATATATACTGTGCTGGGTTCCAGGCGAATTGTCTTATCAAAAACTTGTTATAAGCATCTAACCTTATTTTAATACTCCTAATATTTGCAAACAGATGCAAAGGAATAATAAAAATATGATAGCTCAAGAGCACACAATTTGGTCATATGAGTAGGCTGAGAGCCCTCATTACAAGTTTGCCGGAAATGTTTGTAGAATTTTCCACACCTGGTAAACACCATTAATCCTAGGGTGAAGTAATTACCACGTATGGTAAATACCTCTTATTTAGTTTCTTTTTATAAGGGAAATGGGTAATAAAGTGCTGAATCGAGATTTATCACATCATAATTGCTTTTTTTTCTGGGTTTTTATTTCCTTGATAAATCTTGCCAGGTTTGACCTGCCAGAATTTATCCAGTGAAAATTGTGAGAGTATGATAATTATCAAACAACTCATAATTCCAACAAAACACATGTATGCACAGGGATTGCAATTTGGCCCTTAATTAGCAACGAGGGCCTATATATTTTTGGTTCCACAATTTACATCTTGATCCCTACACTAAAACGGAGCTGGGATTGGTAGTGCCCATCAGCTGCCTGCCCTGAGAATATGCTGCTGTACTGGGGGGTAGCCCACATTTTACTACCAGCACATTTTAATAAGTTATAAAGTCAGCAATGTATTTCAAGTCTCCTTATGCAATGACTACTGTACACAGTGGACCTCATTTAGTGGAGTGATTGGTGATGGTGTCTACCCACCTTAGTGAATTGCCCACCTTGCTTAGAATTCCTATCAAAGTTTTTATAGATCCTGCTACCTTAAAGAAGACTGTTTCTAGGCACAACCATTTCCAACATTTTCAGATAAAGCAATAAAGGTAGATCAGCATATCATATGTTCACTTTCCAAAGATTTTGGAAAAAGAAACAAGCAGTATCTAGAAAATAATTATTAAGCATCTTCACTAAGCATTTCAGCCTTGATGCTCTAAATGTGTTCACTTGATTATGATGGAACCTTGCTGTTAATGCTTGAAATAACATTGTAGAATTGCCTTTAATTCATTAAATAATTATTGTGAACACTCATTTCTACCACACACTACACTTAGTCAAATTCTGCAATCTATTAACCTGTTTGCATAATATTGGCCAATATTTTGAAGACATTTGTTCCATGGCAGTGTTCTTAGTTGTGTTGGCTATTGTGTAGAATGATGAGGCGGTATTACTACTAAGAGCTACGTATTTGTGCTGGCAATATATTTTCTGGCAAAGCATTCATTAAGGTATTTTTAAACCAAAACAGAATACCTGGTGTCATTATTTCGCCTGGCATTGTATTTGTGAAAAGTGTTACTTTACCAGTGGCTCTATATTGGATAGCTGAACAGTACCTCTAATTCTCCCACAAACACCATAACAACTCCTTTTAAACCACCCATCCATGCTCATCACACCATGGTGTTTACAGGGTGAATCACACTGTTCGGAAACCTTAGACTCACACTCTGTTTCTCCCTCACACAAAGCCACTGACTTGACCATGACAAGTTTTCGAAGCTCACTTCACTCCTGTTTTACACTGTTCAAAAATCCTTCACTCATCTTCCTATATAATCGAAGCCCCTCTGATCTTCTTGATTCGCCATCACACTGTCTGTTTTTTCCATAATCCTCTAATCCCTCAGGTTTAATTCTCAATTTCTCTCAGTCTTTCTCCCTCTATCGTGCTCATTCAACTTGGTCACACCTCTCCCTGCACTGCCTCTCCCTTTTGTTCTTTCTGGATCTCCTTTTCTGTTCCTCTTTACTTCCATTGAAATTCCTTGTTATTTCACCCTTGCAATACTTGCCTCCACATCTCACTGTCTTCCCCTTCCCCCACTAGGCTATTTAGCTTGCCCGAAAACGTGTCACTTACATATACACCATTCTAGTTGCTCTTGTCTTTGATTCTCAACTCTCTATTATTCTGCTTTTTCTCTTTCTCGTTGCTTCCTTTTCATTCTCCCATACTCACTGCCTCCCTACACTCCTTCCATCTGTTCCTCTAGCACTCAGCCATTGCATTTGTTTCACCTCAGTTCTCAAGAAGTTGAATACCCCTACCCTGCCACCATGATGGTATGCTGAAGAAAATATCAAATTAGAAATCTACTTCAACTTAATTATGTGAAAAGTTTGTAAAATTACATTTCCCGACTATAAGCATGTAGCCTGAATTCCACAATTAGAATGTATTACATCTTAATGAAGATTTTCATATGGATAAACCATGAAAATAATTGTTACTTACACATGCAATTTTATATTTGTTTGCCAATTGATTATCCAAATAAACAATATTTTTTAGCAAAAAAATTAAACTTGTGTAAAAAGGAAACAATATTCCACTGTGAGACCACCAAGCAGGTACCCCAAATTCAGAGCAAGTGCCTAGAACCAAACAAGGCTGAGCTTTCTTTAGTCTCTCATGGCGGTTAAGGGTTTCGTATGGCATAGATCGTCATGCCCAACCCCAAAATAGTATTTTGTCTTTCAGAAGGTGGATTCTTGAGATCAAATCTTAAAATATAACACAGGTGGCTAGGATTCACAGAAAAATGTCTCCAAGAATAAGACTGAAAACCAATGTATCTGCCCACAGGAGCCGAATAGGCACAAGCACATTCCTCTCACCCCACTGAGAAGAAATTGCCACGCTGCTCAGTTTGGGCTCACTAAGGAGCAGGGAGTAAATCCTTATGACATGCCAAAAGACATCATTTGTATTGTCTGCGTGACCTTAATAGAGGCTTGTGAAAAGCCAGTGACTGTGTGCGCGAATTGTCCTCTCCCTGTTTCCTATCTTTTTTACTGTACCTCCTAATAATGCATTTCCTTTCTCTTACTCTGTGGAGCAAAGAATATTGTTTTTAAAAGGGAAAGAATTCCTTTTCTCATGCCAATACATTATGCCCCTCAGTATGATCCTGGCAGTCGGCGGTAATATGGTAGAAAGTACTGCCAACAGGCTGGCAGTACTTTCCACCATATTATGACATTGGCAGTTTGGCTGAAGCCAAACCACCAATGTACCACACCGACCACCTTGGAGGTAACAGCAGCCGGGCTGGAGCTATCCGTCTCCAGCCCGGTGGCCGTCACTGTGCCGCCTGCGGGATAATGACCCCGCCTACCGCCATGGTTTCCGTGGCTTCCTTACCACCACGAAAACCATGGCGGTAGGCACTATCAGTGACAGGGAATCCCTTCCCTGTCACTGATAGAGGTCTCCTCCGCCCCCAACCCCCTCTCCAGATACCCTCTTCCTCTCCAAACCCCCCTACATTCACGCCCGTTTCACACACACACACATGCCTACACACACCCATTCCCACATGCATCCACACATGCATACAACCATTCACACACACATCCGCACACACTTTCATACATACCTACAGACACACATTCACAGAACACATCATGCACACACTCACACCTCCATACATGCACACACATTCAACACATAACACACACCCGCATACATGCACGCACAAACATTCACACAAACACACAACACCCCCCGCCCCCCTTCCATGTCGGAGCACCCACTTACCTTTGTTCAGGGGGACCTCCGGCAGGAGACGGGACGCAGTGCTGCTGCCAGCAGCAGCGCCGCCAGCAGAACACCGCCAGGCCGTATTATGGGTCATAATTTGCCCGGCGACGGTCTACTGGTGTGGGGCTGCTGCAGCAGCGCCACCTTACCGCGATACGCCGGTATGGCCACAGACGGATTGCCGCCATTTTTCTGGCGGAAATACAGCTGTGGTCAGAATACGGCAGACGGCTGGTAGCCGCAGCAACAGTCTTTTGGCGGCCATCGCCAGTATCATAATGAGGGCTTTTGAAATCGTACAAGAAATATTAGCCTGTTATGGGCATGTGCACTGCAACCACCAGAAGATCTTAAAAAGACACATATCATTTCCATTCCCTAAGGGGGCAAAGTGAGGCTCACCAACCTCAGCCCTCAACCAATGAATGAGTCAAATCACTGCAAAATGAGTTAAACACCCTGTATATTGTGGCCCACAGGTTGGCCCTCTCCCATTCTATCCCTCTGTAACATCACCAGACACCTGCTGTTTGCATAGCATAAATGCTTTGATACCCTTGGAGAGATTTAGGTGAGACAGGTTGATCTTACATACTCAATATAGTGACTGATGGGAATGGTTTACTGTCCCTTTTTGACTTGACTCCAACCTCTTCATCAAAAAAATATATTTTCCTGTCCCAAAAGCTCTGAATTAACTGAAAGTTGGCACGCAGTGATTTAAATTTACAGGAGAAGAGAGGTATTATCTCATCTTAGTCTGTCACTGCTATTTATCCTCCCCCGAAAAAAGACACCACTTCATCAGAATCTCAAACTAATCTGACAAATTTAGAATTAATAAAATAGGAATTGAAAAATATTCTCTAACAATTTTCCTTTTTAGATGAGAGGCAGAGAGAAAGGAAGGTGAACCAACCATATCCCATTTCTGACACCTTCCGGTGTTGGTTTGAAACTGTTATCTTCATTTATTGTAATCTGTGCATGCCTTGCACAGAGTTTCAAGATGACAATACATTTGATAAAATAAAAAATAACATGCCTATTAGACAATAAAACTACTTCAGTCAATTTAATCAGCTAAGAATCATCTCAAATGACACAGCTGAGCTTAGGCACACTGAAGGGTGCAGTTAACTCTCTATGACATGGCTGATGAGGTAATTTGCATTGTTTCTGGACCTCAACAGGGAGATTTATAAAAAGCCAATATTTTTGTTTAGTGCTCTTTGTTAATCACAGGACATTGGTTTTAATAGCAACATATTTTTTTGTCATTTCAATATATTCTATTTGGCCATAAGCTTCTAAAGTTATACAAGGAATACTATCCTCTGCTTTAGGCACTACATTGCAAAAGCAAGAACTTAAAAATACATTGTTTCAATAATGAAGCAAGGTGAGGGTCATCGATCTTTGTCCTATAGCAATGAAAGTGGCTAAATTGCCAGGAATGTGTTACATGCCCTTATATATGTTTTTTGTACATTGTTATCCCTTTAAAATTCTGTTCCTCAGTATTATCAGGCAGCATCTGTTTGAGTAGCATAATTTGTGATATCCATGGATAGGTTTCAGAGAGAAAGAGTATATAGTGACCAATAGGAGCAGTTCACTGATCCAGGCTAATTGGACGCTAACCTCCTCTCATCAGAAAATTGTATTTTAATGTGCCAAAAGCTCTGAAGATACTCTAGGGTGGCACACAACGCTTTTTATAAGTTCTCAATAAATCTGTACTTTCTTGACTAAGTTAAATTCGGACTAAGGAAATCATGCAGACTCTGGGCATCCTCTCCTCCAAGAATACATTACATGCTGAGAGGAAGAAAGATTATCTCATATCCTCCATGCCTGTTAATCCACTATCTCTGAAAGCACAATGTACCCCCAAAATGGTACAGTCCTGTGTTAAAATGAGCATTAATATAAAAGGAATTGAAAAAACATGTTTTCACAACATTCTTTTTGACAATATTCACATGTGTATATAAAAAGATGGTGGTTTGGGGAGCTGCAGATAGGAGAGCTGAAACAGCCATATCGTGTCCCTTTAGTCAGACGTGTCTCGGTGTGCTTTGAAACTGTTCATTTACTCTGGTGGTTTGGTCAGAATGTATTAATTCACTTATCCTCCCACATACACTGACTCTCACTGTCTTTCCAATTTCCCTTCCCATCTTCCTCACTCAGTTGTCCATCATGATATCTTTCTCTATTCTTCCACGCGTTATTTATTTATAATACATACTTGGCCTGCAATTAGAGCTTAAAAGTGCACATAAGAGACAATAATGTGTTTCTTAATTAACAAAATAACGTTCCAAAAATAAAATAACTGTAGTTGCTAGATTAGTTCATTTAACTGCATGAAAATGAGTTCACATGACACCATAAATATTCTTTCAAATTAAATTGATATGCGCCTTGATTTCCCATCCCTCGCTTTCTGTTGTCCTATTTTTCCATTTACTGCAGCCCTCTCCATTAATTTAAGCTCGCTACACTATGAATAAAATGTTGGTTTGCATAAAATTGTATTTTTGAGTCACAATTTGATTATCGAAATATTTTTAAAGAAAAAATAAACTTACTTTTGTGAAAATGTAACGGGGTTCAGGCTTTAAACAGCCAAGCAACTTTCTAAAATATCTTCTCTACATTAGTGAAGACGCTGCCTCAAATAATGGTTTCCTGAATGGACAAGGTTTTTAAAAATGTGTCTCTCTCTCTCAAGAAGGATGTTTTTGAGATCAAACTCAAAACAAAACCGTTAGTTAGGGGCCACAGAAGAAAGTCTCCAAGAAAACAATAGACTCTTAAGATCAATGTTTCTGTCTTAAATAGCAGAGCAACCTGTGAAACCACTGTAAAGATGCGGCGTTGACGCAGAAGAAGTTTCAGCTGCTTCTTTATAAAAGTATGTCTTCACAATATAAGGAGATGCGCAGAGACAGCCAACGGACTAACCGCCATTCTCACTCCGTTCCGTTATCGAATGCCTCCATGTCACTACCACATCCGTGAAGCCAACACGAGGTTGAGTCATTTGAGAACAGTGAAACCATCACTACATATCTTCCCTCTTTATAATAGAAGAGAAAGGGAACAAAACAGATAATATATATAAATATACATTATTTCTGAAAGTTATAAACAACAGAACATATTTAACGCAAACTATTTTCAAGAGTAATAGTCTTCCAACCTTCTAGGTTTAACAATTCTCCTGCCAGATCTACTCCACTTTTCATTCCTACTATGAACCTCCTCAGGGCCACTGGAATTACTAGAAGACATTGTTGTCGGCATGTTGTCTGCATTACTAGGACTACTAGAAACAATCCTATGTTGACCCTGATATTCATGCTTACTCCTCTCATCTTTATCTTCCAACCATTCTTTAAATTTCTGACCTCTCAGAGTACTATTCTCCTTTTTCATGTCTACACAGGTTCTCTTACACATCGACAATGCAGCCATGTGCCATACTTTGCCATCACATAGTCTTACACAATTAGTATACACTGCCTCCACACGCAAGGGAGAGGAAAATTTACTTATGTATTTACTGCTTTTAACTCTCACTACATCACCAACACATAATTTAACTCTCCACTCTTGCGGATGTCATCAAAGTATTTTTTATATTTATCCTGAGCCTTTTCAATATTCTTCCTCACTTCTTCAGAACACCACTCCACTCTCTTAGCAGTCTTGAGCCAACCTACATTGTCCTTTGACATAGGTGTTCTTCCCCTCATGAGTTCGAATGGGCTAGTGTTAGTACTAACACATGTGGTAACCCAAAATGCCCACAAAATTATCCATAACTCTGTTTCCCAAACTAAATGATTACAACTAGATAATTGAATCATTCCTTTAAGTACACAGTTAAATCTTTCAACAGCACCATTACCAGCATGATGACATAGGGGGTCATTCTGACCCTGGCGGTCATTGACCGCCACGGTCAACGACCGCGGGAGCACCGCCAACAGGCTGGCGGTGCTCCCAAGGGCATTCTGACCGCGGCGGTATGGCCGCGGTCAGAAACGGAAAACCGGCGGTCTCCCGCCGGTTTTCCGCTGCCCTGAGGAATCCTCCATGGCGGCGCAGCTTGCTGCGCCGCCATGGGGATTCCGACCCCCTCACCGCCATCCTGTTCCTGGCGGTCGTGACCGCCAGGAACAGGATGGCGGTGAGGGTTGTCCTGGGGCCCCTGGGGGCCCCTGTAGTGCCCATGCCAATGGCATGGGCACTGCAGGGGCCCCCCTAAAAGATTTTCAGTGTCTGCCATGCAGACACTGAAAATCGCGACGGGTGCTACTGCACCCATCGCACCCTTCCCACTCCGCCGGCTCCATTCGGAGCCGGCTTCGTCGTGGGAAGGGGTTTCCCGCTGGGCAGGCGGGCGGCCTTCTGTCGGTCGCCTGCCAGCCCAGCGGGAAACACAGAATAACTGCGGCGGTCTTCTGACCGCGTAGCGGTATTCTGTTGGGGGAACTTTGGCGGGCGGCCTCCGCCGCCCGCCAAAGTTAGAATCACCCCCATAGTGAGGTAGTTCTATGCTTAATTCCATTCCTTCTTACATATTCTTGGAAAGCTGATGATATAAATTGTGAACCATTGTGAGACACAATACATTTTGGTAGGCCTTTTCTCACAAAAATGTTATCCATAAATGTAATGATACTACTTGCTTCAATTTTTTTTACGATTCCCACCTCCGGCCGTTTGGAAAAATGATCCACAATCACAAGTAGGAACCGGTCATCTTCACCGATGGGTCCCATGACATCGATACGTACTCTTTCCCAAGCCATATTGGGACAAGGAATAGGGTGTAAAGGCGGTCTCAACGTTACCTGTGTTTTATCCACATTCTCACATGCAAGGCAGTCTCTAACAATCCTTTCTACATCTTTATCTAACCCAGGCCACCAGTACCAAAACTTCATTCTATTCTTTGTTTTTCCAATGCCAAGATGGCCTTCATGACAAATTTAGATAGTTTTCTTTCTTAACGTAGCAGGGGGTATCACCTTCCCGCTTCTAAGAAAGAAACCATCTTCCATGGACAACTCATTCCTCATTTCCCAAAAAGGAAACAAAGCTTTGTTAACCATTTTTTTTAATGGCCACCCCTTCGCGATTGCAACACTTAACTATCTTAGCGTCTCATCCACAACCTGTTCTATTTTCCATTCATCACGTGTAATGTCCCGACACACAGCTTCCTCCACAATAGCCACCCAAATATCTTCCTTCATCTCTTCCTCCGTATTTTTGGATGGTAAAGGCATGCGACTCAAGAAGTCTGCAATAATGTTCTTAACACCAGGCAAATATTGCACAATATAATTATATTCAAACAAACGTACTGACATTCTTGCCAACCTTGAAGAAGCTTTACACAACCCCTTTGTAGTTAAGACCTTCACTAATGGCTTACGATCACACCTCAAGGTGACTGTAGTTCCCCACACATACTGTCTGAAATGTTCTAACGCCCACACACACGCAAGTGCTTCACGCTCAATAACTGAATACTTCTCTTCAGCCGGAGTCAGTGAACGTTAAGAAAAAGCAATAGTATCCTCATTGCCCTCTATGTTTACCTGTGGCAGGACTGCCGCAATTCCTTTACAACTGGCATCTGTAGTAATGATACATTTAAGGTTCACATCAAAACCTTGTAATGGAGGTGCATTGCAAATGTCATTTTTAACACATCAAAGGCATTTTTAAACATTTCTGTCCACTCAAATCTATTTCTTACTTTGAGCAACTGTCTTACACAATACTTCTTCGTTGAATTTTCTTTTTTTAATTTAGAGTAGAACTCTACTAACCCCAGAAAAGCACAAACCTCATCCTTGTTCTGAGGATTGGGCGCCTTACTTATTGCTGACAATAACTCCTCCTTTGGTTTGATACCATTTGCAGACACTACATGCCCCAAATAGTTAACATGATCACATGCAAACTTGCATTTGCTGAATTCTGCTGTCAATCCCTTCTCATTTCAAACATTTAGTACTCGCAACAGCGCTTGATCATGACCTTCTTTTGATCTTCCCATTATGAGAATATCAACTTGAAAGACCATGACATTATCAATCCCTTCTAAGATTGAATTAATTAGTCTTTGGAACATGGATGCTGCTGACACCAAACCAAATGGCACCCGTCTGAATCTATAACACCCAAAGGGTGTAACAAAAGCAGTCAAATCCCTACTATTTGGATGCAACCATACCTGATAATAAGCTGCTTTTAACTCAATAGAAGAAAACAATTTCATGCCCCTAGTGCGTGATAGCATTTCATTGATATGAGGTAATGGAAATTGATCGACTAGTATGTTCTTGTTAAGGTCTCTCAAGTCAATACATAGTCGTAAATTCCCATTAGCCTTTCTCAATACTACTAATGAAGCTACCCACTCTGACGATTCTATGGGTTCTATAATTTTCTCCTCTTGCAGTTTATCCAATTGTACTTTAACACTTTCTTTTAGGGGAATAGGAATGTTCCTCACTTTGAGCACCTGTGGTTCAGCATTATCTTTTAAATGAATGAGATGCATAAACCCTTTAATTTTTCCAATTCGCCCAGAAAATACACTTGGAAATTTATACAAAACTAACTTGCCAATTTCTAATTCTGTTTGCACAGTTAATACTGGTTCAGGGTTGTTAGGATCTAAGACAATGCCTAATTTACCTTGATCAATCCAGCCCAAAAGAGAGGGACATGTTACAGCAATATACAATTTCCCTATTGTTTCTCTATCTTTGTATTAAAATTTCAACCTCTTGAAACCTATTAACTCAATGACTTCACCAGTAAATGTCTTGATTGTTCTGTCTGGCAAGCATAACTCCTCACCCAAAATATGTTTGAAATTCTTTTCCCAAACATTCCGATTAACAAAAGTATAAGAAGACCCCAAATCTATAACAATACATATGGTCCCTCCACCCAAGATTGTCTCGCAACTTGGTTTCTTCTTCCTTTTCCTGTCTTCTTCCCCACTGCACAAAATGGTGAGTTCATCCGTGTGTTCATCCGAAGTGTCCACACATAAAACACACATATTTAAATCCTCATCATCTGATGAGTTAGCGTCTTTTAGTTCCAACACATTGTTACTGCTTCCAATTTTCTATTGACACACCCTTTGAAAATGACCTTTAGCATCACATTTCAAACACGTCTGCTTCTTTGCTGGGCATAACTTGTCATTTGCCAAGTGGTCATAACTGCCACATCTGTAACATTTCCTTTTATCGTCCAGTCTATAATTTTTCTGTTTGACTTCTGGTTTTCTCATCCACTTCTTCTTAAGTTCTTTAGAGGTTTTTATCCCCTTCACTCTTGCAATTATATTTTCGTCACTCTTACTTTCACTTAAAACCTCTTAGGCACACCTTCCAGTTAATTCTGCCCTTTTCACAATGTCAATAACTTCTTGCAACAAGGTTTCTCCTTTAGCCCATAAGTTGTCTTCAATATTCGAATTAAATGATTGCGTAACAATCTGATCTCATATAAGCTCATCATGCAAATCGCCAAATCTGCAATTGATCGCTAAATTCTTTAAGGCAGATACATAGTCCTCCACAGGTTCATCCTTCCCTTGTTTCCGATGAAAGAACTTGTAGCGATCCACAGCCACACAGACCCTAGGTCTGTAATAGTTATCCAAGTCTTCAAGCGCATTAACATACAAGTCTCCTTGACCCTCTTGTCTTGGTTTCTTATTAATGTTTTTGAAAACCTTCAAACTTCCAGGCCCTAAACAATGTAGAAGAATCTTATACTTTTTTCCGCAGAAAGTTCTTCTTCGTCACCAATGACAGAAATATAATTTTTGAAATACTCACATCACTCCTCCCATTTCAAAATAGGTGTGCCAGAACAGATATGAATGCCTGGGGAGGTGTTAAATTCCATGGATTGCCCGAAGCCATGCCGTCACTGCACAGTCTCCTCAATAAAACAGCAATTGCAAATGTGAATTAATTGTAAGTCCTTTATACCTGTGTCAATTCATTTTACATAAGGTGTAAGTTTATTTCCATTTGTTATACTTCCTATTTTTTTAAATTCATATATGTGTTTTTCCTTTAAAACACTACAACATGACACAATATAGTGTGCTTGTATAAATGTCTTAATCCACACAATGCAATATTATGCGATTCTTAAAGAAATGAGATGTACACGTTTTCCAATTTAAATATGAAATGTCTTTAAAAGGTTGTCAACCTGATCAAAAATGGCACACTTAACACATCAGAATGATGCGTTCATTGTTCCTGATGTGCTTTCTGCTTATACGCTATTCCCAATTCAAAATGGCGGCACGTAACACGTCAGAATGATGTGTTTCCACGTGCTGTCTTTGAAACGCAGACATCCGTTGTGCGTTTCACAAAAACAGTTGCAGAGTCCCGAGAACATTCATGAAGACTTGGATGGGACTCACCGTAAAACAGGACTGCCTGCTAAAGAGAGCCGCCTGCATAAACCTTCCCCTTGACTTTGAAAGAGAGTTGTGCACTCCTCCGGCTTCCCTTTAGACGCAGGTGGGTTCAAAACTCGTCACCAATTTTGTCAAGATGCGGCGTTGACACAGAAGAAGTTTCAGCTGCTTTATTTATAAAAGTATATCTTCACAATATAAGGAGACGCGCAAAGACAGCCAACGGACTAACTGCCGTTCTCACTCCGTACCGTTCTCAAATGCCTATATGTCACCATCACGTCTGTGAAGCCAACACAAGCGTGAGGCATTCGAGAGCGGTGAAACCATCACTACAACCATCTACCTCATTCCTCTCTGAGCAGAAATGGTCCCACACCTAAGCTTAGGCACTAATGGGCAGGGGATAACCCACTGTGACATAGCTGATGATGTAATTTGCATTATTTCCTTGCGATTCAGCATGAGGTTTATAAAACGCCAATGACTGAGCACCAATCGGCATCTCCCTATTTTCTGTCTTTACTGTACCTTCTAAATAGGTTTTATACTTTAGTTTACTCTGTGTCAAGCACAGAATGCTGTTTTTGACAGAAACATGCATCTTTTCCTCATTTTAGTGAATTATGTTTAATCAGGTTTCTAAAATTGTAGATCGAAAATCAGGTTCCTGTCATGGGCATTGCATTAGAAACGCTGGAAACACTGTTCCTTCTCACACTGACATCAAAAAGAGCTAGAGTTGTCCAGGTCTAAGCTCCCAGTGTTGTTTTTAATCCAGAGTTGTTTTTTTTTAGCATAAAACATTGTTAACGGGGAGAGGTGAGGTTCAATAACCTCCGTACTCAAGTAATGAAAAGGGCTATAACTCCACAAAATGTGTTAGATTTCTTTAAGAGTGTTGTCTTCTATTTTTGAGCCATTCATTCAGCCCCTCTGTAACATCAGGCACCACTTCTCGAGCAACATACATTTTGAGATGCACACAGATACCTTTTGTTGAGCAAAGGTGATCTTACCATCTGTTGTATTTTAACAACAGATGGGAATGCTTTGCTGAATCTGCCAGAACAGACTTCAACATCTTCTGATCATTAAACTGTATTCTCCTTGTTCAAGCACTCTGGATTACTGTCTTTCACAAGAGGATATATTTGTTACACCAAACTCAACAAAACAACAATATGGATCAGAATTCAAAGAAGATTTACAAGAATTGAAAGACTCCAAAAATCGATTTTTCTGTTCTAAAGAGTAGAGATAGCTGGGAAAACTTCCATCTCTTCCCTGTGTGAGCAGAAATGGCCATGCTGTAGAGCTTAAGCACACTGAAGGGCAGGTGGTAGCTCACTATGGCATGCTTAAATAGGGCATTACCTTGTCTCCCTGACAGTAAGTGAGGTTCATAAAATGTCAATGACTCTGCAGACCAATTGCATTCTCCCTATTTCATATATTTTCTTTGTTATATCTTCTAATCATATTTTTTCTTTAGAGTACTTTGTTAATCACAGAACATCGTTTATAATAGCAAATGATTTCTTTTTGTCATTTAAATATATTCTATTTGGCCACATACTTCTAAAATTGCACAAGGAATAACATCTTTCTGTTTTAGGTGCTATGTTGCAAAAGCTGTAGCTTAAAAACACAAACATATTGTTTCAATAATGGAGCAAGGTGAAGGTCATCAACCTTTGTTCTCAAGCAATGAAGGTGGCTAAATTGCCAGGAATGTGTTGAAGCCCTTAGATGCGTTTTTATTTTGTGGTCTGTCCCTTTAAAATTACATCCCTCTGTATTATCAGGCAGCCTGTGTTTGAGTAGCACATGTTGTGATATCCATGGATAGTTTTGGTGAGAAAGGGTATATAGTGACTGATAGGAACGGTTCACTGAACCTAACTGGACTCCAACCTCTTCTCATCAGAAAATCGTATTTTAATGTGCTAAAAGTTCTAAAGTTACCCTAAGGTGCGCAGACCATATTTTTTAAGTTCTCAATAAAACTTTACTTTCTAAATGTCTTTCCTTTAACTTTTGATTAAGGCAATCATGCAGACTCTGGGTGTCCTCTCCTCGAAGAAGACCCCACATGATGAGAGGAAGAGACTTTATCTCATAACTTCTATTACTATTGATTCCTTTTCTGCAAAAGCACATTGTATCACCCAAATTGCACCGCCCTGTGATAAAATGAGCATTAATAAAAATAGGAATTGAAAAACTTGTTTTCACAATATTCTTACTTACAATATTCCCATCTGTAAAATAAAAGATGGTGGTTTGGGGAGATGCAGATAGGAGACCTGAAACAGACACATTCTATCCCCCATGACAGACATCTCTCCAGTTATGCCTTAACTGTTCATTTCCTTTGCTGGATTGGTCACAATATATCAATTCACCTATCCTTCCTCATACACTTTGACTCTCATTACATTCTTTTTTTCCCTTCTCATCTCCCTCACTCAGTCTTCCACAGTGTAGTGTATGTCTTTAATGTTTGTTGGAATATGATTGCATCAGAAAGTTCTTTCTTTCTGATGCGACCATGTTCCAATTCTGTTAGAATGTTTCCTTTTGTTTTCCTGATGGGAGGCAGTTGTTCTGAACCTCTCATCAGGTATCATCCGTAGCCGTGGCTCTTTCCGTTTCTTTGAACTTTTTAAAGAAGAAAATAAACCTCTGTATTTATCACTGTTTTCCTGGAGGACAGCTTCATTTTGCCTCTGCGCTGCCACTACATTTGGTACCAGGAGTGGGGCGCCGTGACGGTTTGGACCATAGTATCACACTTTCGGGAGGAAAGAAAAAAGAAAAGGAAGAATAAAAGAGTCACAGGCGTTTGTTTGCTGTGTCGGACCGGCCCGTACTCCAGGTGCGTTGTGTGTGGGTTTGGTGTCACCCTGACTTTTATTTCGATTTCCTACGCACCGTTTCCTGCTTGCGCTGTTACTTGGCCGCGCGCCTGGATTCTCGCGCACAGCACGTTTCCTTCTCCGTTTCCTGTTCATGCTGTTACTTGGCCGCGCGCCTGGATTCTTGCGCACAGCACGTTTCCTTCTCAGCTTGTGCAGGAAGCCCCACCAGCTCTAGAGATCTACTTCCTCACGTTGTGTGACGTCCTTTTGCCATTTTGGAGGATTGGGATACTTTCGAGTATTCAAATCGTTTTTATGAGTTTCGCCTTCATTCTTTCATTGTTTTAAAGGGGCTGCTTTGCTAACATCGTTTGCTGTATTTTAAACCCTTGCTCTCAAGCATCATCTTTGTTTCACATCATTCATTTTTAGAATTAAATATATATATATAAAAATAAGATAAAGATACTTTTGAACCTGTTTCTTTTGTTGTTTTTACATTTTGCTACTACTTTTTACTATTGAAGTTGACTTCATGGCAACATCCCAAAATGTTATCAATCCTCCTCCTTTTTTCTCAAGACCAGGCAAACCTGAGATACAGTGGAAACGTTGGTTGCGAATATTTGAGAACTATTTGGCAGCCAAAGATGGACTTTCATATGATCCACCCAGGAAGTTTGCACTACTATTTAATCATCTAGGAGTAGCAGGGCAAATTTTTTTGACAATCTCCCCCAAGTACCTACTCCCAGCGGGGATGGTGTTTGGAATGTCTATACTTAGGCCATTGAGAGGTTAAAAAAACAATTTTCTGAAGAGTCTAGTGTTTTGTTGGAAAGACACAGTTTCTTCAAACGCAAGCAATCTAGCGACGAGTCTGTAGAGGAATACATTGTAGCTTTGCGCATTTTAGCATCACCTTGCGAGTTTGAGAATTCTGTTGACACATATATCAGAGACTAGTTTGTTTTCAACTGTTTCTCTAAATGCAAGAAAGGTTACTCACCTGTAGGAATCCTTCTCTTTCGGAAGTCATGGAGATTGCTAAAAGCATTGAGAGATCCATTGTTTCCACACAAGCTCTTAATAACCAAGAGGGTTTTTCACCTGTTTCTTGTATTAGAGATGGCGACTATACTATTGCAACCGTAAGGAATGTGAAAGAAAAGAGGAAAACTATTTTTTACAGATGTGGTTCACGCAACCACCTTGGTAATCATTCTTCACGTCCAGCGATAGGCAAGAAATATATGAGGTGCAAAAAAGTGGGACATTTCCAAGCAGTTTGTAAATCGTTACCTTCAAATGCGAATGTTATAATAGACACTGTAGAGGTTGACTTTTCTCAAGACTTTACAAATGCCTACAATACACAAGTTCAAAACTGTTCGGACAGATTTGCTAATGTAATTCTTACCAATGATACTGATCATCCTCATGTTAACATTAAAGGTCCTATGTGTCTAGCTCTGATTGATGGCAGATCACTTTCAATCATGGCTGACTCAGGTTCTCCCATCACAATTTTGGCTGACAGTACTTTTCCCTCGCTTTGGCTGACTACTTTTACATTGGAAAGTCCTGATATCAACCCCAAGGCATTTGGCAACAAAGATATTGAGTTGCGTGGGTTCTTTTTTGCATGTTTACAAGTTCTTGGCAGGAGCACCTGGACCAAAATCTATGTAGCTGTTAATGGGAGAAACATTGTTGGTTGGATGGATTTGGCCAGGTTGGGTATTCATCTCAGACCTGGGCAAATTGATCCTATTGTATTGGGTGAATTACCGGTGCCATTTGTGGAAATGCATTCTGATGTTTTGCCTGCCATGTTTTCTGAATTCCCAAACATTTTCAAGTCTGAGATTGGTACTGTTTTGTGTTTCCAGCATATAATAAAATTGAAACCCAATACCAAACCTATTTCGCACAAGGTCAGGCCTGTACCCATCAGTGTTTTTTGATAAAGAGAATTTATTGGTTTTGCATGAAACAATAATGTGCACAAATTAACATGATGCCAACGGGCATTAAACAATGATGGTCGAATCCTAAGTCCCCGCTACACAATGTTGATAAATATAGTACACACTCTAGAAACCTAAAAGCCTGCCATGCCCTCCCACTTCCCCCATATCTTGTTATGTTTATTTAAGCAACCTCTGGCCTCATATACCAGTTTCTCTCGCTGCGCACACCAGTCCACCCCCGTCTCCATTTAGTTAGTGTCAGTGCATTCCTGGCCTTCCACTCTGCCATTATATCCCTCTTGGCCACCAGGCATGCCACCCCTAAGAAGGTCCGGTCTGCTCTTCGCAGCCCAATGTCTCCCATAACCCCCAGAAGAAGGGGCAAAGGCAGCCTCTCCACCTCTTCTTGTAAGACCTCAGAGATCTCCTGCACAACCGCTTCCCAATAAGCCGCTATTATCGGGCATGCCCATACCATGTGGAAGAAGTCAGCTGTGGGGCTCCCACAACGGGGGCATTCCGCCGAGGGGCGGAGGCCCGCTCTGTGTAGTTTGTCGGGCGTGAGATATGTGGTATGAAGAAAGTAGGTTTGTATTAATCAGGGGCGAGTGGCCATTGTAAGAGAGCGTGGGGCCATCAGTGCTTATGTCCAGTCCATTTCCTCCATGGGACCCACCCAGTCTTCCCACCTTTGGCGAAGTCCTCCCTGGGGGCCCGCCGCGACGGTAGTTAGGGTGCGATGTATCCGGGAAACCCCTCCTCTACCCAGGTTTCCCATCAGAGCCTTGGCTTCCATGGGGCTATGCTCGGGTATGGTGTCCCCTGCCTGTATGTGGACTAGGAGGGCATGACGCAACTGAAGATACCGGTGGAACTGTGACTTGTTCAAAGCGTATTGTTTCTGGAGGTCCTGAAAGGACCGCATATGTGACCCTCCCCAGATATCACCCAGAGTAGAGATACCTATGTTGTCCCAGTTCTGAAAGCCCTCCAGGCCTGTCACATGTACCAGCTGCCTCCCGTGCCATAGCGGGGTCTGTTGGGTAAGATGTTTCCACCACCCCGTCACTTTCTGAGCCGTCCGCCATCCCTGTAGTACCACTTTAGTCACGTCTGGGGCATCTCTGGGGATCGGATTCCCGTGTAGGGCACCGAAGATCCGTGGGTAGCCCATTGTCTGTAGTTCTAGTTGATATGCGGGGTCTGTCCACCCACCTACCACCCAGTCATTAATTATGAGTGTATGCATCGCTAGGTAGTAGTATTGGATATTGGACATGCCCAAGCCCCCGTCGTATATGTCCCTCTGACATGTTTTAAGCGACAATCGTGCGCGAGTGCCGCCCCATATGAATTGGCGCGCTAAGGAGTCCATCTCCCTGAACCATCTCGTGGGAACCGACCCTACGTTTAATTCAAAGTATTGACTAAGGTGATTCCTGAGCTCCTGCGTGTAATCTTTATCCTGCAGGTGCCAAGCATTCAGGCGCCACATAGGCCGCCTGGTGGAGTCTACTCCGCCCAGTCGGATACGTATTGGCGCATGGTCCGAGACCCCTCGGGGGAGAATCTCCGCCCCCGCGACATTTAAGAAGTCCAGGGCGGGCATAAACACAAGGTCTATTCTGGATTGCATCTGGTGGGCAGCCGACGTGTGCGTGTATTGGCGCTCTCTGGGGTGCCAGGTGCGCCACACCTCGCACAAGCCGAGGCTCTCCGCCCAGTTGCTTAGGGTTGAAGCCCTCTTAGTTCTATTGGTGGTGATCTCCCCAGATACGTCCAGAGTTGGGTCAAGGACCGCGTTGAAGTCGCCTCCCAGTAGGGTGGTCCCTTGGGGAAGTCCTGAAGTCACTCGGTGGAGCGAAAGTAGGAAGGCGTCAAGACCCGCTGGAGGAGCATAGGCGCATACAAGGTTTAACGGGTGCCCCTGAAGTGTCCCTGTGACTACTACGAATCTACCCTGTGGGTCGGACTGCGTGGCTGTGATCACCATGGGTAGAGATCGGTGAAGTAGGATGGCCACCCCCCTAGAGCCTCTGGAGAATCCCGTGTGATATACTCTATCATATCCTCCTCGCGCAAGCATAGGGCACCTGGACCCAAGGAGGTGGGTCTCCTGCAGGAGGACCACGGAGCGGGAGTATCTACGGAGAGTGTGGAATACTGCTGACCTCTTGATCTTGTCTAATAGGCCATTTACATTCTAGGAAAGGACTTGAGTCATTGAGGGCCAAGTGTGAGATGTGTAGGTGCTATACAAGGTTTAGTGTGCGAACCTAGGGACGACCATTTCAAACAATTCAGTGGAATCTTAAAATTACAAACCGGGCTAACTAACTCGTAGCCCTTTAAACCTAAATCAAACTTCCCCCCCCAAAAAAAACTCCCCCCTCCCCATACTCCCACCCCGGAAGCATCTGTCGCCCAAATACCCAACCAGAACCAGACAGCCAGTAGAGCTGTCATTGGGGTGGAGTGGTGGACCCCTCCTTTCCTTCGGATCAGCTGCAATTAACGGTCACAAATCGAGCATCCGACACCATACATTAGGAATTCTCCGGTGTCGTCAATGGCAGTCCCACCGGGGCCCGCTCGAGCACACCGAGCGCTGCCAGTCTCCCACCGCGTCCAGCGAAGGGGTCTCACATATCCTGTCACCCGAGCATCGGAGATTGACTTAGGCGACCGTCTTCCACCGCCTCGGCTGGTGTCTGAGGCCCCGGGAGAGCGTCAGAGGTATTCTCAGTCTGTGAGTCCGAGTCTTGGGCCGCCTCATTGTCTGCAGGAGTGGTAAGGTCTTTCCGCCTACCTCTCCGGGATCTGGTGCGCCGCCGGCTCCTCCGGGGCCCCTCTGAAGAGGAGGGTTCAATACATGGGGTTTTCACAGTAGTTCTTGGGGGACCTTTTCGGGCTTCGATGCCCTCCTCCGTCAGCCAGTCCCATGCCTCCTCTGGTGATTCGAAGAAGTATGTTTTCCCAGCCATGAGAACTTTGAGGCATGCAGGGAAGAGGAGCATGTACGAGAGTTGCATTGCCCTGAGTTTTTGTTTAACAAGCTCATATGACCTGCGGCGGGTTTGGACCTCTCTGGTGTAGTCCGGAAAAATTAGGATTTTGTGATTTTCCCATTGAAGATCTTCCAACCTTCTCGCTTCTTTAAGGATATTGTCTCTGTCTTTAAAGTTAAGAAATCGTGCGATCATTGGACGCTTCGGGCCGCCCGGAGGGGGGCGAGGTGCGAGCGCCCTGTGGGCTCGTTCAACTGCGAACAAGGGCGAGAGGGATTGGTCTGGCATCCACGATTTGATCCATCTCTCGAGGAACTCGGAGGCCTTGTCATCCTCTATGCCCTCAGGGAAAGCGATGAAGCGTAAGTTGTTGCGTCTTGCCCGGTTTTCAGCATCCTCTGCACGGCGGTGAAGCTCATTGGTTCGGGTCTGCAGCTGGGCCACTTTGGTTTTGAGGTCAGACAAATCGCTTTCATTCTGAGAAACTCGGGATTCCACCTCAGTGATTCGGTTTACTGCATTTCTAAGGTCTTGTCTGATGAGGCCCATGTCCACGCGTACTTCTCCGATTTTGGTTTCCACCGCTGTCTGCGATGATTGGATAGCTAGGAGAATGGCGCTCACTCCGTCCAGGGCCGGGCTCCCGCTGGCTGTGTCTCCCCCTCCCCGTTGGCCGGCCCGTCGTCGTCGTGAACTGATCGATTTTTTGCTGGGAGGGTGGAGGTTGTTTGTTCGCCTTGTCCTTTCCCATCGTGGCGCCTGGGGTGAGGGTCAAGTGTGTCGCACTCTCCGTATTATGTTTCCAAGCCCAAGATTTCAGTTTGTTTTCAAGTGTCTTGGACCAGGGAAGGTTTCGCCGCGTTGCTCCGCGCGGGGACGGTGGGATGTCACTGTCTCAAGGGCGTCCTCCAGTCTCTTTTACTCTCCCTTGGGCCCTGTGGAGGCATCTCTTGCCGGCGCCGTTGGAGGGCCGGGTCGTTGGTTCCCATCCGGTAGCTCCCCTCCTCGCTCCCCCTGCTTAGTTGGGAGGGACTCGCTATAGGTCAGGGCCCAAGTCCCCCCATACCCGGGATCTGGTATTTCAGTGGAAGGTCTTGTCTCGCCACACGTTGGCCTCTGATTTCCAGATCTGTTTCGACAAGGATCAATTATCTATGATTCGAGGCCTTAAATTTCAGACTGTTCTGGGATGTGTTCCTCCACATCTCGGATCCTGGTCTGCTCCTAGCTCTTGTTATGGGCCTTGGCGAACCCCCTCTGGGTGAAGGCCTGAGGGGGAGCAGGAGGTGGGCCACCGCGTGTCCCCTTCGTTGTGACAGAGACAGGAGGGGGGGGTATCACAAATCGCCAACCCTCTCTCTTTCCTCCTCCTCTCCTGGGCCTTTGAGTTGTGCCTTCGTCCTCTCGGGGGCTCCCACCCGACCCCCAGCCGGGTCTTGATCCCCGCGCGGCCCCAGCCCTTATTTCGTGTCAGAAGGGGGACGCGGGGGAAGGGCGTCAGCGGTCCTTTTGTCCTCGCCTGGCCGCTTCACTTCCGTCTCGCGGGCATGGCAGGACAAATGGGGGGTCTCGGCTTCCCGGCCTGCACCCGCGGGGCAGTGCACAGGGGCAGGGCCGCTCACCTGGTGCTTTCTTTCTCGGCTGGGGTTTCAGCAGCCTCCCGGCCACAGGGATCCGCCGTCAGGGCCCGGTCCAGGCTCCCCAGGGGCTCTTGCCGCTCCTTCAATTCACCGCATACGCCATCAGCGAGGCCATCGGCCCGACCTCAGCCCAGCCGGGTGCATCGCTTAGCTGCCGCCATCTTCTTTTCCCTTCCCGGGATCGGCTGGATCTCCGCGCGAGCATGGGATGTAGGATCCTCGTTTGTTTGCCGTATACGACCCCCTATGAGACCCAGGGTCACAGGGGTGCCCGAAACGGCGTCTTTCTGCTCCTTCGGACCGCGTTAACTATGGGCGGATGACGGAGGGGTCCAGAGCACTCTCAGAGTGCGACCGCCATCTTGACGCTCGAAGCCACGCCCCCCTACCTATCAGTGTTAGAGAAGATTTGAAAACATTGCTTGGAAATTTGGAGCGAGAAGGTATTATAACTCCCACTGAGTCATTGGAATGGGTCTCTCCCATTGTTCTAGCTAGGAAAAAATCAGGTGAGCTTCGTTTGTGTGTGGACCACAGGTCTCTCAACAGTAACATTCTTGTTGATTGTCACCCTTTGCCCTGGATACATGAAATGTTAGCCAATATAGAAATATTTTTCTGTTATTGATTTACATGCTGCTTACCATCAGATCACTTTGGATGCTGAGTCGCAGGATCTTACTAGCTTCGTCACACCTTTAGGGGCCTACAAGTATTTGAGGTTGCCTTTTGGCCTGGCCTCGGCAGCTAGTGTTTTTCAGAGACTTAGGGATATCTTGTTTAAAGATCTCCAAACTGTACAAGCGTTCCAGGATGACATCCTTGTATTCACGAAGAATAGGGATGAACATCTTGTTGTGTTGGAGAGGGTGCTCAGCTTACTGAGTGATAGGGGAATCACCATCAGACCAGAGAATTGCAAATTTTTGGCCCAACAAATTGATTATCTCGGTCATTCTATTTCCCATGAGGGTATCAAACCAAACTTTTGCAATGTAGAAGCCATTCTCAAAGCTCCAGCACCAACTGACAAAGATTCTCTTAAATCGTTTTTGGGTTTGTGTGAATACTATGCACGGTTTGTTCCCAACTATGCTTCCATTGTACAACCCATGAGAAATTTACTTAAAAAGGGTGCCAAGTTTACATGGTCCACTGATGTTGATGAGGCTTTCGTCACCGCCAAGAATTTAGTGCTTAAGGCTCCTGCTTTGAGTCCCTTTGTTCATGGTCAGAAGTGTTTCATCAATGTGGATGCCGGCTTGAAAGGCCTAGGAGCTGAATTTGGTCAGTTCGTCAACAGCAAGCAAACCACTACTGCTTTTACACTGAGTCTTACTGCTTCTGAGAAAAATTACAGCACAATAGAAAGGGAGGTGCTAGCCTGTGTCTGGGCAGTTCAGAAGTTCAAGACATATTTATGGGGTAATTCATTTGAATTATTTACAGATCATAAACTCTTAGTCTATTTACTTCAAGGGGATGGTCTAGGCAAAGCATCTGCTTGCCTGGTACGCTTACTGTCTAAGCTGCAGGAGTATAATTTTTCCATCCATTACATACAAGGTGGGAAGAATTTCTGCGCGGATTGCCTTTCACGTTTATCAATCAATCGATCAATCAAACAAAAACATTTGTAGAGCGCGCTACTCACCCGCTATCACTGCCAGTTGTTACCGATATTGCTGAAGATATTGAATGTGTTGTTGCTACCATTGATGCAGTGTCAGAGTTCCATGGTGCCTTTCTGAAAAATAATGGTTAGAAGCCATGTCTCAAGATGACGTGTTATTGAAAGCTATCGAATTCACACAAAAAGGCTGGCCACCTATTTGCAGTGTTGAAGCTGTTTTGAAACCTTTTGCCCAGATTTCAACAGAGCTATCATGTGAAAATGGCATCTGCATTAGAGGGGGATACTTTATTCCACCTACAGGCTTAAGAAACAAATTGATTGCTTTGGCGGATGAGGGTCAGTTGGGGATTACTGCTACATGCAGGAAAATCAGAGAGCATTATTGGTGGCCTTGCTTTAACAGCCAAGTTTCTTCTTTCATAAATTTGTGTCCGCAGTGCATCGTTGCTGATAAACACTGGAAAACAGCTAAGAAGCCTCTTTTTCCTGTACCATTCCCTGACCAACCATGGAAGAAAGTGGCTCTGGATTTCATTGGTCCGTTCAGCCTGCTTGCTTTCACCAATAAGTTCTTAATTGTTCTTGTTGACTACTTTTTTTTAAAGTGGGTTTACTATTCTTTTGTAGAGTCACCAACTACTAAATCTGTTATTCAATTACTTGAAAAAAAAAATTCTAATGAAGGAGTCCCTAAAGAAATTGTTACAGACAATGGTACTCACTTTGTTTCTGGGGAAATGAGATCTTTTCTCACTGAACATGATATTAGACATTTGCAAGTAGCTATGCATAGTCCTTCAGCGAATGGTTTAGTTGAAAGAGTAAACCGCTTTCTCAAAGAGGGCATTAAATTTGCTCTTTCTTCTGGCACAGATGTGTTGAGTTTTTTGAGGCACAAAGTTAATGCTTATCACTCTACTCCCCATTCTACTACGGGTGTTTCTCCTTTTGAGTTATTAAGGGGAAGGAAGTGTGTGTCAAACGTTTTTCCCAATTGGTTAGAGCGTGCACATAAATGCCCTGAACCTCCTCAAATGTCTGTTCAGGAAAAAGTATGGATAAAACAGGCTCAACAAAAACAATATTTTGATTCTCATAAACAAGTACATGAGAAACATTTCATTGTGGGTCAATGGGTACTCATCACAAAACCTTACAAGGTTTGCAAAGGAATATCTCAGTTTTCCTCTCCTTTTAGGATTGAGCAGGTCTCCAATAGTGCTGTTCTGCTGTCTGGTAAAGGTTGTTGGAATAAGAGTAGGTTGGTACACATTTCCGATGCACAGAAGGAAATTTACAATAAAACATGTATTATTCCTAAGGAGGATTCCATACTTTTCGAAACAGAGAAACAAGGGGGAAGTGAACTGTGTACTGTTCCTATGTCAAATAAGTTTCCCGAAGTTTCATCTCCTGTAGTACCAGAAGACATTCCTAATAACAGTGATGTTAATGTTGACAACGCTTCTTGTCGTCTGTAGCAGGGTTCTGTTGCTACCAAAAGGGTTTCCAAGCTGCCTGTAAAACTGTTAGACTATGATCTTAGTTAAAATTTGTTAAGGAAAGGGAGATGATGTAGTGTATGTCTTTAATGTTTATTGGAATATGATTACATCGGAAAGTTCTCTCTTTCTGATGCGATCATGTTCCAGTTCTGTTAGAATGTTTCCTTTTGTTTTCCTGATGGGAGGCAGTTGTTCTGAACCTCTTATCAGGTATCAACCGTAGCCGTGGCTCTTTCCGTTTCTTTGAACTTTTTAAAGAAGAAAATAAACCTCTTTATTTATCACTGTTTTCCTGGAGGACAGCTTCATTTTGCCTGTGTGCTGCTACTACACACAGTTATAAATGTATCTTTTCTTCCACATTTCTTAATACTTAAAATACATACTTGGCCTTCAATTAGAGCTTAAAAGTATATATATAGTAAATATAGCAGACATCAATACATTTCTTAAGAGACACAATAATATTCATGAAATAAAATAACAGTATTTGCTAGCGTAGTTCATTTATCTGCATGAAAATGAGTTCATATGTCACCATGGATATTCTTTCACATTAAATTACTATTCCCCTTCATTTTCCATTATTCGCTTTCTGTTGTCCTCCTCTTCCCTTTACAGCAACCCTTTCCATGATTTTAAGATGGCTATACTATGAATAAAAATGTTGTTTTGCATGCAATTGTATGTTTCAGTTACCATTTGATTACCTAAACAAGTTTTTAAAAGAAAACAACTCAAATTTTGTATACACACCACCAAGAAACTTTCCAAATTATCACAAAGTAAACCATTCTCTAAATTAGTGAAGGTGCTTCCTCGAGTAGCGATGAGTTTCCCCGGATGGATAATATCTTTAAAAGCCGTGGATTTAGCTCAAGAAGATTGTGTTTTTTAGATCAAAATCTACTAAACAAAACAATTAGTTAAGAACCACAGTAGATAGTCTCCAAGAAACAACAGGCTATGAAGAGCAGTGCTTCTGTTCCATAGAGCAGAGCAACCTGTGAAACCACCTACCTCACCTCTCTCTTAGCAGACATAGTCACACAGCTGAACTTAGGTACACTCATAGGCAGGTGGTAACTCACTGTGACACAGCTGATGAGGTCATTTGCATTATTTCCTTGATATTCAGCAAGAGGTTTGTAAAATGCCAATAACTGAGGACCAATTGGCATCTCCCTATTTTCTGTCTTTACTATACCTTCAAATTCGGTTGTATTCTTTAGTTTACTGTGTGTAAAGCACAAAATATTATTTTTACGAGAAAAGGGCTTCTTTTCCTCTTTTCAGTGAATTATGTTAAGCATATGTGTCCAGAATTATAGAAAGAATATTAGGCTCATGTTATGGCCATTGCATTCCAAATACTGGAGGCACTGTTCCTTCTTGCACTGACATAAAAAGGGCAAGAGTTGCCCAGGTCTAAGCTCTATGTTTTGTTTTTCACCTTGTGTGTTTCTTTGGCAAATACATGCATATTGTCAATGGGGCAAATACAGGTTTATTAACCTCTGTCACCAAGCAATGAAAGTGGCTAAATCTCCATCGGAATGTGTTGGATGCCCTCAGGAGTGTTGTCTTCTATGGCTAGGACCACTTATTCTGTCACTCGCTAACATTATCAGGCACCACCTGTTTGAGCAACATACATACTGAGATACACATGGATACCTTTCGTTGAGCATAGACGATCTTGCAGACTCAGTATATTACCACCAGATGGGAATGCTTCATGAATCCGGTCTGGTTCAACTGCAGCTTCTTCTAATCTAGAAATGGATCTCCTCAGTCAAGCACTCTGAAGTAACGAAAGGCAAAATAGAGCGCTTTTTTAAAACTCTCCAATAAATCTGAAACTTGTGTGTTCAACATTAGAAGTTATTCCTTTAGGTTGTGATTTATCTAAAATTCCACAAAATGGGCCTTTTTCCACATGGGTGAGGCTGCCACATCTCTGGACAGGATGATCATCTCAATGATAAGGTCTTTGAAAGACATGGACTATTGTCCTCAAAAAGAGGTTATTGTCTCACAGAAGAGGATAGATTATTTACAACAAACATGGACCAGAATTCACGGATGAAGATTTACAAAAACTAACAGACTACAAATACCAATAGTTTTGGCCTAAAGGCCAGAGTAAGCAGAGAAGTCTTTCAACGCTCCTTTGTCTGAGCAGAAATGGCCACACTGCAGAAATTATGCACAATGGAGGGAGGGCAGGTGGTAACTCACTATGACATGGCTGTTAAGGACATTTACAATGTCTCATAAAAAGTGAGGTTTTTAAAATGACAATGACTCTGCGGACCAACTGATCTTTCATAATTTCCTCTGTCTTCATTACTATAGCTTCTAATCATATTTTTTCTGTAGTGCACTTTGTTAATTCTAGAACATTGTTTTAATGGCAAAATGTTTCTTTATGTCACTTCAATATATTCTATTTGGCCATATGCTTTGAAAGTTGTAGAAGGAATAACAACCTCCTGCTTTAGGGGCTACATTGCAGAAGCTAGAGTCTAAAAAGTACAAATGGGCTCTGAGAAAGTACAGAACGCTGTTTTTAATACAAAAAGCTTCTTTTCATCATTTCAGTTTATTCTGTTCAGTGTTAAGCTTCTGAGATTGTACAAGGAATATCACCCTCCTATTTTGGACATGTGCGTTGCATATGCCAGAAGGGCTCGAAAAGAGACCTATTGCTTCAATAATGGGGCAAGATGAGCATCATCAACCACTGCCCGCAAGCAAAACTAGTAGCTTGCTCACAAGAAAATGTTATAGATGCCCTCAAATGTGTTTTCCTTCATGTTTGGCCCTTTCAAATTCTGTCTCTTGGTAACATCATCAAGCACCACCTATTAGAGTAGCATAAATGCAGTAATACCCTTGGATAGTTTTTAGTGAGAAAGGGTGGTTTTGCTGATTCAATATAGTGAACGTTGGGAAGGGTCACTGACCATATATGACCCTCTCAACTGCAAACTGCATTTTCCTGTGCTATATGCGCTGAAAGGCAACACACAGCACTTTATATAACTCCTCAATAAATATGTAATTTCTTTGTTCTGTTAAATGTCATTCCTTTAGTTTCTGATTAAGGCAATCATTAAGTAGACTCCCAGATATCCCCACCTGGAAAAAACACACCCACTCTAAGAGGGGAAGGGAAATTTCTCTCCCAGTCTCCCTCACTCAAACACTCCCACTGCAACACCTTTTCCTTTTCTTCCCAACTCGTTATTTATTTATAAAACATGTATGCCCTGCAATTAGACTATCAAGCTGCACATAAAATGGGCAAAGGGATACATTTTTGAAAAGTTTACAATTAAAAAAAACAATCATAAAACAAAATAACATCCTAATTCAATCAAATAATCAAGCTGAAAATCAGATCACATGATGCCATAAATATTCTTTTAGATTAAATATTCTCAAAAGTCCACATCTTTAGCTTTCTTTCTCTTGCCCCTCTTCCTCTGTACACTCTACCCTTATACAGATTTCTTGGACACACCAATGCATTAGCCTAATCTATCTTTCTGCTCTGCATCGTCTCTTTGTCCATTTTCATAGTCATGCTCACGCTTCTCCTTCATCGCACAACCCTCTCAATACCTCCATGACCAGTCTCAACATACCTGCAACTCTGATGAGAAACTATGGAAATAATGAAATTAGAGAAACAGTGGTGGCTATTCCATCAATCTACCTGCACAAATAGGTACTTTTAAGACAGTTTTTAGATCATGCTGTCAAATGATCCAGTCCCCATCTTCCACATTAATTGGAGAGAGAAGGAGGATTGGAGAAGCTGACAGCATCACTGGTATCCCAGTACTATTGTTGTGTATCCATTTTAGGTATAGCTCCATGCACATTAGCTAAACACACTAGGCCGCTGTGCATTTTGACCTAGATATATTTTATTCGACTTTGCATTGTTATTTTTACAATAACCAGTTTTACGGTCTTGTTTTAATTTCAACTATCTAACTGTTTTTGCTTAGCCCAGCACTGTGTTCTCAAACAAGACATTCTTGATCACTTTGTGCTTCAGTCAAGGCTACAGTTTGGTACATTGCCAGTGAACGTGGTAGAAGTTTAGTCTCCGACATTCGTAGAAAATACACATCCTTACGTAGGGACATTTTCTTAGAACATCAGCTGTGTTATTATGAAAACACTTCTTAGTCCCATTACACGTTAAGAGGGAGATTCCAGCCAGGGAACCACGACTTTATGCTGATTGCTGAATGCTTTGCTGCAGATGCTAGCGCAGATTACCGGTCTTTGCTCAGGTATGAGGGTTGATATCCTCCCAAGGGAACCTGAAAGGCAGCATTAGAGCTTAACATGCTGTGCTCAGATTATGATTTAGATAGGAAATAGTCCATAGATTCTAGTGACAATATGATAGCATTATTCTTATGCTTCACTCCCCTCGTCCCCATTTTAATATTGTCATGTTGTGTCGTCCTGGTTATTGCAGCTCACGCTTTGCTATCTAAAACACAGTTGTTTTATTAAACCAGTCTTTAAAACTCATACTGCTTCTTATTGTCATTTATATATGAGACCGAATTGTGAATGAGAGAACCGGATGCGACCTGAGTGACCACGACTTCCCTGAGAAGTATGATATGTCATGCGATCGGCTGCCCAATCATCTCTACCTCTTGGGAGAGACGAGGCACTGCTAGTTAGCTGGAGCAAAACCCGGATTTAGAGCAACAAGTGTCACCCATAGTGGGTCAGACTCAGTCTCCCACACCGTGGACGATCTTGCTGCTCAAAATCCAGTAGTCTCATTAGAATAATGAGAGCCTACGCGACAGTATGCTACAGTAGTATAATAGAAACATTATTAAGAATGTTGATATTTGCTATGGCCATTGTGGGTTATGCAGTCAACAATAGAAGCTGTAGCATTTATACTACTCCTAATACACTAGTTGGACACCTAGGCTGCTGTCAGCTACCACAGCCCTCCTTGAACCACATCTAATGATGGGACAAGAAGGCTCTGTTGATCTGATGTAGTAGCCTCAGAAGAAACACATCTATTTCTGCTTGCTATGTCCTCGGTTGGGAAGTGCAGGCAGGCCAGGATGGATTACTGGAGGGCAGGGTTACCAATTTTGATAGGTCAATCCTGCTCTGCACCATCCCATGCTGAGTTATTTTGCCTAGAACAGGGAAAACATACCTAGCTGGTTTTACCAAGTACAAATCTGCATGCAGCTTCCTATTTAATCTGGAATCAAGGGCCCGGCAGGTTTCTAATATACTTATCATCATCATCATCACCATCTATCACTGTATTAGGACAATTGATACTTTTGAGAATAAAACACAATAAGGCAACACAATACAATTCATATAAATTACATTTAGTTCAAATTTGCTATTTATCCAGTTGCTGTGCCAGTTTACAGGGTTGTAGCTATTCTTTACATAAAAGAAACAGATATATACTTACACTCAAGTTAATTTTCCCCTCACTATTGTATGTTTCAAGTAATCTTTAAGGAGCTTGTCCCCAGCATATTGCAGTGGAATAGCTTTTATAATATCATTGCTTCTTCATGGGAACACATTCCATTTAAAAAAAAAAAAAATGAACCATCTTGAACAGGATCCTCGATATTTTTGTGTAACACTTCTGACCATTGTATCTGGCCTTGATCCATCTTTTCCTTCTTAATTGCGCACACGTTTTTGTGGTCTGTTGGATCAATACTGATTTTAAATCTATTAAAATTGAGTCATTTAAACATGTTCTTGGTCACTACATACTCTGCGAGTATGAGAAATAATTTAAAACATTAATCAAAAGCACTAGTTCCACTATGGAAACAACCTGGCAGTAACACTCCTTGTTCACCAGTTTCTGGATTCTATCCAAAATCAGTCTATGAAATAGTATTGGAAAATGGGTTATTAGTAAGGGCAGGTAAGTACCTACACTTAGCAATAGACCACTAATCTCCACTGAGGTCCAGTTAGGTCTCAATAAATTAAACCTAGCTCAACCCTCGGTTGCTTGGCAAGGAGAGACAAGGGTTAACTTAGGAGACAAAGCATAAAGCATTCAAATATCACAAAACAGTAATTAAATAAAACACAGGAAACAGTTTAAAAATCCAAAATCAATTTATGACAATAGGAAAAAATGTTAGCTTTAAAATGGCACCAAAATGAATAACATTGGATGAAGGGAACCGGAGCTATAAATTTTCTAAAGAATTAATGCTTTTTAGCGCTTAGAAACAAAAAGCGCCAATATGGTAATCTGGTCGCACCTCGTCTGGAGAAAAGTCAAAGTTTAAGGCCGACTGCGATGGAGCCCTGCTCGGCTACAGCCCGCGGGAGGCCTCGGTCAAAAGTTTACCATAGGACTTAGTCGTTTCTCTGGAGATTTTCTTCAGTGGGACCAAGTCGCCAGTCCAATCTGACCTCCTGGAACTCTTCCTCGGATACGTGTCTCGGGAGCCCTCTGTGGAGATTTTTACCTTCAGACTTAGTCGTTTTTTCGAGGTGAAAATCCTTCGACCCTCGAGCCCTCTTCGGATACACTGCCTGGGAGGTCCCGGTCAACTTTCTACATTCGGACGCAGTCACTTTTCCGGAGATTTTCTTCACCAGGATGAACCTGCAAGTCCAGCCAGGTCGTGGCTGAGGCAAGTCAGCGAGGGTTGCCGCGGCGGGTCGGTCCCTTAATGGAGCTTTTTTTCCAAAAGTTCTCCAAAATTCTCCAAACTTCTGAATCTCCTTCCAGATGTTCTTTTCATGTTCTTTTGAGGTCCACAACTCACCTCAAGGTTCCAGAAGCTCTGAGATGCTCCTTGATGGTGCAGACTCGAACTCCAAGAATGCACCTGGCACAAACTCCAATTTGGCCACTGGGCAGTGGTCAGCTGGTCAGTTTCTTCAGGAGTTGGTGCAGGGGACTCTGGTTAGCAAGTTTTCACCTGTAGCAAACAGGGAGTCCCTCCTTTAACCAGTTGAAGCCAGGTAAAGTCCTTGTGGTGAAGCCCAAGTGTGCAGCTGGTGCAGTCCTCCAGAGTGCAGTGTCCAGGTGTAGGTCAGGGGTCCAGCAGAGCAGTCCTTCTTCTCCTGTAGTTCTCCCTGGTAGGGATCTGAGGTGTGGGTGCAGGTCTGTCAGTTTTATCATTGCTCCTGGGTGAAAAACAGGGGGGTCCTGGTTCTCCAATCAGGCGCACGGTCCTTACCCCTGTGATGACCACTTCCTGGTAAGTGTGGCAAAAATCAATCCCAGGGAGCAACATTCCTCAAAAATCCATCAGGGCTGAAAACGATTTTTGGAGGTTACAGCTAAAAATCCTAAACACACCCCTCTCCTAATCTAATCAAGAGGGCACCTAATTGTCTGGGTTTGCAGGATGTGAGGGAGGTGCTGGGTTGCTCCAAATGTCCCTCCCTGCCATTGAAGACCAGTTTGGCAGCCCCCTCCTTCCTGCTTCCCCATCTGCTGAGGGAAGATCTCCTCCCCCAGGCACATCTCTTTGTGTTGAGTCAGGGCACTTCACACCTCATCAAGGCAGCCTGGCCAGGATGCCAGAGGCTGGCCAATCGGAGCAAAGCAGCAAAACACTGCAGGGTTGAAGTTGGCTACTTTTCAGGTAAAGTTTAAAAGTCTTTACCTGAACAAGTTATATTAAATCCAACAATTGTAAGTTGTGGGATTTATTATAACAATTAATTTGATAACAAACTTAAGGTATCTGACACTTAAGGGGACTTTATAAACTAAAATAAAGTCTCCCCATTCAAATCTATGGAGGCCATTCACTACAATGAGGGGAAAAACGAATTTGGCTGTTTTACCTCACCAGGGTTTATAAAACTATTTTTATAAGGTCCCTGCTTATAGTTACATGGCACCCAGCCATAGGGGCACATAGGGCACACCTTAGGGGTGACTGATATGTAACAATAAGGTAGTTTAAGACTTTGGAAGTATTTTTAAATCCAAAGTCGAATTTGCATGTAACTTTAATTTAAAAGCAGCCAGCAAGGAAGGCCTGCCTTTAAAATGACACTGGGCACCTCAGCAGTGCACCTATGGGTGTACTACCTATGCTGGGGTCCCTAAAACCTACATGCCCTACCATATTCTAGGGACTTACAGGTAGGTTTATATTGCCAATTATACTTAGCCTAATTTGCATATCCACTTTACACAGAACACTGGCCCTGGGACTGGTAAGCAGTACCCAGGGCACAGCCAAGAGTCAGTAACCACCAGTATCTGTCCAAAAAGTTTGGAGGTGACCAGGGCAAAAAGGAGGACTTTCCTACAAATAGTAGCTATTTGGGCTTATAGAAAAATGGTGGAGGCAACCAGAAACTCACAGATAAATATGGCCCCTGGGCATTGGTAGAGTGCTTAGATGGGGGCTGTACAGCTATGGTATGCTTTATCTGTGGATCAAACTTAGACGACCCAGCAGTAATTGACTTTATCAATGTTAAGCTTGCATCCAGGGGTACCCCAGTGATAATATGCAGGGACTTGAACATACATATCAATTGTGGTCCAGATGCTGTGGTTTTAAGGTGAAATGAGGGGTGTAAGCCCAGGGTTTTTCAGGCATTACTAGTGTTAAATTAAACAATGGGCTGGTGGATGTATGGAGACAATTGAGGGCCCCAGACAAGGGGTATATGTTTTAGTCAAGTATGTCAGACTTGTTTATTTTCAGGTGTCATCTGGTCATCTTAAAGGGTTAAAAATTGAGAAGTTCCCTCAACGTTTCTCAGATCATAAATCCTTGGTGATTGAATGCTGGACCCTGACAAAACAGCCCCAGACCTGGGCATTTGATAGGGGACTATAGTTTAATACGGAGTATGTTGTTCATATGAAGAAATGGATCCCTGCCTTTTTGGAGGTTAATATGAGTAGCACCCCTGGTAATGTTGTCTTGGGCACCCTGAAAGTTGGAATAACGGGGAGACTCTCAGTTTTAGCTTGCATAGACAGCAAATTCAGGGCAAAAGTTGAAAGCTAATAATGACAAGCTGACCAAATTGGAGGCACAACTTATCCAAAGGGCAATGTAAGGCTGGGCACTGCAGGAGATACTATGTGAAATTTCTGTGGCGAGAGCTAGGGTTAATGACCTTTATTCCTAAAAGGCAGCCAAAAAAACCTGTCTCGTCGATCTGAGTGTTATGAGTATAGTTAGAGTGTGAGCAAATTGCTGGCACTTCGTACAAGGAAAAAGGTAGTCCAAGGTAACATTCAGGAAATTAAAGATAAGCAGAGGCAAATGGCTACTACTCCAGAAGCAATATTGGGAGTATTCAAGAAGTTCTACAAGGAATTGTATTATGCAGAGGTTACTCCTACAGAGGATGAGATATGGCAATATCTTGGACCTTTCAGAGATGGTCAGCTAGACACTGATGAGAAGGCTCACTAGAAGCTTCATTAGCAGCAGAAGCAACAGAAAAAGCTCTGGATACACTGGCATCCGGGAAAGCGGCAGGCCCCGATAAAATTCCACTCAAATTTTTTTAAGTATTTTTATGGCTCTAGGGGCTAATTTAATTAATTTATTCAAGGAAGTGCGAGGTGGGTTGCAAGCTCCACTGTCCTGGGCTTCTACTAACATTATAATATTTAAGGGTAAGCCTCTAAACGAGATAGGGTCATATACCCCCATTTAATTAATAAATAGGGATGCAAAATTATACAATAAGATCTTAGCCTCTCAGCTAAGCAAGGTGATTAGTAAGCTTGTTTCCCTATGGCAACATGAGTTTATCCCTGGATGAGGGGCCACTGACCACACTAGGCATTGTGCGCACTATTTGATAAGGCAGGTGTTGCAGAGGATTCCATATCATTGATACTACTTGATGCTGAAAAGGCCTACAAACAGGTAGCATAGGACTATTTGTGGGCCCTATTTAGATGGAACTAATTACGTCCTAGTTTTATAAGAGTGGTACCAGCACTATATAGAAAGTCTGAAGCCAGAATGCAAATAGCAGAGTCAGAATCTAAGGCTTTTTCTATAATGAGAGGAACAAGGCAGGGGTGCATTTGTTTTCCTCTATTATTTGCTCTGTATATAGATCCATTAATTAGGATGTTCATTGATAACAAGTCAATTGTCCAGATGGTTTCACATGGTCTAAATACAAGGGCATTAGGTTACGAAGATGATATTGCATTGGTTACACCCGATCCTCAATCAGCATTAAGAGAACTGGAGGGTGAGGTATTAAGGTTCGGTGAAGTGTTGGGATATCGATTGAATAAGAACAAAAGCCAGATAGTCTCTAATCTTTGGGTTTAGCTGAATAATAATCAAAGAGTTGAACACAGTGTATATCTGGGAACTAACAGCTCAAGTAAAGTGCAGAAGATAGTGGAATTGAACTTGACCCCAGTGCTTCAGAACACTAAGAGGGATTTTCAGCAATCTATATCTATCAATAGTGGGGCATTGCAGTGTAATTAAAAGGCCTTTTCTACCTAGAGTTCTTTATTTTTTAAGGGCTATCCCTGTGAAATTTGATAATTGTTGGTTCAAGTGGATGGAGGATATTGCCAGTAGCTTCATATGGTCATATGCCAGAACTAAAAGGGCCCTGAAATACTTAACGCTGCAGAAGGCAAGTGTGTCAGGGTGTGCTATACCTAATGTTAGGTTCTATTACTGTGCCAAAGATATTCAACATTTGAAGATTTTAATAACAGGAAAGCAACCAGGTGGTCTGCTGGGGGCTGAGCTACCCCCCATTTATGATCTTTTGATGGGTGAAGGAGCCAATGCATACTCCTTAAGAGAAGTGGAACCAAGCTACTTTAAAAAGACTAAATTCAAGACAGTGCAGAATGCATTTGTAGATTTGGTCTCAGGTGGGCATTGGGTGGTATAATTACTATACTCCTTTGTGGAAAGTTAAGACTCTTCCAGCCATTTCCCATGACAACCATTGCATTAGCTGGTGACGATGCTGAACTGAGAAGCTTGGGGATTTGTTTTTATCACAACCAACTAAAATCTTTTGAGGAGATGCAAGGGGAATTTGGTCTTGAAAGGCAAGATGTTTTAAGTTTCTTCAGTTTAGGGATTTTTTGCTTAAAAAACACCAGAAGCACTGTTTGTGGGGAAAAGGTTCCAGTGATTGAAGCTTGGTAAAAGAGAGGACTCTGAGATCAGTCAAATCTATCAAATAATGGAGCTTTTGCTGGATGATCTGGAAAATCAATCAGACAACTGGTGCTCACTGCTGGGCATTAATGAAGTACAATTTTAAAAGTCTCTGGTGATGGGTCAGCGGGTACTATTATCTGCAGGGTTACAGGCCCAGCATTATAAAACGCTTTTTAACGTCTATTACACCCCTGCAAAAAAGATGCTGGGGAAAAAGTGTGGGCATAAATGGTCTGTGATGCAGTATTCAAAATGCGGTTCTTATCCATATATTTAGCAACTGCCCTAAGCTGGCTGGGTTAAAAGAGGGGGATCAGTGGGCTTTTAGGAGCTGTTATGCATATACAGATATGCTCATTTTATTGGGGGTAGATGAAGATAAGGTTGTTAGTCAGTTTCAATAATTTTTATTTTTGTGGCTTTGGCTGAAGTACCGATTTGTATCGCCTCAGCCTGGCTTAGCCGGACCCTCTCACATACAATCAATGGTTGGCCAGATTGCTCTCCATTTTCCATCTTGAGAATAACTTGTATGCCTGTAAGGGTCGGGCTGCAAAGATGAGGGGGGTCAGGGTATGGGCTCCTGTTCTTGAATGGTTGGAAAATAGTGTCCCTTGATCCGCTAAAAGAGTTGATTTGAATTTAATAGGATGTAATATTCCTTTATTTTGAGTCTTTAAATGGTGATTAATTAAGGGGTTTGTGGATTTATTTTTTGTTTATTAATGAATTATCCTTTCTAAATGTTACTCCGCTCTGCTGCTTGGTAGATTGGGTTGGATAGTATTGAGATATTTGTCCTTAATCGGAGTTTGACTTATTTTCATGAAATGGTCTGGAATGAGCAACAAACTATGTAAATTATTCTCCCCGATTCCGCTTGCTTTAATTTTATATTAATCATGCTTATACATTTACATTGTACCTTGTACCGCTTGTGTGTAATAGCAAAATAAAAAATATTGTATTAAACAAAAAAACAAGAAAACAGTCTATGAAATATACTTCTGATTGAATCCATGAAGAAATATCAGCCTATAATTTGCTGGATCACTCTTCATATCATTAATGTGTAAGGGAATTATTACAGTAGACACCCATTATAGTTAAGTTGATTCAACAAGAATATTCTTTTCATTAATACAGTGAGTACAGGGACCCAATCTCAGGATTCTGCAGGAAAAGATCAACTTATATTACCTCTCCTGTGCTTTGTTTTTTGTGAACTTAGGGCATTTGAAATTGACACTAAAGTAAAAAGGACACTTTCATGGCTTTTATCTGCAGTACTTGCTACTTCGTTATGAACTAAAGACATGCTCTATTCTCATCTTCATTATGAGATGCAGTAAAATGGTGAAACTTTTTGCTGTCTCCAATACTGGCTGCAAGTACTGGAAGGCAATCATTATACCTGTTAGTTACCATCTCACAAATTTTGTTGATGCTTTTAGGTCAGGTCACCATGAAGAATTCATGAAACATATGTGTCTGTATTGCCGTTATTTGATCATAATCATAGTTGTATAATTATTTTTTGCTTCTGTTGCTTTTATTACTTCAGTATCACTCCCTGGGTAATCACACCTGATTAAATCAATGTTTGGTGAGATCTAAAGAGACCTGTGGTCTAACATAGGGTAGTAAGAAATGGAACCCAAAACAAGCACTCCTTGACTTAGAATTCCACCTAATCACATTATCGTCTCACCACTGAGCTCCTAGGCCCATTCTGGTATCAGCACAGCCATCGGTCACAAGCTAAGAAAATGTTTGTAAGTAGTTACAATCTAAAGCATGGTTCTGAATTAGTCAGTATTTTCAGAGACACACTGGTTAGTATCAAAAGAAGTGCTATAAGCGATGTATTGTGTTTATAATGCTACAGCTGGAGTATTTGAATAAATAAGTGACAATAGCACACCACATGCTCATTTACAGAGTATTTTTACAGAAACAAGCAGGATCTACAAGAGAATTATTACTCTTCTTGACAAATCGCAACAGCCTTAAGTAATACTCAAAATGTTTCATTTAATTATGATGGCCTCTTCAAATTTATGAGTAAATAATTTTTTAATGAGCACCTATTTCTTTCTCAAAGTACACAGAGGCAAAATCCTGCATATAAGTAATTTGTGGCTATGATATTGGCTGAATATTTTGGGGCTTTTTTCCATTGCACAATTTTCTAGTTGCATAGAACACTTATGAGGCATTATTTCCACTAGGTGCTTATTAGTTTTGGTGGCAATATATTTTCTGGCACAGCATCGCTTAAGATCTTTTTAACCATAATTGAATGCCAACTGGTATTATATCAGCTGGCATTGTATAAGTGGCAAGTGTTAATTTATCAGTGACCTTATGCATTAGAACTACACAGTTTGGTTGTTACATCCATATAGCTCATGCTGCATTCTTGAATCTATCAGGGCGCAACACCTATTGGATAGCCAGAGAAACCTGTTTTTTAGCTGTAAATAGCTACTACTCCTCGCTCTCTAGTTTGTTCCATTATTCAAAAATAATTCGTTCATCTTCCTTTATAATTACAGTCCCTCCTTCTCTTCCTCCATTTACTTTCTGTGGCTTTCTCCCACAAATCTCCAGTTCCTACTGTCTCATTCCCATTTTTCTCAGTCTCTATCTCTTGATCTCGTACTCTATCTCTCTGTTCCATCCTCAGTCAGTTTCTCACTTGCCGCTCTTTTTTGCCTCTCCATCTCTCTGTCTGTCCTTCTGTTCTTCTTTACTTCTACCTATCCCCTTCCTTCTTTCTTCCACCTTTTCCGTACTTGCCTCTCCCTAAAGCTATCTTCTCCTCCCCACTACTTAGCTCTCACACTTGGCCTGTTACACTCTCTCAAACACCATTCTCATCGTTCTTATTTCTCTCCCTTCATCTTGCAGTCTCATTTCACTATTACTCCCCCTTTCTCTTCCTCCACTCTTCCCTCCTTTCTCCAACACTCACTGCCTCTCCACCCTCCTTCCACCTGTCCCTCTAGGCCTCTCTAATACGTTAGTTTCTTTACTATATACTACAAGGAAAGAAATACATTTTCATATTCACTGGAAATGGGGAACATCTCTTAAGTTATAACATGAGCGTGAACTGAACTCTAGAGTTCAGTACACATGATGGTGAGCCCTCAAGCAACAGGATGGATAGGCCTATTCTAGCAAACATCAATGCAGCCCTGGTAAAACTAAAAATACAGAAATGGTAACTTTCCCAAATTATGTGTGTGAAAAAGCGGTAACATTCAGTTTTTACACTACAAAGCAAGTAACCAATATTCAAAGTAATTATCCCACATGCCACAAGCGGACTGTATTATATTCTAACAATGATCTCAATAAAATCTCACCATCTTGAGTGAAAAGTTGACAATATTTCACTTTCAGACTGCCAAGCAGGCAGTTCAAATTCAAAGCAAATAACCAAAATTCCACAAAGCAGACCTTTCTCCGAAGGGGTGAGGTTGCCGTCTCTCAAGAAGCAATGAGTCTCTAAAGATGGATAAGGTCTTAGAAAGAGATGAACCATCACCTCTGGCAAGAGGTTTTGTCTCTGATAAGAAGATGGATTCTACAAAAAATGTGGACTAGAATTCACAGAAATATTAAGAATAGATAGACTCTGAATAACAATGTTTCAGTCAAAAAGAGCAGAACAAGAAGAGAAGCTTCCCAACATATCCCTCTTGTAGCAGAAATGGCCACACAGCTGAGTTTAGACACACTGAGGTGCAAATAGACACACTGTACCATATTTCCTTGCCCTTCACAGTGAAGATTGTAAAATATGACTGACTCTGAGCCAACTGTCCTTTTCATCTTTTCCGTCTTCTTCACTATATATTTTAATATGTATTTTACGTTTATTTACACTCCACAAAGCAGAGATTGTTAAACAGAAAAAGTTATTGTCCCTATTTAAATACAGTATGTTTAGTCATATGCTTCTAAAATTGTACTGGAAATACAGGTTTCCTGTTATTGGCATCGCCATTGCAAATGTCAGAGACATAGGGCCACATGTACAAAGCATTTTTTCCATCTCAAACAGCTCAATTCATAGAATCGGGCTGTTCGCAACCGAAAAAAATTTTTTTGGGGATGTACAAAGACAAAATTGTGACTTAGTAACTAGCTACCGAAGACAATTTAGGTTTTGTGATTAAATATTTGCGAGGGGCGTGATGAGGGCGTCCCTTTCTAATACCAAATCAGAATGGTATATTTGAATGTTTTGCAATCAAATCGAGGTGCAAAAACATTTGCAATTTATCACTAATTGAAAGTTGGTGGTAACCCATCTGCAAATGAGAAAGGGTCCCAGATGAATCCATTCCCCTTTGAGAATGGTTGGGAAATTATTTTTTACTCAAACTGTTTTTATTGGTTTCGACAATAACTAAGAAATACTTTGCAATGCGCTTTTCCAGGATGCTTTCGGTCATGCTATTGTACAACTCAGTATTGCATAGCGATTGCATTTGTAAAAAGTGACCGTATACATTCAGCTGGTCATTTGCAATGCCATATCTTTCTATAAACAAAACATGAGCTGTACTGTAATCCACTCCCCCGGTAACCAACCAGAGAAATTAGGAAACAAAGTGAGAGTGGTATAATTTAAACCAGTCTGTAACAATTCCAACAGTACAATTCTCGGAATAACGAGGAGAAAAACTACAAAAAAGAGAAAAGGGGAAATAATAAGTAAATAACAATGGTGGCATGTCTAGGAGGAGCATGTATTAGTCATTTACAATGGGTAGGGTTGCGGTTGTCGTTTTTTTAATATTGTGTGGTGATAGGCCTAGGTTGCGGTGGTGCAGTGGTAGGGAGGTCTCAGATCTGGAAAAGATGGAGGGCTCTCATGCGTGTGGGGCAAGTGAATAAAGGGAGGCCCACAGAGAGACAGCATACCAGTGGCCCCATAAGAATTCAAAAGCTTTAAGTGTATCCGTGATTTTATCTGTCAAATGTTCCAAGGTGATACTCTGCAAAGGGCGCGCATGCCATTATGTTAATGAGGGGGCAGTCGTTTTTTTTCCAGGCGACAGTCATTTTGGCGGCTCCCAAACAGAGCCACGCAATGGATCTGTCCCCAGTTGTTTGGTGCTTGAGGGTTTGATCCCGCAGGCCCAATAGGGTAAATTCAGGTGTTTGCGGTAGGGGATACCCCAGGATGTTTTTTATCTGGGCAAGTATTTCAGACCAGATCCTGGGGCAATCCCACCATACATGGCGGAAATTTCCTGCTGTCGCCTTATATGCTAATTAGAAATTATTAATGAGTGATTACATTGTTTAATTAATGAATGTTCATCGAGAAATTAATGGTAGAGAAAATAACGTGCACATTTGAAATTGTGACCAACGGAGATTGTCAGCCAGTTATGCGAAGTTATGCTAAAATAATTACGAGATGTGTGAAGTAATGAACATATGAAAGAATAATGTAGTAATATGTCATATTGAATTGTAAAACCTATGTTTTATATTGATTTGTAGAGTCAACTTAGCCGAGAATAAGGCCTATCCTTTTCCCAGGCCTCATGAGAAGGGCTGAATCACTAATGCGCTGTAGAGGAGAAAATGCATGACTTGACATTGATCTGCCCGATGTTAAAGTTGCTTAGCTAGAATTCTCTGCAATGTACTGGCGGACAGGAGATGATGCTTTTTACAATTATGTGTAGAGTAGGCTAAATGTACTTTCCCAGAACTTGAACAATGGAAGCACTAAATGAAGAGGAACATGTAACATTTTCGTTACCTGAAGAGCCGGATGATGAGGACATCGTATAGTGGACCAATCCACGTCTTGTGAAAAGGACTAATATAAAAATTTATAGATTTGGTAAACAAATATTATAGGTTAAAGTCATATCTGCTGACTTACTGACCAATTGGGAATTAGGCGGATGGACTGGGAGACCCTAATAAAAAGTCATGACAAGGGGCTAAAAAATCAGATTTTAGGAGATGCTAGAGGAGAATTGGTGACTTCAGGAGACGCTGCTCGAGACTGTCGTTGGGCTCATACTCTTGAGAGCCTGATGCTATGCTGATCTATTGATTACCTGAAGACGAAGACTGACTTTGTTGCTGATCCATTCGGTGGATAGGTAACTATGAAAATGTGACTGACTAACTTGTGCCTTTTCTTCTAGGTACCAATTACTCAAATGAATTTTGTGAGATCTCTTGCTAGGGCTCACCATTGCTCTGTGGAAATAGCTGTCCCCAGGAGCTGGTCCCAAAGCTTCCTGTGTCTCGGTATATTGGGCCATGCATGAGGATGCTTAAAGAGAGTATAAGACAGAAATTTTCCCCTTGGATCCTTCCTGCCTACATATAAACTTCTCCAGCAGAAGTAGTTCCCTTGTGGCCACTTGTCTAATCACAGGGCTAGATACCCAGTGTATAAGTTGTCGGTAGGTTGAAGTTTCGGTGGCAGTTTTCAAACGTTAGAAAATCACAGCTGTGGAACAAGTCCAGAATGGTGAGACATCCAAACTCTCTCTCCACACATCGAAGGGGCCCGGGATTAGGGATGGCACAAAGTATTTCTTAAAGTGTATCGGGGTATGCGTGGAAGGTCATCAATTTATGTTTACTAGCCACTTTGTCCCATGCTCTCGGTGTTGTTCTGGTGGGAGGGAGGGTAAGTGACCCTAGATTTCCAAAGTAAGTCCCATATCGTTTTCCCCACTATCGCTCTATTTACGTGGAGCCAGTGTTTATTATCTGACTCTTGTAATTAACATTCTGTAATCATTATAATTTGCGCCGCCTTGTAGTAGAGGGAGAAGTTCAAAAGTGATAGCCCTCTTTCCCATTGTGGGAAGGGCCAGAAGTTTGTTTGGAATCCTAGCTCTCTCGTTCTGTCAAAGAAATTCTGTAAGCATTGTTTGCAGTGATATAAAGAAATGCCTGTCGACTTCCACTGGAAGCTCTTGAAATAGATACAGAAGACGTAGCAGGATCATCATTTTGATAGCATTTATACATCCTAGCCATGTTATGCATAGGAGGACCCATTTTGTCAGATCTTGCTTGAGCTGACATAAGAAGGGAGGGTAGTTGGCTTTATATAGGCTTTGTGCGGTGTGATATTGACACCTAAGTAAGTAATCTCTTTTTAGTTATGCGAAAAGGTGTATTGATAGTCTCCTCATATCCCTCGGTGCGACCGTCCGGTTAAGTACGAACTATTTTTTGAGATTAACCTTAAAAAATGTCACTAGCTCAAATTCCTTTTGTTAAGCTTGTACTCCTGGTAACGATGTGTGGGGGGAGGTTAACGTCTGCAAAAAATGAGATTATATGGATCATTGGCCCAAACGGTATGCCATGAATAGATGGGGACTCTCGAATTCTGGCCGCTAGGGGTTCAATACTGAGAGCAAACAAAAGGGGAGGAAAGAGGGCAACCTTGTCCCGTACCCCACTCTAGCAAGAAATATTCGGAGGCTAGACTATTAACAAGAACTCTTAAGCAAGGATAAGCATAGATGGCCTGTATCTGTCATAATTCTATCCCCAAATCCAAAATGCCTCAGTGCGTGGAAAAGGAATGACCAATCGCCAATGTCAAAAGCCTTTTCGGCATCTAAGGCAAGGAGTATTGCTGGTATTTTTTTCTTAATGACTTTTTCTATGAGGTGGGTCATGCACCTGAGGTTATTGTGGGTCTGTCGTCCTTTAATAAAGCCCGAGTGATCCGAATGAATCAAGTCTGGCATGAGGTCTTCAAGTCTATTAACAAGTTAATATTTTAGTGAATAATTGAGAATCTAAGTTTAATAAGGTGATCGGCCTTTATGAGGAACAAGCGCTCAGATCCTTGCTGGCTTTGGGTATCACTGTTATTAGGGCTTCGCCCATCAATGGCATGACTGCTTGCGAGTTCGCGAAGGAATTAAAGAGAGTGGTCAAGTAAGGGACCAATCAATTCCAAATGTTTTATAAAAATGGGCCATCAGAACCTCTGGGCTGGGGTATTAATTGAGCTTAAGAGAGTCAATAGCTGTTTGGACTTTGTCTGATCTAATGGGCTCGTCAAGCTCTTCCTGTTGTGCTAATAAAAGTTTAGGAAGTGTAGTTTTAGCTAAGTAGTTGTATGGCATGAGTATGGGTCCCGAGTCTTTAGAGTAGAGTGCCTTATAGAAATCTCAAAGAGACTCCACTTTCCCTTCTTCCGTGTAAGTCAGTTCCCCTATTGAGGTATGAATTGGGCCTATATGTTCTTTTTCTTTTTTTTTTAATGTAATTGTCGGGCTAGATGTGTACCTACTTTGTTCCCTTTTTCATATGTGGTCTGTCTGAGGCACAGTAAAGTAAGTTCAGCTTGATTGGCGTAAATAGAACACAGCTATGGTACATTGGTGGCCACGCACAATCCCTTTTACCATCAACATCCTTCCCTCCTTATCTGTCCTGACCTGAGATGCTTGACATTTCAGAGAGGAATCGAACATCAAAGCAATCCCATTGTGTTTAGAAGTAGGTGACGATCTACAAATTAAGGGGTAGATTTTATGTTTTAGTCTGTGTTCCTTGGTTCTTTTTATGTGAGGTTCTTGTAGTGCCACTACATCAAACCTACGATCTAAGATGTATTTCCAAAATTGAGTTCGTTTATGGGGGTGAATTGAGGTATTTAAGATTCCAGGTACCTATAGTAACCGTGATAGGTAAGGGAAAGGTCACCCTTCTAAATGACGCTTAGCTGGCAGTTTACAAATTAGGTTAGTGGGACGATCCCGCAGGAAACCCCATCTCCCATCCCTCCCCCAGCTCCAAACCACTCCCTCCACACTAGATACCCTGATTTGCACCATGTAAAACTTATTAACTATATGAAACTTAGGAGCTTGAGCTCCTCACAAACAAATAAACATAACTTTTGCAACATATTTCTGGGGACTTTGGTCCAGTTCTGCATGTTCACTGCATAGAATAAAAGAGATGCTTAGTGAGATGTAGGCTACAGTTAATTGGGTCACCCCAGAATTAGAGGCAGTCAATATGATTAGTCTGATAGTAACAGTGATGTGCGTCTGACTCCCCCTCCAGGGGCCCCTGCCCATAGCTCTGGTGATGGGGTATAGGGGTGATATTCATTCCTCTCAGCTCTGGTTCTAGCTGGTTAAAGTTGGTGTCCCCTCTGGGCTACCCCCATGCGCTGGGGGTCCCAAGAATACTACCACTTGTATCCTCACTTGCCCGAACATCGTCCATACATTGCTGCTGCCATTGCCTGCTTGTCGTAGCTCATGGCTGATCAGTAGGTCGATCATTCCTCGTTCCAGTTTCTTCGCTGGTATTTGGGATATTGAGACCCAGAAAAGCCACCGCTCCGTCTAGGTCCGTAAAATGGTAAGACTTATTGTATAGATCAAAGGCTATGCCAAATGGGTATGTCCATCAGTATCTTACTTGTTCCTTTCTCAGATGGTCTGTGACAGGCTTGAGCCCCATTCTCCTCATCAGAGTGACTAGGGCCACGTTGTGAAATAGAAAGCAAGTAGCTCAGTGGAAGGAGACCGAATCTCGTTTGCAGGCCTCAGAGAGTATCTTCTCTTTGACCTTGAAAGAGTGTAGCTTGGCTAAGACGTCCCTGCCTCGGCTGCCGTCCCTCACTCTCTATGGTCCAACCCTGTGTTCCCGGTCCAGCTGCAACTCTGCAAAGTCTGCCTCCTCGGCACCTTCCTCAAGGCCTCTAGTTCGGATGTTGTCTCACCAAGAGCAGTTTTCTAAATCCTCCCACTTGAGGATGGCTGTCTGTAATTGGTTGCAGATATGTACGGTGTAATTTTTCAGTAGAGTTACACGTTTAGCAAATTCTATGCATTTAGCTTCCAGTTCCAGGGTTTGGGATCCAATGGCATCAACGTCTGTCTGAAGGGAGGACAACCGGGCATTGATATCCTTCCTCAGGGTATCTAGAGATGCATTGAGGTCTCTACGTACTTCCTCTCTGAGTTCTGTTTTAAAGTCTCTGAGTGAGGTTAGGAAGTACTCTTTTTTCAGGGCTATGTCGTTCCCAGTAGCTTCTCGATTCTTCTCTGGTGACTGGGTGAAGTAAACAGTGACTTTATTTGACTTGCTTTTCTTTGGTGGCATAGAGGCTGTTGGATCAAATGCTCTTCAGTATCAACGATCCAGTCCCAGGCAACCACTCCAATAATCTTTCTTGAACTCGATATATATACTCCAAGTGGGGCAGTTGCCCCGTGACTGCTAATAGGTCTTTTCCCTATGAGTCAGAAGGCCAAGGCGGGTAGGGGTTTGGTCTGCTTTTTGTTTTTTTTGCCTTTCATCCAAATCTCTGGAGTTTTCAGGGAGAGTGGATTCCTCTAGGCATGTGGAGACTTAGTATCCCCACCTAGGAGACACACCTAAGTCTGAGTCTTAGAACCAAGCTTTGCAGAAGTTATAGAGTGGCTAAAGCGAGTCCCTCTTGTTCCCAAGGTGGGCTGACGGACGTTCCCCATGCAAACAAAATCAAGTACATCCCTCAATCTTGTCTTTAGCCAGCTTGCTCACACCCTGGCCTTTATTTAATGGGGCAGTTTGCCGTACTGGGTGATCATGGAGGTGTTTCCTCTGCCCGCTCACCTGCTATTTCGGCTCCTCTGTGCCTCCAGAAGGATCAGCAGGTTCGCACCGGCGGGTTCAGGCCTTTCATGACGGGCGCCATAATGGGGTCAGGCAACCTTGTAACAATCCATTTCTCTCACTGCCTGCCCAACCACTTATCTTCGAGTTGTTTGGTCTTCACACTCTGGGCCCAGGACTTCAAACCCTCTCATCAGCAGTCGATTTTACGCTGTCTTCTGCTCTCCCAGGTCTGTTGCTGCGTCTGCCTTTCCGCCTATGCGGCCTCTGGCTGATTCCAGGCCTCGGTCTCTAGCACCCTTCTGAAAGCTATTCGGGCTAGTCTAGGCTTCCCCCGGTCCTCCACTCACCACTCCCACTCCTCGGGGCCACATTTGTTTTGTAGAAGGGGCCTGTGTCTCCTTTTTTGGCAGTGTAGTGCAGAGCCACTATGGATTACGTCCAGGTGGCCATGATGGTTGGCAACACCCACTCAGAAAATTATTTTTTTAAGAGCAGGCAGTAGTCCCATGGACCACTGCCTTCTCTTGCAAAATGAAAAGAAAATGTTTTTTTTAAACTCATGCTGTTTTTTAAGGAAACCTTAAGAAAATACTTTATTTAAAATCAGTCAGAGACATGGTAGTCTGCTGACCTCAGCAGCCCAGCAGGCCTGTGATTTGTGTGATTCCCAATGGGGTGCAAACTGAGGCCCACCTCATTATTATTCATGTGGTAGGTCTACTTGTGACCCACTAGGAATCGCAAAAAGTGCAAAACACTCTTTAGTACATTACTGTTTGTGATTACCAAACAGCGAATCATAACAAATCGCTATTTGTTAATGGCAAACATTAATGTTAGTACATCGTACAAGTATGCTTCGAGTTTAAAAACACATTATTTCTTCTCAATAAAAGACCATTGTGCGGTTGATCGTCCCCTGATCTCAACTGTTGCAAGTGACTAAAAAGTAGACGTGGGCAAAAAGTTTAATAACGCTGTTAAATGCATTTAAATTCCACATTCCACAATTGTTTGCACATGGGAGTTTTTTTCAAGCAAAAAATATCTTACCAACAGACATTTTCTGCTCAAACCGATCTCCTTTGGATAACTTTTACACAAAGTTAATGCTTGCATGAAAATAGTCACACAAGATACCCGCAAAACGTGTTTAGTTCTGAAGTCGTCATTTCACAAACTTTAAATGGAATTTTGTAAAAAATAAAATAAAATAAAAGAATTTACACATCTCTTTACTACCAAAAAAGCCACAAAATGTGTTTGATGCCCTTAAGTGTGGAAAATAATTCATGGTTTGGCTTTCTCACATTCCCCATATAACCATGGCATCACAAGGGACCACCTGTTTGAGTATCGTATGTTCTGTGATACCCATTTATACTTTTGGGGTAGCAAAGATGTAATTGTAGGCTCAATATTAACTCAATGACTGATTGGCATAGTCCACCAGCCGTGGCGATTGGACTTTAACTTCCCTTAGCAGCAAAGCATATCGAGCTCAATCAAGCATTCGGAAGTTACCAAAAGCGACAACCAGTGACTTATTTAGCTTTTTGTTGAGTCTGTATCTTCTTCACTCGTGGTTAAAGGTCATTGCGTTAGATTCTGATTAAAGCAATCATGTAGAATGCTGAGGGCCCTTCTGGGAGCCCCCTCATTCAGAGAAGGGGGTATCATCTTATCTTCTGCATGTTAATTTCATACTGCTGAATAGACACTGCATCCCCAAAATGTGAACGCTTTGAGAAAAAAACTAACATTCATAAAATGACAACTGTAAACATTTATCATAGTACTCCTTTTCCAATATGCCAATCTTACATGAAAATATGATGATAGAGGCAAAGGCTTGCAGAAGGAGTGGTGGAACAGCCCCACTCTACCTGTCTTGTCACATCTCAAAGTGTGCCTCTCATCTTCATACTTGTGCTCTGACCCTATTAGCCTCACTCAGAATATGTCATTGCCACACCTTTTTCTTTTTCACCACTCTTCTTGTTGTCCATCCTCCAAATGTATTTCTCTTGCCTCTCTTCTTCTACACCCTTTTCTAATTTATTTGTCATTCCTGTCTATTACCCTTCTATATCTTCCTTAAGCAAATCGTCTCACCTGCCCATTTTCCTACTCACTCTCTGTCCCCCTCTTCTTCTCAGTACAGTCTTCCTTTCCTGACTCAAACCTTCTTTAAATCTAGAAGGGTAGAGAACAGACCAGTCACCACTGCTTTAGGTCTTGTGGAAAGCGGAAGTGATGAGGTTTACACATATCTATGGCCAGTCTCCACCACGCAATGCAACTCTGGCAACAGACCCGGGAAATAATACATTTAAATAAAGAGTGCCTATTTCATCAATGTACCTGTATGCATAGCTGTGAAGTTTGAATCACTTTTGATCACAAAACCAAGGAAACAGATTCCACAAACTAGATTTCTGTCCTCACACATGCAAGGCTGCTGCTTCCCAGGATTAGGTTGTTGTCATATGTTTATAAAATTAGGGCTTCAAAAGACCTGGACAGATGTCAATGGACCCAGTCTATCACCTCATAGAAGAGTTTTTCTTATTTTCAGACCAATGAACATTGTGGAGCACTATCGGCCAAATCTGATTGTCTCCAAATCTACAGTGGATACTGGAAAAAATATGTTCAAAATAAACAGGGACACTTCCAAAACATATCTCTCTAGGCATGAAAGGTCACTCAGGTAGCTGTGAAGCAGAGCAGTCACAGAGGATTCTGTGATATAGCTGAAAGCTCACTTACAAGGTCACCTGCCCACCCCAGTGAGATTTATAAATGCTAATGGTGCAGTAGACCATGTCTGTAATGAAGTGATAGCTCTACCCTCAAAACATAAAAGTACAAGAGTATTAAAAAAAATAATGTAAAGTGGTAGGGGTGTCCAACGAAGGTCCAGGTTGGCCGGATCTTAAGCAGATTTTCAGAATAACCACATAATCTATATTTACAAAAAGAAAACCAGATAGGGCTCATTCACATCATCTGTTTTTATCTGGAAAATTGATAATTATTCATCTCGCCTGGGCCTACATTTGACCTCCCTTTTCTTTGACTCGAGGAACACAATCTCCCCTTCCCAAGACCTCTGTAACACTCTGGCAGACTATTTCTATAACAAGATATTCTCCATTTACAGTAGCTTTGAAACCCAACCCACCAGCCTCTACAACCTCCTCACACAAATGGATGCTACCCACAACCACCCACTCACTGCATGGGAACAGCTCACCACACAGAGCACCACAGTCATCATGAACTACATCCACTCGGGACCACGCATGGACCCCTGCCCGACCACTTCTTTAACCTCAGGAGCAAGAAGATAAGCTGCAAACTCACATCCATTCTCAACTTATCCATCACCATGGTCACTTTCCCTGATGGATGGAAAAACTAAGAACTCAGACCCCTTCTTATGAAACCCTCCACCAACACCAGGGAACTCAAGAACTACTGCCCCATCTCTTTGCTCCTCTTCCCCCCCCAAAGTCCTCCTAAAGGCCATCAACCGCCAACTTACCGAACACCTGGAGAGATACTAACTGCTGGATGCCTTCCAATCCAGTTTCCGTGCCAACCACAGCACTGAGACCGCTCTGATCGGTCTGAACCCTTGTAGACCGGGGCAAAATAGCAGCCCTAACGCCCGCGACCTCTTAGCAACGTTTGATACCGTATTCCACCACACACTTATCAAGAGACTGAACCATGTCGGGGCCCAGGGAGATCCCCTAAAATGGATTGCATCCTTCCTCACAGGGCAAACCTAGAGAATACCCCTACCACCCTTCAATTCAGAACCCAACAGCATCATATGCAGCATCCTTCAAGGTTCATCCCTCATCCCCACAATGTTCAACACACCTACACAACACCCCTGGCTGACATCATCAGAACCTGTGGCCTCCACATCATCAGATGACACCTAGCTGATCCTCTCGCTGTCAGAAGACCCCTCCACCACTAAGACCAACTTCCGCAACTGCATGATGAGAGTTGCCGAGTAGATAAAGACGAACTGCCTGAAGCTCAACACAGACAAGACCCACCCTCCTCCTTGGCACGACACTTGGTGCCTCCTACCTCCATACCCATGTCTTCAAAGTAGTGAATTTTTGCCATTCAAGAAGGTGGATAAAGTTCCCCAAGTCAGCTGAGGAAATGCTATGGCTTCTGAGTTCCTGCATTTGTATGCCCAGGCCACCATGGAAAGTAAGTCTTATGGCTTCAGGTGTTAGTTGGCAGAAGGATTTTTTTACTCACTGCCACCTAGAGCTCTGTTTAACATTCTGAGGAACTGGGGAAAGCAGGAGACAGAGCTCCTCAGCAGCCTCAGTTAGTCTGTTCCACGTATCACAGAAACCCGTGCTCCTTATGTCAGGACATATGGCAGCACGGAAACACTAGTGCACTGTTGTGCCCCTAAGTTGCCACAAGAATATTTATTGCTATCGCAAAGGACCACTACTTTTTCAATATTCCTATCTTCTTACTTTAGAAAAAACACGATGTGAAGTTGAGAGTCAACTGATTTGTTAACTTTGCATATGAAACAGTAGTTAACAAAATCATAAAGCTTTGCCTAGCTAAACTTCATTAAGTTTTAAAAAAAGGTTGCAAAGTATCTGCACCTCACAAAGTTGATGATGTTTTACAAATATAATGTATAAAAAGCAGAAGCTAAAGGGACAAAACTCAATACCTTCTCTATATAGATAAATGCTAGATTTAAAACGTAATAGACAATTTGCTCATAAAAAGGAGTTTGCAGGAAACCTTTGCTGCAAAAATCTGTTGGGGTCAAAATGTTCCCCCTCATGCAAAGTTGGGTGCTAAACAAAATTTGCAGAGTTCATATTGTGTTCGCCACTGAATTCGTTCAACAAATATATAATTACTTACACAGCAAACCTTGGAATCATCATCTAAATCTGCCTTTATTTTATACCTACAATTATGCTTAGTCCAAATTATGTACATTTCAGCCATACATCATTCAAACAAATTGCTATCTCCTCACTTTTTATGTCATTAAAAGCCTTCTGTTAACTTTGGTAATTTCCTACATTACAAAGGTGCCTCTCTCATCCTGGGTCTCCTTGCTTATCATTGGCCTATCTCCCCACCTTGAGCCTGTTTCCATTGGTTTCTGTTTTGTTTCTTGTTAAGCTTCCTCAAGCTGCTCAAATCCGTTCCCTTCCTACACACTGTAATTAAATACAATATTTTATGAAAAGTGAAGATGTATGATGGTAAATCATATTACTAGCATGACTATTTAGATTAGAATTATACATTGTTTCGTTGTGTATGCGGTGTGCATTGATGTTCACACTTGAAAATTAAAGCATTCAACCACTCAGGTGCCTATATCAGCATACTTTGTGGGCGACAACATCACTACATTTGCAACAAATATCACAGATTAGCTAGAAGCTGTAGGTTCCACATATCTTCAGTCATAGCTCCACAACTAATGAACCCAATGCTGATTTGAGAGAACGTTGTATTTACCAGCTCTATTCCAACCTACTAAACACCAGCGAGACCCAAAACTTCTTGGAAGTCCAGTTCCCTTTCCACAACCAACAATCAGGTTTACGGCCCACCAACGACATGAAGATCCCTTTTACCGTGACCACAGAGATATTTTATGCCTGAATAGATAACAGCACAACAGCTGGCCTGAGCCTTCTGGATTCATGTGCAGCATGTGCCAGTGGAATACAAAAATCGCTAATGACCATTTGGAGATCCATGTCATCAAAAATTAGTTCTGTGGCACTCCAAATCCCATCATTATCAATGTTGCCTTTCAATATATACAAGAGACGCTTGGCAGAGGTAACTGTAAGTTAATATATCCAAATGTACAGGGATAACATCCAGCTGAATTTCCAGTGGCAAAGCAACCTAGAGAAAGACAGAAACAATAATGAAAGTCGGAAACATAATCAATCTTGGATGAAGGAGACCTATCCAGGCTACAATTAGTATAAATCAGTGATCCTGGCAGATACATCAGGAAACTCAATACACCTAAACACATGAAAGGTCCTTTTACAATCAGATAAAGTGAAAAAAACAATTAGGGGCCGTATTATAGAATTATTATAAAATGCAGTGCATTCTCCTTGTTTGCGCCCGGCACAAACAAAGGAGCATGCACCATATTATATTGAATGCGCTAAACACATAAAAGGTCCTTTTACAATCAGATAAAGTGAAAAAAACAATAAGGAGCTGTATTATAGAATTATTATAGAATGAAGTGCATTCTCCTTGTTTGCGCCCGGCACAAACAAAGGAGCATGCACCAAATTATGCTGAAAGCGCTGCTTCCAGGACAACCACAAACTTGTGCTGCCATGGGGGCAGTGCATTCAAGTGAAAAACGGATCGGCTGTTCTGTGTTTCACTGGGCAGGTGGCAAACCGCCTCCACCTTTAAGAGGGATTACAGATCCCCTCGCAGGCGGGTGCAGTGAGGGACTGCACCCACCTGCAAAGGGGTGTTGGGGGGTCCACAGAGCCCCTTTTTCCCCTCCAGAGGTCTGCCATCAGGGGGTGAACTGTCAGTGCGCCTCATGATAGCTTCTTTACCTCTCTGCCCCCAGGCAAAGGGATTCCATCATTTGCATGGGGTCACAGCCCTCTGGTGATAGCGCTGGTGCTATATGTGCCCCAGCGTCATTTGTATTACAGAATGGCCAGCACAAGCGTCTGTGGCTTTTTCTTTAATACCAAAGTGCCCCTGGGGCACTTTCCATAATATGGCTTCTGGTACCCTGGTTGAACTAAAACTCTCGACCACTGCAAAACAACACAAACTAATGATCCTCTGTAGATCTTCCGACTCAACCTGAAAACCATCTAGTGGAAATCCCAAAAAAGTGGTTTTGTCCTATCTAGACCTCTATAATAGTGTCCTCAAAACTGATCCACAAACAGATGTCCAAAACACCGAAGAATACACAACCATACATCCTGATTGTGTTTAACCTGATGAGTTGCAGAGGCTTGAGCTGTTTTGGGGCTGCCCAACATGGACAGCTGCTATTTGGCTGCTCAGCTCCACTTTCTGACAATAAGTTATTATTTTGAGAGAACAGACAGCCGTTTTTACTAGGTGACAAGAAGGAGTTTGGGTATAAACACAAATGTAGCTACCTCAATACAGCTGCACAGGACAGCCCCAAGACGTAGATGTTGAGAATAAGTATCAAACCTAAGAAACACATGAGGAAAAATAGACTTTTATCATTTTCCTTCATTCTGTCCAAGACGCACATAACAATGACCTGTATGGCACAAGGGACACCTGTGAGAAATTCTTGGTTAAACAATGTTTAAAAAAGGCCGGAGGCTGAGGTACACAGTACAGAAGATATAGAAAGGACAAGAAACAAGAGGAGGACATAGCAGACTGATAATTATAAGTCAATTATCTTCCTTTCCCGCCCCTTGACATGATGGCCTGAGTCAACAGACTGATATTCTCAAAATATGTTGTCTGATGTTCGGTCTTTGCCTCCATATGTTGTAGAACATTCTATTAGGATTTGCTTTCTTCGCCTTCTTGAGGACTCTTTCAGACTTGGTTAAGTGATACGTATTGAGGATATTCTATACCTGCAGAGGATTTTATAGTTTTGATACCTGTGAATAACATGTATGAAATGGAAATAGAACACTTAAAAAAAAAGTTAAAACAGAGGATTAGTGATCATGTAACATCAACTTTTAAATAACCTCAATGGCTCTCAGTAGATCAGAGAACACCATTCAAGATCACACCCCTCATTTAGAAAGCTTAAAAGAGTGAAGATCAACAGAAAATGGAACTCCCTTACTTGGTTACCCGTATTTCAGGGCCAGCAACTGAAGACAAAACGATGAAATCAAGTCCAAAAGAAGCAACATTGAGCAGACCTCTTAGGATAAAAGGCAGTTACCACTCTAAAGCTAGAATACACTCCAGCTAGCCAGTGTTCAAGCCCAGTGCTAGTGAGTGCACCATTAGTATTCATCTCTCTTTTATACTTCTTAACTCAGGTTATCATGGTGTGCATTTCAAATTTTAAGTAATGTTCTGAGGAAAAATTATTGAATGTTAGAACTGATAATGATAATCATTTGAATGAACACAAAGAGGCCACACTTCCACCAACATGTTTTCCACTTGGAAAAATTCTGAAATATTTCAGACATTAAAAGGTTTATGAACCACACTTAAAAGTAAAAAACAGTGACATAAAATACAAATTGGTAATAAAGGTATAAGAAATTTAGCGCAAGTTTGGGAACAGGAAATAGATTAAATTGTTTTCCGTAATGATTAACATGCCTCTGGCTTCCGAGGAATGGCAAAACCAACTAACCCAAATAAACTAAACAGGTTTTTGAACTCAGTGCATTCCTTCTGTTCCCAGTTTTGAAGAAATTCTCTTATATGACACAAAAAGAATCTCAGCCAACACTGCAATTGGCCAAGACCACACTAGTACTTTTAAACACATAACGTGTAAAGCTAGACTTTGGGCCTGATTCCGACTTTGGCGGGCGGCGGAGGCCAAAGTCCCGCCGACAAATGACCGCACCGCGGCGGCCATTCTTACATTTCCGCTCCAAAAGAGCGCCCGCCGGCCCAGCGGAAATGCCCCTGCAACGAGGATGCCGGCTCCGAATGGAGCCGGCGGAGTTGCAGGGGTGCGACGGGTGCAGTGGCACCCGTCGCGTATTTCAGTGTCTGCATTGCAGACACTGAAATACTTTGTGGGGCCCTCTTACGGGGGCCCCTGCAGTGCCCATGCCATTGGCATGGGCACTGCAGGGGCCCCCAGGGGCCCCGCGGCACCCCCTACCGCCATCCTGTTCCTGGCGGGAGACCCGCCAGGAACAGGATGGCGGTAGGGGGTGTCAGAATCCCCATGGCGGCGGAGCGCGCTCCGCCGCCATGGAGGATTCTGTAGGGCAGTGGTAAACCGGCGGGAGACCGCCGGTTTACCCTTTCTGGCCGCGGCTGAACCGCCGCGGTCAGAATGCCCTTGGGAGCACCGCCAGCCTGTTGGCGGTGCTCCCGTGGTCGGTGACCCTGGCGGTCACCGGCCGCCAGGGTCAGAATGACCCCCTTTATGTTTAAATCATGCATGATTTGCACATGTTCACCTTAGTTCTTATATATTTTTATTTTTTCTCGTGTCATGTTCTTTCACAATTTTGTATTATCAGCATATTTCACAATAAAACAAGTCATTATTCAAGATTAGGAATACAAATGTTTAGGCAACAGTGGAATGAAAGCATAGACAACAAACTACACAACACAATGGTATTACTGTGTTAACCCAACTATCATTTGGAATTCATGATCACCAAAGACCACATTGTAAAACAGTGACCCCAATTCTAGTAATAGTGAGTCTATCACAAACCATTTTCTTTAGTGAAAGGCAACTTCCTCGTGGGATGTCTACATTTCAATGCACATTGTTCGTGTTCCACGCCTCAATTTTATTTGTAATTTTCAGTGTCTGCATTTCAAGCTCCAGCTCCAGTTCTGTTGCCTGATGCGTAGTTTTCAAGGTTGGGTTTCAATACTATTGTCAAATGCCTAACGAGCTTCGGTTCACATTTCAAGGCAAAAGTCTACAATTGAGCCTTTTTTTTGGTGTTAATGGAGAGCTACATAGCAAGCTTCAATTTCAGCCCCGGAGCCGCTCTCTTATGGAACGTGCCTCTCCATTCAAGCCCCTGGGCATCAACAAAGTCCCCCTCTCCTTCCAATCTGCAAAAATAAAGAGACATACTGTCTATTAACATTAGTAGTTTGAGGTCTTCTAAAATGAAATGCTTACTATCCAGTGCAGCATATCTTTTTTACAGTAATAATAAATGTAATAACCTTTATATATGCCAACATTAATCTCACAAAAACGGAAAAGTAGAAAGTGTGACGCCTGACTCTCCACAAGTGAAACATGCCTTCCACCTTAACTGCCATAGGCAGAGCTCATGCTAGATAGACTAAGTCCTAGAAGATCAAACAAAACCAAGGAATTTCAGCTGACAATAAACATATGAGCTGTTTCCAAACTGATTCTTTTGTTCTGAATTTGAATCGGATGTTAATCAACAACCATTGAACCAGGTTGAGGAACCCAAATGTTCCTGATTTTCTGAGTTAGACTGATGCAGTGTTTAATAGTCTGGAGAGTGCTCAAGTGGTTCAACGTCACACTAACCTTTTTGACATAATTGGCTTAGGATAAGGTGAACCATGCCTATGTGGATTACTCTTTTCAGAGGTTTTATATTTTCCCCAGACTGTCTCTAGCTGTTTTCTAATTGTTTTCCTGCTGGTGTTAAGTTATTTGATGTACCTGGAGGGGAAGGCTTCTTTTTTTTTTTCAAAAACGTTTTATTGGGCAGCAGATAATTATGAATTCAGGAGAACACCAGCCCATAATCGATACAATTTTAGCATTGCATACATAATCGTCAAGAAATTTGTTAAAAAATATCACTTAGAACTTCAGATTTGTAGCATAAAGTGCTGTCTAATAAATGCTAAATGCAAAAGAATGTGCAAATGTTAGAGTAAAAGCAAAAGAAGAACCGACACAATAATCCTAGTTGATATAGATAGAATATCACGTACATATTCATATCAGATTTTACATATCCCTCAGAACCTTATTACCAGCAGTGAGAAACGCTTTCCAGAAAAGTACTAAGTGCTAAACAGTATACTACTGTCAGAGTACCTATGACTAAAGTGCAAGAGTGCTTCAGTTATATACTTAAATACAAGGCGTATCTTTGGGTCTCCTCGTGACCCAGGGGTTCATACCTGCCCTGCCAATATCGAGAATGGGGCATAGACAGACTATTAGGTATCATCTATCACATGGGCTTACTATTTAGGACTATCTAGATCAACCTCAAAAAGCCCCCACACTTTACGGAAGTTGGCTAGCCGTCCCACTTATTGGTATAGACCTTCTCAAACGTTTTAGTTCTTAGCATCTTGGCCAACCACTGCCACCTCCTCCATTCGCCACCTGTGAAGTATCAAGCTATGAGAAATAGCGGAGCATGCAAATAGTAAGCATTGTACACTTTTGACTGTCCCACAGATAACATTTGAATAGCCAAACAAAGTAAGCAAAGGCTCAAACGTTATACATATTTGCTTAATATCTGTAAGTTTCTGAAACACATTTAGTCAGAATTCATGCAGAACTGGGCAAGCGGAGAAAATATTGCCCCAGTCTCCTGCACCATCTTGTTTGGAACAAAAGCACTGATCGTGAATTGCTACATTCATCCGGTGCAATCTCTGGGGATTATAATATGTCATCCATCTAGCGAGAAACCCCATTCTTTTGAAATTAGCGGCTCTCAAATATTTATACCCCAATTCTGAAATAAGGGGAAGGCTTCTTCAGGGTAAATCTTTAAGTGACAGGAGTAAGCTTATTGATGGAATTACTGGTGGCATGGTTGCTGTGATTAGTGAGGTTTTGAGTGGGATGATTAGATATTTTTATAAGGCTGTACATTTACGACATAGTCAATGCATGGACATGCTTTTAGTGGGATCCTTGCATAATTTAAATTGGATATTCCCTTTATTCTGAAGGCTCAGTAGGGTAAAGTAGAATGACAATGCATCGCAGTCTTTTCAATTAAGTTTGAACGCTTACCAAGAATTATGAGATTTGGAGGTGAAAATTTAATATCCAGGGTGTTACCATTGTAGTCAGTCTGTATGGAGGCTAGTTGAGAAAGAGGATCAAGGAGGTAAGTTTCTTTTTAGCTTAGAAGTAGATAGGGTTTTGCTGATGTTCCTAGGGACAGTGATGTCTCGAAGGGGAACACTCACTGCACTGGGAAACGTCATGGATGTAATGAGATAGTTCATGTTTTCAAAGAAGGTAGTATTATGCTCTTGGGATGGCAAATGATATGAAAGAAAGCAGATGTTGTGGTTCAGTCTGCTGATTACTCAAAGACGGTGGGAGCAGGAAAAGGAATGGGAGTCTCCTGTTGTGCAAATCAACCTATTATTGTGTATGGTAACAGCAATGCTAGATCCATTTTTGTGAAGCCTATCTTTATGAGGTTGAAAACAGCTATCTGCCAATAGGGTCAAAAATGACAGTGGAGAAGAGGGGGAAACCTTTGTTTCGATAATGAATATTAAATCCAGAGTGTGAGATGTAATGAGTTCAGTTTTCTTGCAAGTTGTTTAGTGTTAGAAAGGGGCTCTCTAGTCGGGATTCCGGCGCGGCACAGAGAATGCTTTGTTTCTTTCCATGCTGCAAGGGGTTTAGTGTTCATTTCCGGCGCCCAGTCTTGAGTCTTCACTATGATGCAGGTTTCTCTTTGATGCCCAGGGACGATGCGTGGAAATCCTGGGCATCTGGAGCGAAGTCACAGGCATTGCATCGATCCGGTATGCGATGCGCTGAATTTTCTGTTGCGCGGCAGGCGCAGCATTGAATCTTCACTTAGGAAGTCAGGCTGCATCGTTCCAGTTCGGATGTGCATCTGTCAAGAACCCTCAAACTTGGCATGTAATAACAGCAAAACGTAAAGGAAAAGCAATAGGAGTGCTGGTAAAGAAGTATCCACTGTGGAAAAAGCAATGTCCCTATTGAAAGAAAGTTTGCCGAGTCGTGCTACACACGTTGCAAAGAGAATGCAGAAGAAAGGAATCCAAGATGGCCGACGAGAAGTTCAGATGTTAAGTTGTAGTTCTAGTGTTGCTCTCAGTTTTGTTGCTATAATACGTGTGCGCCGCTAGACAGCCTTGCACTTCAACTGTGACCTGACAGGAATCCAGATGTATTGAGAGAGCGCTTGTTGTAAGGTAAACGTTTTTTGAGGCAAACTTGGCTTCGCATGCATTTCACAGACTATTCGAGTCAACCACAGATAATATTTAATTGTTTAGAAGCAAATACAGTGACAGAAGGTTATCGCAGCATATAAAAGTGTCTGCCGGCTGGAATTGACTCTTATGAACATTCAAAGAATATAAAGATATTATCGACATCCAATTTGATAATCTCGTATCAATAATCAAAACAACCAAAGTTCAAAAAAGTTACTGAAGAATGTTAACACAACGATTTTAAAGAAGAATACAGATTATTATTAACAGAAAAGGTTAATATAAGACAGACAACAGGAAGTACAATTTCACGCATTAAACTACCATATGTGACTCTTATATATATATATAATTTTAATTAGTTGCTATATATATAGTTCTAATTAGTTGATATATATATACATATATATATAGCAACTAATTAAAATTATTTAAGAGCATGCAGACAAACAAACTCAAAATTATTATCAGTACGAAGGCTGAGAAGCAAACTAATCTTCATATAAAACAGAGAACAACTTCTAAGAAACTCATTTACTATTAATTCCTATTAATTCAATATCCAACAGTAACAGAGAAAGAGAGAGGCAAATTCCTCAGGGACTCCAGGGTTAGAGAGTGTGATATGATTGTCAGTGAAATTAATCATTAGTAAATGTTAAAGGATGATGTAGTTAAACAGTGAGTCCCTAGTAATTGTAATTGTGATCTTGCAGGTGCTGTTATCCAGATAAGACAAGAAGTGAGTGGCAGACTGAGTATTTGAAGAAACACCATCTCTGAGGCAGTCTCTCTAAATCCCACTCTCCTTTCCACCTCCAGGGTGCTCAAAACGGAGAATCTATTTTGTTGCGAGTAGTCTGGGTTGGGACTGAGGATTTATCTTTCGCTCCTAAAGGAATCGAATCAAGGTACTCTGACAGATTGAAGTGCCCTCCCTATTATTACTGGGAAGTTAGATTACCTCCTGAGCAGAATGGCCAAAGGAATTGATGTAAAGGCATTAGCTAACATCTTGGAAGGGTTGCAGAAACAGTTAAACAATACCATAGAAGAGACAGTACAGATAAAACAAAGAATAAAAAATGAGTTAGGAAACACGTCTAAGTCTAGTGACTCAGCGTTTTCACAGACCCCTAGTACTTCACAGTTCACAGGTATATCTACTCAAGTAATTCATGCTTTTTCTCCCATAATCCCCCTGGCACAGCCTGAGCGTTTTGGTGGAGATCCAAATAAAGCGCAATTTTTTTTTAACTCAATGCTCATTGCATTTTATATGTAGACCCATTATTTTTTCCGTAGACCAATCCAAGGTGACATTTATATTGTCAATTGCTTCCAGAAATGATCCAGTTCTATATCATTTTTAAAATTTAAAATAAGGGTTTTAAGAATATTTGATCGTTGAACTGCAGCTCAGGCCATAGATAATGAGCTTTTGGAAATAAAGCAGGGAAATAAAGATTTAGTAGCTTATGTAGCTCATTTTAATAAACTCATAGTGGAAACCAACTGGCCAAAGTCAAAAAGGGCTGCAATATTCTATTGTGGGTTAAAAGATGAATTGAAGGATGCATTGGCACAAGTTCCAAATCAACCCACTGAAATTTCAGAACTAATTGATCTCGTATAACAAATTGACCATCAGTTAACTGAACGGAAAGCAGAAAAGAGGAGAGATTATCGGTCCCCCCCTCTGAGATTCAATCAAGTAAAAAATGATCATATGAGAGTAGGAGAAGGAGTAGCAGTGGAAGAACCAATGCAAATTAGTCAAATACGAGGACCGCTATCTAAAGAAGAAAAGGAAAATGGAACACTTCTGTCCTATTCCCAAAATATGACCCTGAACCAATCAATGAGAGGTTTGCATATATATTTACTACAGTATGGTTCAAATACTATCAGCCAAGCCTTAAACTCCCCTTTTTCTACATATAAGTCACCTCTAATGCAGACCCTATCCAACCCGTAGAGCAGGGTGCTACGTAGGCTAAGGGCAGGACAATTACATGTGTGTTTTATATGTCCCGATATGGGAAAATGTCTAAATTCATTTTCCACTACTGTGAGACCTGCTCCTTTCATAGGATAGCATTAGGGCTACCCTCATATAGTGTTTGGGTGGTAGATTCTGATCAGGAAGGGGTAACCAGGTCATATTTAGTATGGCCAAAAAATCCTGCTTATTGGTGAGTTTGGATTTTATATTACTATTTTAGAAATGCCACTTTTAGAAAGTGAGCATATCTCTGCACTGAAAATCCGTCTGTGCTTACAGCCTATCTCTAATCCACATCTAGGCTGGGCTGGGTGACAGCCCCTTGTGCATTTCACCCAGACAACCACAGACCCAGGAGTTATCTTGTCAAGAAGTGTCCCAGTTGGTAGTGTCAGGGACCCAGTTTATATACCCAAATGTGCCTTTGAAGTGTGGGAGACTTCAAAGAGTGGCTTAGAAGTGCACAAGGTCCCCTTTCAGTACAATCCTGTCTGCCAGGGTCCCAGTTGGGGTTTTGGCAGTCCATTGTGTGAGGGCAGGCCACTGTCCTTTGACATGAAAGTGTCAGGCCCTCCACCCTTCCAGCCCAGGAAGACCCATTCTGTATGCAGATGTGTGCAGGTGTGACTGAGCATCCTGTGTTTGGGGTTTGTCTGAGTGAAATGTGCAAGGGAGCTGTCAACTAACCTAGCCAGATGCGGATGGGAGACAGGCTTTAAGGGACAGGGGATTTGATTGTAGAGATTTGCTCACTTTCTAAAATACTTCAATTTGTCCATTTCTTCACATCTTAATTAAAATCTAATAATGGATATATACACATCAGAACAACAATGGTTTGATGTTGGATTATTATGATATGTTATATTTATGATCACTTACATCTTCTGATTGGTTAATTAGATTTAGAATTTATGTTTGCACTGACTTATTTTATTTTATTTGTGGTAGCTTTTTTGCTCTTGATAAAGTTACATGAGAGCAATCGAGTATATTTATAAATCTGCAATGAAGAGAGCAACAGTAGTTATAGGTTGGTCATCAGAGTTTAAACTGAATGAAATTTACATTAAATTTGAATCACAAAGTTAATCATGTGATATAGTAAAGAAAATTCAATATGGTGACGTAGCCATTGTACTGTGTAATTTCTTGACATCGTTATGTATACTTGGTAAAGATCGATAAGTGTGATTGTACACATTTGTAAATATAAAATAAGATGGTGATTTGTTTAGAATGTAGTGGCGATTGTGAAAGGTGGTTACCATGGTAAAAATTAATTGAGATGTAAAAGTAATTTGAATTATGAGGACGAGTTCGAGGTATATAAAGTGATTTCAAAATGGCGACTGCAAGATTGACAAAGGCGGTTGACGCGGAAACGCGTTCCTTTGCGAGTCAATAAACTGATTTAAGTAACTGTGGAGTGCTGTATCCTTTGTTGGAACCCTGGAGGAGAGTGAAAATAATAGACGCGGGGGCGCGCATTTAATCTGGCACCCCCGGCGAGCTGGAGAGCACGCCGCATTCAGTGTTTATATATATATATATATATATATATATATATATATATATATATATATATATATAGGTACACACATTTCTAAGTCTTCACTATCATTACAAGCAGTAGTAAAGGACAATGTCGGGGTTGCTCCAATTCCTGAACATACTATGTTCTCGCTCTCTTTACCACCACATTGTTTCCTCTTGACAATTATCTGAGTCGTCTCCACAAAAGCGTGTAATATTCTACAAAACCTAAGTAACCTAGTAGGGGCTGGGAAGAACCTGGAGATGTCCTGCAGGAGAGTCTGGGGCCCTCTCTTAAGGGTAAAATCTCCTGTATCTTTAAAATGTTAATAGAGTTAGCAGATTATTTTTGGCGAGCATTGGTTACTCCTAAGAGAGATGAAAAGGAAACAATCCTGAGCTGCATGTTGGGCTATGCATTTTACTCTGCAGCCTGCGCTTGTGAGCCAACTGAAGAGCTCTGATGAAGGGTATTTTGTGTGGGTTGACAATTATCGTCAAATAGCATAAAAAAGATCTCACTTTCACAAAATGCTTGTGCATGATCCTTCTTTGATGAAGCAAAGCCTTGAAAACGTGATGAGGGTGGCTGTGCTAAAGCTTGGGACCTTACAGTTTGCAAGGGGTATTCACTCAATAAGGAAAAACCTTTTGACACGCTGTATGCCATAAGGCAAGGGAGTAGCCAGATATCCACTATTTCACATTTACTTTTTGTCATCCAGTTATTATTTCATTCATCATTCAATCTTTCCCCATTCCATCCATTCATCGACCCAATATGCCATCCATCAACCTGATTTGCCATCCATTCACCCATACATACATTCTGCCAACCATCAACACTTCCATCAAGCCATTCATCCACTATGCCATCCATCCATCCATCTATCCACTGGCATTAATCCATTATTCCATCAATTCTCTCATCTATCCATCCATCCACTCTGCGATCCAACCAGGGAGACACTCTGTCATCCGTCTCTACTGTCTGCCATCCATCCAAGCATGAATGCATGCATGCATGCATGCATCCATCTATTCTGCCATCCATCTATTTACTGTGCCATCCATTCATTCATCCACTGTGCTATCCATACATCCACTGCCATTCATCCATCAATTCTGCCATCCATCCATCTATTCATCCACTCTGCCATCCACCAATCCACTCTGCCAGCCATCCGCCCATCCAGTCTGCCATTCATTCATCCAATCGGTGATTCATCTATCCATCCATTCACTCTGTCATCTATCCATCCACTCTGCAATCCATCCACTCTACCATTCATCCATCAATCCACCCACTCTGCCATCCATCCATTCGTCCACTCTGCCATGCATCAATCCTCTCTACCATCCATCTTTTCTGCCATCCATCCATTCATTGTCATACATCTCATCCATCCAGTCTGCTATTCACTCATCCATTCATACATCTTTCATCCATTTTTTCATCCACCCTTCCATCCATCTATTCAACCATCCATCCACTCTGCCATTCATCCATCAATCCACCCATCCACTCTGCTATCCAACCATCCATTCGCCCACTCTGCCATGCATCAATCCACTCTGACATCCATCCATTTGTCTGTTCATCCATGCATCCATCCATCCAGCCTTCATCTATCCACTTGTCTGTTCATTCATCCATTCATCATCTCTTCCATCCATCCACCCACGCACCCACTCTGCCATTTGTCCATCAATCAATCCACACTGCTAACCAACCATCCATTCATTCATTCACTTTGCCATCCATCCACTCTACCATCCACCTATCTATTCATTCACTTCGCCATCCATCCATCGACCCTACCATCCAGCCACCCATCCACCATACCATCCATTCTGCCATCCGTCCATCCATCATTCATCCGTTCTGCCGTCCATCCATCATTCATCCGTTCTGCCATCCATTCACCATTCATCCAAATATCCATCCAAGCATTTACTCTGCTATCCCTTCACCTGTCCATCCACTTATCCATTCATTGATCCATCTATTGATCCTTATCTATCTACTCAATCATCCATACTTCCTTCTTTTCACTCTTCCTGCCAATAGCCCTTCTTTCTGTCCCTAGTCTATTTATTCAAATGTTGTTTTCCTTGCTCCTGCTCTTGTTCTCCTGACGCTGTATTCCACCGTTAATGATAAGATTGTGTCTGCCGGGTTACAGACAGAAGAGGCCCATAAAGATGCCCACCCCCGCTGTAGCTGCTAAAGCAAGAGGTTCACATCTCCCCTGCAATAGGGTTACATTTGGGACGCATTTCACCACTACGAGAACATGTAGCAGTATATTTTCTTTTACTTACTTATTTTCATTGAAGTTGCCCATGTACTTTGCTCCATTGGGAAATGTGTAGGTCCCTCTTCCATGAAATTTGTTGTCTTTAAACTCGCCCTCATAAACCGCTCCTGAAGGATGTTCAAGTCGCCCAGTGCCATTCATCTATATAGAGGAAAAAGGATAGAAAAAACGTCTTTAATAGATTACCTTACATCATTCATGCATTTCTGTGTATCTAGACAATATCACTCACAAGTAAATTCCAGAAAGGACTAGCAAATATTTGGCCAATCTCAGATTTCCTGAAATCTTTGACGGATGCACTGGAGCCTTCTTAGGAAACCTGGTACTGCATGTGCATTAAAGAGTCTTTTAGTAACAGAAGAAACCTCAGCACCTCTAGGTGGCATCACCAGCATCAATCTTCAACTATAAACATTGAACCATATTATAACAGAGTGAATGATGGAAATAATCCCCAAAAGCAGAAGTCTAAAATGAGACGTGATTAAGAGGGGCATCTGGACTATCCAGGAAATCTGCACCACATCTTGAGGGCCCTGCATTGCTTGTGTAATGTGTTTGTCCTGACTTTATCTTTAATATCCCACAAAGCTTCTCCAACTGGCTGGAAATAGTAGTCAAAAAGGAAATTAGGAAGGAGCCATTCCATTTCTTTTTCACCTACAAACAGAAGAGTAAACTTCATGGTAGATATTGTTATCTCTGTTTAGATCACCATTCACAGACCTGTATTTTGGCAATCTGGTAGATGTTACAAACCTTCAAATGTAAGCATTCACAACTTTTCCTTCACATGCCTCCTGCCAGTCTTAATAGATTAAAGAATCTTACATCAAGTCTGGGAACATTGTAAGGCATGAATACACTGATGGTGCGTCGTCACACTCAGAATAGAACATTAATCAATACATAGGGTGCTCAACATGTACATGGTCTAGAAATATAAATGTATTTCTTATATTATGTGTTATGGGGTTCCAGCACACTTATATTGATACAATGTGCAAATTAGACTAAAGTTTATTTTGATGTTAGTCACCGCTCCACCTCTATTGAAAGTCTCAGCATATTAGCAAAACTGACATTTTTATAGGACTTCCTGAATTTGTTATGGTTAGCCTTGCTAAGCAAATACCTAGTCAGAGTTCCAGGAACTGGATTCCTAGACACAGACAATTCTTTCTAGACAAACTGCCAGTAAGGTCCCAAACTCATGATCTTTGTGGAGGTCTGTAAACTCCTTGATGGAAATGCCCTTTCTACAGGATCACCCCCAAACTTTTTGGCTTCCTCCTTCTCTTTTTCTGACTTCATTTTTGCTGGCTTTAGAACTCTACGCACTTTACCACTGCTAATCAGTGCTTAAGTGCATATGCTCTCTCTCTCCCAAAAACATGGTGGCATTGGCTCATACCCAATTGGCATATTTAATTTACTTGTAAGTCCCTAGTAGTACATGTGCCCAGGGCGTGTCAATTAAATGCTACTAGTGTTCCTGCAGCACTGGTTGTGCCACCCACATAAGTCGCCCTTAACCATGTCTCAGGCCTGCCACTGCAAGGCCTGTGTGTGCAGTTTCACTGCCACTTCGACTTGGCATTTAAAAGTACTTGCCAATCCTTAAACTCCCCTTTTTCTACATATACCTCACCCCTAAGGTAGGCCCTAGTTAACCCATAGGGCAGGGTGCTATGTAGGTATAAGGCAGGACATGTACCTTGTGTAGCTTATATCCTGGTAGTGTAAAACTCCTAAATTCGTTTTCCACTACTGTGAGGCCTGCTCCTTTCATAGGATAGCAATAGGGCTACCCTCATATACTGTTTGAGTGGTAGATTCTGGTATGAAAGGGGTAACCAAGTCATATTTAGTATGGCCGGAATGGTAATAGAAAATCCTGCTTATTGGTGAAGTTGGATTTAATATTGCTATTCTAGAAATGCCACTTTTAGAAAGTAAGCATATCGCTACAATCAAATCCTCCTGTGATTTAAAGCCTGTCTCCAATCCACATCTGTCTAGGTTAGTTGACAGCTCCCTTGTGCATTTCACTCAGACAACCCCAAACACAGGATGCTCAGTCACACCTGCACGCATCTGCATACTGAATGGGTCTTCCTGGGCTGGAAGGGTGGAGAGCCTGACACTTAGTGGTCAAAGGACAGTGGCCTGCTCTCACACAATGGACTGTCAAACCCCCTACTGGGACCCTGGCAGACGGGATTGTAATGAAAGGGGATCTTGTGCACTTCTAAGCCACTCTTTGAAGTCTCCCACACTTCAAAGGCACATTTGGGTATATAAACCGGGTCCCTGACACTACCAACTGAGATACTTCTTGACAAGATACCTACTGGGGAAGAAACTCTGGACCAGAACCTGAAACCTGCTAAGAGAAGCTGCCTGGCTGCCCAAAGAACTCACCGGACTGCTTTTCTGCAAAGGACTGCTGCTTTGCTGTTGCCCTGCTGCGTTGCTGCCCTCTGGCTCTGCTGAGAAATGCTCTCAAAGGGCTTGGATTGAGCTTGTCTCCTGTTTCCTGAAGTCTCAGGGCAAAAAAGACTTCATCTCTGCAAAGAACTCATTGTGCGGTGAAAAGCGACGCACAGCCTGCCGGAATCGACGCACAGCCTGCCCTGGGTGAGACAATCACCGCAATGCCGAACTAGAACGATGCTGCCCAGCTCCCTGAGTGGAGATCGACGCAGCACCAGCATTGCGACCGGAACTTCGACGCACGGCCCACCGGATCGACACTTTGCCAAACCGGAACGACGCAGCCTGACTTCCTGTGAGAGGAATCGACGCAGCACTGCTGTGTGACAGAAATTTCCCTGCATCACCCACCGGATCGGCGCAGCTCCTGTGACTTAGTCCTGCGAGCCCAGGATTTCTCTGCATCGTCCCCGGGCGTCCAAAAACCCTGCAACCCAAAGAGAATCCAAGCCTGCACTCTGGAAATCGAAGAAAAGCCCTTGTTGCGTGGAAAAGCAGTGACGCATCATCTGTGTGCGCCCGGAGAAACCAACGCACACCTCCCCGTTTTCCACGCATCCCCTCCTCTGCGGTCCCATGTGGATAATTTAGATGCAAACCAGGTACTTTGCGCTCGCAAGAGACCATTGTTACTTTTAAGAACTATAAGACTCTACTTATCATTACAAAAGTCATATTTCAAATTGTATTTATCAAATCTTGATTGTTTTAACCTTAATCTTCTCAGATAAATATTCTATATTTTTCTAAACCTATATGGTGTATTTTTGTGGTGTTATACTGTGTCATTGCATGATTTATTGCACAAATACTTTACACATTGCCTTCTAAGTTAAGCCTGACTTGTCAGTGCAAAGCACAGGATTTGGATTGTGTGTGACTTACCCTTACTAGAGTGAGGGTCCTTGCTTGGACAGGGGGTAACATGACTGCCAAAGACCCCATTTCTAACACTCCTCAAATGTGATCTACCTCTCCCATCCTGTCCAAGACTATTCTCAAATGGAACACTTCTGTCCTATTCCCAAAATATGACCCTGAACCAATCAATGAGAGGTTTGCATATATTTTTACTACAGTATGGTTCAAATACTATCAGCAGTGCCATAAATCTGTCTCACACTTATGCATCCCTTTATCTTGTCTGAGTGAATGCTACTCAATATGACCTCACCACTCATAATTCACCTGTACACAAATTTACCTTCATATGGTCAGGCAGTTATTGGGACTGAAAGCATGAGAAAAAATCATGACAGTTACTAAAAAAAGAGGGGGTGATGCAAAATATTTAATTTCTGGTCTAGGACATGCAGGAAAATTAACTTTTCAGGAAGTCAAAAAAGAGATCATACAGTACTGTGCTTACCACAGTAGTAGGCAGACTACTGTCTGATTCAGATACTCAGAGGGCTATTGGACCTGCTGCAATGGAGAACCAGTAAATAAAAAGGCAAAACTGAGTTCAAAACAAAAGGATAGGCCGCATAAATTGTGTATGGTTTGGGGCACCATCAACTAGCGAGGAAGGAAAAAGACGTGCTAAAGGAAGTACAGGTATAGAGGAGGCAGCAACCAAGTGCCATTATATGAATGAAGGAGGTAAAAACAAAGTTTTGGACAGCAGATCATTTTTGTGATTCTATAGGGCATGCACACACACAAAGGCATGCAAAATACAAGCACACATTCAGATACAAATTACAAACATATGCATACATTTTTATGATGGACTGCTGTAACTGCCCCAATACATCAACAAGGTCTTCTTGAGGTCTCCACCCATCCACAAGCGGTGACTAAGCATATATGTGCCTATTCCATATTTGTTGTCACACATGACAGACATTAAGACCACTGCAGTGGCCACGCCAGGAGGAAAAGTGTCTGCCACATTGTACAAAAGTATCAATCAAGCCACGGCTGCCTTCTGGTCGATCATGTCGACTGAAGATGAAAGGTCTTGCGTGTCACATCAGTGGAAACATGTCTGCCCATAGCTGCTTTAGATCCACTGAAAAAGTTATTTCTGAAGACATGAATGGTAAACAACAATTTACCCATGTAGTATACTATCCACAACCTCGGACTCTAGAAGTACCCCTGAAAAAGGGCAAATATTTCAGAAAGCAGTGAGATCACTGGATTTCAGACTTCAGGGGACACTACCCACTTATAAAGGTCTAGATCATTAGCAGGAAGGGACCAGTTTAAATTTGGATGGCCTGAAGGTGGACACACACAAGACTCATAAGGCCAGGGTACTTAACCCATCTGGCTCAAATAAAGATGTGTTACTGGCTGTCATTCTGGCCTCTCTGCGTAGTGGGATTGAATCCTTTAAGGCATGGACTAGTGCTGGCTCTTGGCCCTCAGTTCCCTCATACAGACTTCCCTGGTAACAAGTTCTCCGGTGGTCTCTATACCGCCCAGTTGGGACAGAAGCTAAAGATGTATGGTCCCTTAAAAAGGGCAACAATTGTGAGGAAAAGCACAGATAGTTATGCTCCTCTAGATATATGGCATGCAGGCCTTTGGACTGTAAATTGGGCCCTCTGCAACACATATCCCTTTCTGCCAATGCCTTTGTTGATGGATAGATAGAAACAGACTTCCAGGATACTGGAACTAGCAGGAAGTTTACCAAACAGTACTTTGCAGCCTCCCATAAGATTCCTCGAGATCACCTTGGGATAGAAAGAAGAGCCAAAAACATCTTCACATATTATCTGATTCATCTGCAATATCAGAAGGATAACATTGAGAGGGTGTTTGTGGAAGTAAGAAATAAAATGGTCATGACATGCTTGTTGGACAATTACTTCATAGAAACAGAGAAAGTGGATGTAGCAATTGCTTATTCTATGGCAGCCCACCTACTAAATAAGTCAGGACAGGCCTTGAGTGAATTTTAAATGGCAAATAAAAAGCCTTTAGAGAAAACATACAGCAGTTTGAGCATTTCCAAAACATATAACTTGGCACAGGGAGGCGAAAGAAATGTGTTACATTCTACCCAAAGCAAGGTTAATCTTACCAGTGGATTGGGGAAGATTTAGTACATAGCGTAGGAGTTTAGAATCTGACTCTAAAAAAATAACCTGCCCTAAAAGAGGAAGTGGTATTTTCATCACATCCCTAAAAAGTAAGAACTGATTGTAAAAGACATTACACAAGAACTGTATGAACTTTTGCGATAAAGGAGATTGAGGAGCACAGAAGGAAGGACAAATTACTTACAAATATTAAACCCACACTCAGATCGTTTTTTAGAGCACGAGTGGATAGTCAAAAAACAAGTATGAATTCATTAGGTACAGTGTATTATGGACCACTTTCTTCTACATCAAACAACAGGAAGAGCCCCAGTCTTCACAACAGAGTACTAGTAAACAAGGAGGTTAGAGAGAAGGACATTTAGCAACAACAAACTTGAAGTTGGGGAGATAAAAGTTTGGAGAAGATTAACCTGTTAGTAACGCATGTAAATAATTTTTAGGTGCTTGCCTTAGAAGAGGACACAGTTTAGAGAACTTAGAAGACCCAAGAGAGACAACTATTGTGTGCATTGAAATCAATAATTCCTCATGTGATAAATTGTTGCAAAGTATTCTGTTAGGTTTAACATCTGAGATAAAAATAGATTGAGATCTCTAAAAATAATCATAAAAATATCTTAGAGGCAAGTTCTGTGCTAGAAAAAAAACTGATGTGCTAGCTACTAGGATGGAAGTATTAGTGTGCCATGCAAAAAGTTTGCTCAGAAGCTTAAAGCAATGCAGAACAAATTTGGTCCCTTGGAAACACAAAATAGAAAAACAGGGAAAGCCTAAAAAACCATGCAAGGACAACATCCTTGTGATGCTAAAGGTACCAGAAGGTGCAGATTTACAAAAACATTTGTGGTAAACCTTCTGATAGTAGTGTTCCGAGGTAGTATAAGGTATATAGGTTAGTATAACTATAGCCTTATGCATGAAATTCATAGGGTGCATCAAGACCCATTCATACTGAATCCAGAATGAATAGAAGCACAAGAATATATTAATCATCTTTTTGTCTTTATTCATTAGAATAACGGATACTAGTTGTTGCTCTTATAACAAAGCCTCTACAATTAAATGACTGTTGAAAATTTCAATGTTTGTCTGTTATAAGTCAAATCATGGAGGAAAGGCAGTGGAAATTAGGTAGACTAAAATTCAAACTGCAGCATCTTGATACTAAACCTCAATTGAAATTTCCTACAATGCTCAGGATCATGTGGAGCAATACAATGTACAACATACAATACACAGAGGAAGTGGCTAAATTAATCAAGATCACTAAAGGAGACTCTGGTTAGATGAGGTTGGGCTGTAAGAACTGATCAAGCATGAGCCACAGGTCTAGCTAGGAATTCTGTAAGGCACTATAGATGTACCAAGAAGAGGAGAGACGGTTCCTTGGGGGGGGGGCATATACCTATAGGAGTACCAGTCCTATTTTGTAGGCAAAATAAAAGTAATCTAAAAAAGAAAATAAATTCAAGGGAAAACCAGAGGGATGTACGGATCACTTCTTACATGGAATTTGAATGGTCCACCCTTAAAGAGGAATCAGTAAGCGTTCTAGAATATGTGTGTGATTGTCACTCCCACATAATGATTTTTCGCAAGACATATTTAACCCTCACATCACAAATCAGCATATTTAACTAGCACAGCATTTAAGAGATAGATCCAACAAGTAATCTGCTCACATCAACCATGCCTTTCTAAATAGGCTGTTATTTGATTAGACCGAAGAAGCCTTAGACTCCAGTATGAATAATTTGGGTCAGTGAGTCCTCAATTATGCTTATCCAGAGAATGCTTACCTGTACATGGTTTTTATGGTCTAGATATTTATGATCCTGGGCCAATGAAATATCTTATCAAAAATGAGTTTGACTTCCTGTAATTTGCAACACGGAGTACTGAGAGAAATGTGTGACAGTCCCCTTTCAGACTTTTCTACTTCCATCATTTGGTTGTGTTATACTCTAACATGTCTATTCTGTGGCTGCTCTCAGGCACTTCTATCTTATTCATAGAAATTGTGAAGTTTTAAAGATGTGTGTAGAAATGTTTGCATCATGTCCACTTGCTGTCTAGGATGATATGTTTTTGCTGTTTATAATACCGGCTATCTTGGTCCTACTATTGTCACAAGATAGCGAGGGGATTAACACTGCTTGGAGAATGTGGCCCTGGATAGGTCAGTTCTCCCTCTTGTTGATCCCCACCAGTAAAACTGGCACTAAACTTTTGAGATTGGGTGAGAGACTTGGTACTGCACCATATTTGGAGACTGAGAAATAGTTTGCGATGCAAATATTTTTTTACTCCCCAGTACATGAACTGCATGACCTATTGGACAAGTTGATGTGCGTTCTTAAGATTAATTACATACACATATAGAACATCTAACTCACAAACTATGGGACCACAACCTTTTATGGGGGTCACATGAGGCTGACAATTAACTACCATTCCAACTTAATGGTTTTCAATCTCTCATCTACAGAAGGTAACATTTAGGGACTCCTTTGACGACACAATTGGGGAACATTTTCAAATCAATCATTGAAGCACTGACCATACTAACAGATTAGGATGCTTTTAGGGTAATTGTATGGGGCTTCTGTATTCGTCAGGCAGAAGTTAAGAAAACCTTAGAGGGTAAGCTGGTCACACTGGAGGGCAGTGTCTGCATGTTGGAGAGGGAACTTCCAGTGCCTCCCCACAAAATCCACAAGAACCAGATTAATGGAGGAGAAGGAGAAATATGAAACAGCACTGGAGCGGTTGAGGGCCCTGACATATTGGGAACACTTGAACTCTAAACAAGCTGAGGGTGGCAGGGCATGGAGGCTATTGGTCTGGTTGATAGAACCGGATGAAAGGAGTCACCCAGTTACTTGGATGTAAAACACAGCTGGTGAAGACATGTATTCTCAGCACAACACACATTACGTATTTTCCAGACACTATTGAAAGCTGTATGGAGAACAGACTTCAATCTCAGAGGAGGATATAGAAGCATTTTTAGGCAAGGCACTGCTTGGGAAGTCCTAAGTCGGCCAATACCAGAGCCCAAGATTAAAGAGGCCCTAAAGGAACTTGCAGGGGGTAAAACGGTGGGAACAGGTGGCTGTGGTGGAATTTTACCAGACTTATGTGGCTCAGCTGGCACTGTGTTTGGCAGAAATGTATACAGGCACCCTTGAATATGGGGCCAGATGTATCAAAGGATTTTGCATTCGCAAACAGTGCAAATCGGTAATTTCCGCCGTGTGCGAATGCAAAATCGCCTTTCATGATGTATGAAAGGCATTCGAAATGAATTTATAAGGAATCGCTAAAATAGCGATTCCTTAAAATTGCGACTGGATTTTGCGAATCGCAGTCTGCGATTCGCAATTAACGAATCACAATACAATGTATGGAGCATTCTCAAATTGCGATTAGTCGCAAAATGGGTTTTTGCATGTGTAATTTACCACAAATTGAAATCAGGTGGTAAACAGTGCAGCCTATTTAAAGAGGCCCAGAATGCACCAGCCCTTTTCAACAATGGCTGCACTCTATGTCATGGGGAGGAGGATGAGGATCCTGGCAGGTTTGAGGAGAGGGTTTAGGAGACAGGGGTGCATTTTTAGACTGCGCATTACCCTATTTGATCAGACAGAGGAGGAGATTTTTGACAAGTACAGGTTGAACTCTGCCATTATACTTGACTTAATAGCCGATTTACAACCCCTACTGCAGCGAGACACACACACACACACAGAACCAAAGCCATACCCACTCATGTGCAGGTATTATGCTTCCTGCACCTCTTAGCCTCAGGAAGCTATCAAGGGGTCATAGCAGGAGCTGGACGGGTATCACAAAGTGCACTTTCACGCTTCTTTAATGCATTCCTAAATGCTATGTTGACAAAACTACATCTGCACATACAATTCCCCAACACCCCCACAGGATTTGCAAAAAAAGTAATTAGATTTCTATCAGGAAGCCCAATTTCCACATGTCATTGCCAGCATTGATGGAATACATGTAGCAATCTGTCCACCATCATCAACAGAGTACGTATATAGGAATAGGAAAAGTACACATTCAATAAACATCCAGGTCATATGTAACGCCTCCAACATTATAACTGATTTTGTGGCCAGATACCCTGGTAGCACACATGAATCATTCATCTTCAGGCACAGTGGAATACTCACAAGACTACTTGCTGGTGAGTTTGGCGAAGGATGCCTGCTTGGTAATGTAACAGTGAACAATGTTGTATAACATATTTGTGATGTCACAGATAACAAAAACTCATATAGCACTCCTGTCATTCTAGGAGACAGTGCATATGCAGTGCGGTCCTACATCTTGACACCCTACCTCAATCCTGCCATGCAAAGTGAATGGAAATATAATGCGGCACACAGGAGGACATGAAACATGATTGAAAGGACCTTCTTCCTGCTGAAGCCTGCATAAGAGTTGGGACGCACTGCAATACTGTCCGGAGACCACCTGCAAGATCGTGGCCACATGTGCAATGTTGCACAACGTTGCTACAACAAGAGGCATACCAGTCGAACCCACAGAGATGGACTCCGATGAGGATGACGACCCCTTGCCACCCCTTCACCCAGCAGATAGAACCAGAGCAGCAGAGGGCAGGAAAAGACGTGCTGAGATTACGCGCAACTATTTCTGATGTAAGTAATGACAGCACCACTTCTACTTCCATTTATTGCTGTATGTGTCATATTTATTGCCTTGACTTCAGGACATGTATGTGTGTATAGGCCATAGTTAATCAAAAGAAACAATCAGGTCCCAATTACAGTGCAATACTATTAACATACATTAGTATCTATGCATTGCTACATAATATGCAAGGCCCTGAACCTCTCTTGATGGCACCAACGGTGGGTGACATGCTCCTGCTACATTACAGTGCAAAGTTCTTTAATGGCATTTGTCATCTCCCTTACGTGTTCTGCTGTAGCTTGCTGTCCCTCATGCAACTTGCACATGCTGTGATTTAGAGACACCAACTGCCTGTGCATTGATCTCATGTGTTTACATTGCAGGCACTGCACTTTCAACATGGGTGCCTCAACAGCACCGAACAGTGATGGGACCTCACCTTCCTCTGTGACCTGTCTGCCTTCTTCACAACACCTCCTGAGGGGAGTAGGCTGACGCTGGAACAGGGATTGCTGTCTGTCGGTACGCCTGCCCTCTAAAGGTGGTGTGCGTACATCTTCCTGCAATTCATTGGAGTCCAGTGTAAACTCAGGGAGGGGTTGCACTCTTGCCCTGCGTCTGGTTGGTGCTGGTATGATGGACTCACTGATGTTTGAATTTGACTGTGGCTGACTTTTGTCATTCCCCCTTTTCCACTTTCTGCTGCGTCAGGGCCTGGAACATCTTCAACAACAATATGCAGCATTTCATTCATGATGTTCACCTTGCATATGTATTCTTACAGTTATTTTCATGATAAACTGTTCCCCTAGCATGGTGTCTCAGATTGTCTGCTGTGTTGTTTCTCTGTTTGGTTTTACATTATACTGCTGTATATGTAGTAGATGCACTTTTGGAGTATGGACTACCACTCTCAAAAGGCATTCTAGTGAATGAAATATGTGGCATGGACTATTTATCACAGTGCATAGTACCAGTGCAATTCTCTAGGGAACATTTATATATGCACATATGGTGATACAAATCATTACTGCCCTTACCTTTGCTGGTGCCGGGTGTGCCTGAGGTGTCAATGTCAGTGACATCACCTAGTGCTTCAGGCAGCAGTGTTGACTCCACCATGTCTTCCAAGGGGTGGATGGTGCCTGGGTAAATGGACTTCCGCCAGTGCTCCTTGCTTCCTTCAGCCTGCTTGCTACCCTCTCTTTGGCACGTGATTACAAGTCATAAAAGCGCTTGCGCATCTCAACAATTGAATGCTGTGCAACACCCACCGCAAACATTTTTGTCTGGATGTCAGTCCACATTTTCCTCTTCTCAGTTTCTGGGACCTGTAGTGAGTGTTTGCCAGATAACTGGTCATGGTTCTTGACCACCTCTTCTGTGAGCACCTCTAATTCCTGCTCACTGAATTTAAGTTTTCTTTTTCTCCCTCCTGTGTCCTTGCCATTTCCATCAGTGGCCATTGTATTCTCATGGGCCTGGCTGACTCTCCTGAGTGCTTCCCTGGTGCTGTGCTGGGTCTCTCTGCCTGCTCCTGTGGCTCAGGCATCTGGAAACAGCATGCACTGACTCACTTACTGCTGCTTCAGAATACAAAAAATGCAATTTGCGATTTCAAAATACAGATTCGCTATTTTACAGAATTGCTATTTGGTACTCGCTATTTACGATTGCAAATTTTAAGAAATCGCAAAAAATTCTGTAATGGTGTTGTTACATTGCATTTTGCGAATCCCAGTTAGCGATTCAGTAAAAATTGCTATTTGGTATTTGCAAATGCGAACCTTCATACATCTGGCCCACCACCACCAAGGAGTCAACTCAAAGAGTTTTCAAGCCCCCGAGTGATGCTTTGGATGTGCCCTCATTTAGGCACTGTCCATGCTGAACCTAGACTTCAAAATCATCAACAATACCTTCATGCCTTGGTCCATAAAGATCAGAATGGCTTCATCTTCTAACACAACACCTCTTTTAATATCAGGCAATTGTAAATAATCCATGACGAAACCCCAATATTGAGTTATCCTGCTGCTCTAGCACTGTTTCTACACTCATGTAAAGTGTTCTGTACTCTGCGCCAGGGGTATTTATGAGTCATCATGCGGTGTGTGAACCTAGGAATGAGATGGAATAAATGGGCTGCCCTTTTGTATGCTGATTACTGAGCGAGGGTCTGGGCTAGATGGCTTTTCTGATGCAGCAGGCAGATTTTTCCCCTTTTGCTGATGATCTTTTCCCAAGTGGTTGAACTGTTTACCGATCTGATGAAAATGGAAGGAAGGGGAATGGGTATCCTGTTGTGGGACAGAAAGCATGTGATACTTTTTTCCCAGATGGCATGCTCCTGTACTTCCAGCGTGCAGAAACTGGGATCCTTTGGAATGTTAAGGTCCCAGCGTACTTGGGGAAGATGCCTGTGCACTAATTAGAGTAAGACCTGTCCCTTCATGGTATCCCCTGAGTTACTGCGAACTCCACTGGAGATCACCGATCTGAGTACTACATGGGAAGCTTAGGTCTTTAAATACTTGGGAGCAAAATGTATCACACAGGTATGAAAATCGGGGAAAGAAATTTGGGCACTACTTTGTGAGACATAAGACGAAACGTACCTTTTAGCACACTTTGAAATTACACACAATGGCCAGGATACCCTTATCTATAATGCTGAAAATGCTGTACTACTTTACGAACCTCCCAATCTGGATACCTAAGAGTCGGTTTAAAGCACTAAACACCCGGCTCAGGGAATTGATATGGGACAGAGTACGACAGCAAGTTGTCTGAAAACGTTGTGACACTCAACAACCACTTAGGCTTAGAGGTTCCTGATCATGAAATAAATATATGATCTGATGGCCCTAAATCAGTGGTTGGCTAGGTGGCTGTCTGGATTGAATTTGGCATTGATGGGTAAAGTGGGAGTCTCAAGACATGAAGGAGCATTGATCATAGTAATGGTAGCAGTCCAACTGAAAATGACACCCCACACTTCTCAGTATGGCAATACACTTTTCCCTTTGGTTCAATAATTACTTAATTCTCCTATGGCCTTAGCCTATGCATTACGGCCTAACATTAAATGGGAAATCTTGTGTGAGGTTGATGCGTTGATATGATTGTTGTTCTATGCCAACTGAGGAGGTTGTATGTTAGTATGAACCTATCTTCAGATGGTCATTCCCCCGTTGTGATATACGGTCTACCCTGATTAAATGTAGCTGCACATGGGAGGCACCGATAGGGATGCCCACAATGCAATAAATAGTCATAGAACGCTTGTGAAGGTTTTGTGGTGTATTCTGCCAGGTTTTGGGCTTGAAAACTTGTGGAGAAGACTCAACATATCAACACCTGATGACTGGTTATGAGTGTCTTTACTTGAATGTTCTATGCCAACTGAGGAGGTTGTATGTTGGTATGAACCTATCTTCAGATGGTCATTCCCCCGTTGTGATATAGGGTCTACCCTGATTAAATGTAGCTCCACGTGGGAGGAACAGATAGTGATGCCCACAATGCATTAAATAGCCATGGAACGCTTGTGAAGGTTTTGTGGTGTATTCAGCCAGGTTTTGGGCTTGCCAACTTGTGAAGACTCAATATATAAACACCTGATGACTGGTTATAGCCGTCTTTACTTGGTACTACAGAGAACCTCGTAGGGAGGGTTACTTACAGTTCATGGTTATCATTCTCTGGGGATTGCCTGTAAGAGGGTTTGAAAAGATTTGTCTTGCTAGAGTCACTCAGGATAATGTAGGCAAACCGAGGTCATACTTCCAAGATGGCAGACGTCTTTGAGCAGTCAAGTTGTTTATCACAAATACGGTAATATTGAAGAGAGCATCTACTTTTTGCCTTCTTTGCACGCGATGATGGCTTCAATGTAGACAAGACACATGCCTATATCTAGATGAACTGGTGAGTGCACTAAGGTTACTCTCCATGAATTGTTATTTATTGTCAATTCCGATATATAGTGACTGAGTGGGTTAGTCTCTATGCCACGGGTTATATGACTTAGGATTCTTGCTCGTTGTGACATCGGGACTGATTGATTTTATGGTCTTGCACATCCTTGGCTATTTTTCAGATTAACTCAGATAAACGAGAGACACTTGGTGGAAGCCCGCACGGGTAATTAGACCCCCCAACCTTTATGTAGGTTTGGATGATAAGTGACACTGCCTACAATCTATGGTCTGCATGAAGGTTTGGTGCATGCACTAGCCTTGATTAGCACTACTTGACTGCACAGACTTTGGAAATCACAGGTCTGCATGGGTGACTAAGTGGCACGAGGTGTTCTCCTGCATGACCACCATATAAAAAATACAGCTGTACAGCAATAGTATGCACAAGACACCAATGGTGCATATCGGTGTGTTTGTAAACATATACACTTTGATTATATGTAAGTATTGAGATAAGTGCAATTCTTTGGACAAAGGAACGTAGTACTTATGAATAAAGATGTATATACTTTCTTAAATAAATTTATGTTTAGCAAATGTAAGTATTACCATTAGTTAAAATATATACATTCCTTCTATTTATGGTTTAACTGTACATAGGTCATTATATAGATAAAATATAAGTATGTGACTACATGCTTATGGGTTTCTATTTATTATGATCATTCAAATCACAACATATAAACATGATTATACAGAAAGTAATTGTTAACTATTTAATACAATTATTACTTAAAATATAATAAATACATACATTAAAACTGATGATATGATAGAACAAATAATACTAATTAATTGATTAATATGGAAAAAACAACCAAAAATAATATAGTTATGTTTCTCTATATATATACTTTTATACTTATTTATACAGAGAAATGAAAAATAAATTAATACATTTAAAAAAATATAAAGAAATGAAAAATAAGAAATATTATATACATACATATATGTATAACTTTATAACTATATCCATTTACAAGTAGATCAATACATCAATACAATATAAGGTGATGAGTGTATGCTTATGGGTTTATTTTCCTATAGTAACACATACTTTTTACAGTGTGTAAGTATGATTATAGAAATTGTATCTACAACTGATTCACTACTGAAATATGGGAGGACAAAAATAAATTTAAAAAACATAAAATAACATTTTAAAAAAAGTTATTTACAGCAACATTTGAAAGCATGAGTTTGTAAATATTTAGACATGAATGTACATATGGGATCTTTATCTAGTACAATGTTATATCTCCTGATTATTTCCATATGTCTATTGTGTCAAAATTTCTATTTATGTACAATTCTTTTGTGTTGTTATGAATCTACATATTGATATATTTTTCTCCCACTGCAGAGAAAAAAAGTTAACTAATCCCCAAACCATCACTCTATGATTCATCCTATTCCTCTTTCAAAATATACCAAACCTCCCCTCGCCGACTCATCCCAAGCCTCTTTTACAACTATGAACACCCAAATAATCCTTTCGACTCTTCCATCCTCTCCATCCTTTATTCTATTAATCTAGTTAACAGACTCACATGTCTACCACTCCACCGCTCCAAATAACAATTTGCCTATACTAATCCACCACTAATCCACCTTTGGGTGCTGAGTAGCGTGCTATTCGTCAAAAGCCACTTCAAAGCCTCGTCAGGGGCAGTAAGAGCTATACAAATTGAATTATTAATGCAGAACAGTGATTTAGATATTGGTGATTTTCTATAGCACAGATTTGACATGGTTGAGCAATTACTTAATGCTGATGTGAGACACCAATCACATTGTCGATAAGGAGCAGTCTGCCTTGGTTAGTAGGAGACTGACATGAACAAACACTGGATAGCTATTGCTTTTCATTATCCCCCATGGCACGATAGCAGCATGATGGGGTAATTAGTGCTTGCTGGCGTGAGGTACCAATCATGCGGTCAGTAATGGTTTGTCTACCTTGGTTTGCTAATGAACACATTACTAGTATGTGCCAATTAGGGTGTGCACATTGAGGTAAGATGGGGTGTGCATGTGAGGTTTTACAGGCAATGCTGATTAGAAATCTTGCCTCTAACACAGATTTTTGAAAATTCTTGTGGCAACTATTGGAGTGTCCCTGTGTTCATATAGTGTGGTGAGTACATTAATTTGTTGGTTACGTTGTGTTGTATGTTGGACAAGGATTGTACATGCACCAAGTCTACTACTTTCTTTTTCCATAGGTGCAATAGTCAGATGACAAAGATCCTGATCAAAACAGACAAGGTGACACTGGACGAAACATCAACACCTGTCTTGGTTGTTTTGCGTTTCAATATGCGAGGAGCTATTGTATACTCACAGATGCTATCCCTGGTCATAATTGTTTTGAATCATTTTGCAACCTTGGGCTTTCTACAGTGTTCCTTTTGTATGTTTTTGTATACATGTTCACAATTTGAGCACTGCGCAAACCAGGTAATTGTGGAAACAAGGAAACAAAGGAAAAAAGTGCCCTGTACTAGGTTTTGGTATTATTTGAAAAGGGATGAAGAATTAAATTGTGCACCTTGGAAATATAAGACGTATTATGATAGGTGGGCCCCAGCAATTGTTGCATTCTAACATAAGGCTTTCTCTGGCATATTTGCTGAATGGTTATGCTCCTTGCTGAGCAGCTTAATACATGGAGATCAGAAGGGCAGGAAGACAGCTAAATGACCTAAATCATACATTAATAGGTTTAATTGATTTGGCGAACTGTAACAACAGTCCATTGGCTTTTCAACAATGTCAAATGGACATGCTTAAAGGAGCTACTGGAGCAATTCTAGGCCTGTGGCTTTACAGATCCATACAGACAGCATAGCTTTACTCGGAGCCAGGACGTCAATTAATGGGAACCTGATATCTAAATTAAAGATAGCAAGGGGCACTAGAAAAGGATGCACACTCCGCCCTGTGTCTTATATATTGAGCCTTTGACACATCTGCTGAGGACAAATAAAAACATCACCCCTTTCTCAAATAAGAGCTTTAAGAGTAAAATTGCTCTATATGTGGACACTTGATTGATTTTACTTCAGATCCACCCATAATCCTACCATGCATTGAGGAGCGTAGGCATAACTTTGGTCAAGTGTCAGGATATCAGATTAATGACACAAAGTCTGAGATTATGATGTGGTACCTGCAATGTGAGGACAGACACAGCTTTAAGGAAATACGATATCATGGAATAACAGAAGATGTAGATAAAATTGCAGACACTGGGCTAAATAAAGTATTTAAAACATAGATTTAAAATATAAAAATGGCAGAAACTACTGCTCACTATATATGGTAAAGTCAACCTAATACAGACTAACATCTTACCCAAACTGACATTTCTTTTTTACTTGCATTTCATTTAAGTTTGATAATAAAAGAATTGCCAAATTACAGGGTAAAGTCGGAAGTTTCATTTCTCCATCGCATCAAAGGAAATGAATAAGGCAGCCATGGAAAAAAAAGCTGTGGAAGCGAAATGAAAAAGAGGGGCTGTCTCTGCTGGATTTTAACCTATGTTGTCAGGCATTTCAGCTTAACAACTGTAGGATGCTAATTTATTACTGCTCAGTCAAGAAACAGTTTAATATTTCAAGTAATGCTGCAGGATATTTGCAGAGATAATTTTCTATACAAGTCCGGAGCCCCCAGATTCCTCAAAACAGTTTAATTATAAGTGCTACAAATGGTTGCTAGAACATGCTTTGATATGAGGTCCACTGTAAGGAGCCACCGTTATAGTAAACTTACCCAACGTGGGATTTCCTGAGGAGTCCCAGATATATGAAAGATCACCTGAGTCTCACACCTACGAAGGCTGGAATTTTAAGTTGGGGACAGCTGTTGAAGGTTTGAGAATACAGTCTGGGAATTACCTAAAGAAAAAGGTGGCAGTAAATGACTCCAGATTTAAATATAGTCAACTGCATACATACATGCGACAGACTGAATTCCTGAATTTTGAAACAAAAAAAAGCTTTGTTTAAGCTGTCTCCCGCCTGAAATTGCCTCTGCTTCAATAGAAGTCAATGGGGAAATACATCCCCGATTTTGTTTTTTGTTTTTAAAAAAAGGTTCCCACTTTCCTGTGCTATAACGTTGGCATGTGCACAACAATTTACTCGGTTTGTTACACCAGAATTGTTTTCAGAGGATCTATGTGAAATACAATTAGAGTTACAAAATACAACTCAGGAAACAGGAATTCTCTAAATGGTACTTGGGACTGTGTGGAGCAGTAGACAGCAACCTGGGAATACCTTACAGAGCATGAGACAAGTTGCAGAATTTAAGGCAAGTATAGTTAAACACTCTTTATTGCACTGATAAAATTGCTCAATTAAAAAGAATCATTTTTAACCCTAGACAGAATATACTGGACTCTGTTAAAATTGGCCAAGTTGATAGCGTAAACAAAAGCTTAAAGCAGAAAGTGCAGGATGTTGGCAATGGAGGATATGTATACGTTTGTAAATTGCCCAAGTCTGGCCCCCTTCTGGAAAGATGCGAGTAAGGATATATCCTCTGCTTTCCATACGATGATAGAGGTAGTCCCACTGTTTTTTTCTTTTTTGCGACATCTGAAGGACATAAATCATATTTGCAAATTAGGCATTCAAATGCTGTTTTGCCGGATGCTCCTCATGAGACGTGAAATTAGTAAACCATGGGTTTCACCATCTCTGCCATTGACACTAGCTTGGCTTTAATCACTGTAATATGTTAGATAAATGATGTTTCATAGAAAGGAAAGCAAGGTTTTGGCAAAATTTCAATATTTGGTTGGAAAGACAGTAGACTGATATCGAACAGGGCCCCATGATTACACCTGTACTGGTCACAGGATCACTTGGGTGACGACAACTGTGAGAAATATTGGAAACCCTCTGATGAGAAATGGGATGGTTCCAGCATCTTTGGAGATGCTACGGAACATTCTACTACAAAGAAGAGGAAGAGTATCTTGGAGTTGACCAGGATCTGGTGCCTAGATCTCTACAACAGTGAGAGGACCTTCTGGTTGCTTTTGGACCAACAAGGAATCCATTCTGGAGGACTCATTTAGATTGCCACAGACTTTTAGGTCTAACGAAGCCTGCAAGAGCTCTACTCCAAGGAAAAGTATCAGGGTGATTTATGTTCCATAGAAGAGGAGCTCTTGTATATCAGGTTCTCTGAGCTTAATACCTTGGGGCTGCAAGAGGCCCACATCTTCTATGAACCACCAGCTTCAGGATGTCCCACAGGGTCAGAAAAACATCCTGATGATGGTGGTTCATAAGAAGGCCAAAGAGAGGTACAGCTTGTGTTCTAATACCTTGGCACGTGTTAGTACATTGCAAGAGTCTGTCAGACCTGCAAAACTTGCCAGTTAGTTCTAAGTTGGAAGTTCCGACCAGGGAATCCTAGGTCATACCACCAATATCTGGGTTTCCATTTTGGAGTGTATTAGGATCATCTATTATTAACCTAAAGCCTTCTTAACAAGCTCAGGCAACAACTACCTATTTGTTGTGGTGAGCATTCCCACAGGTGTCCTGAGACTGTGGCCATGAGGAGCATCACTGCCCATGTGTTAGGTAGTGCTCTCCTTGGCATCTTCTCCAAAGTTGCATTTTGTAGGACTGTGATCGTAGAAAGGAGAAGTAACTATAAATGACATGGTTGATTGTGTACTACACCTTTGGAATAGATGTCCAATACAGATTCAGAGCACTTTTGCGTCAGATACTAACTGGCATGGATGTTGTTTTACCAGTCGACTACATTACTGGTCACCAGGAAGTTCAGGAACTCCTACATAATTAAATTGATTTGCCCCTGAGCTTTGGATTGTGTTTCTGAAAACAAAGATCAGTGAGATATGCAAGTGAGGTTAACCATTCAGTTGCCTCCAGTCATCCCCACTGACTATACCATTTAGATAGGATGAAGCGATACCTCCAGAGGGAACAAGTGGTATTATTATTACTTGCCTCTAATCGGACACCTAAATTGGTGAGTCAGTTCAGTTCAGTTTCCTTTGTTCAGCACAAGTATAGCCATAAAAGAAACATTCAGAAGTAAAAAACTAGCATACAATCCATATACAAAATTACAATAGCAAATCTAAAAAACCTGTCATATACATTAAGCATTAAACATCAATCGCTACATTTTACCATAAATCACAATCAGTTCATGACATTTCCTAAGACTGAGGTCAAGGGTCCATTTACCCACACCTAGACAAATAAGAACAGATACTGCACTTAACCCTCCATCATTTTCCTATCTCTCACCGCTGCCTTAAAAAAAGCACAAACACTGTGACAAACATCAAGGGTACTCCCGTAAAATAAATGCATCCCTATATTTCCTGAACCTCAAGGATATTTAAATCAGCTTAATATATGATATAAAATAGGGTTTATAAAATGTGGAGAAAAAAACATAAAATGCGTCACAGACTGCTGTGAGTCTACATCACACCGGCAAGCCACCGCTGAAAACTCCCCAGATAAGCACACAAACCTGAGAAATTCAAGAGCCAGTCCACAGAGCCAGCCCTAAAGCGGAATAGTAAGGCTCTCACACAATGTGGGAGTAGTATTGTAGGGTGCATCACAGGGGCCTAAGGTACAAGAAAAATTCAGTATTCTTTAATGGTTCCTTTACTGGTTGAATTTCCCTGTCTCTGAGGGTGACATTATTCTAAGAAGTTTAACTTCACCATCTTTTTATCAGATTTAGGTGCATCAAACTTATCTAATAGGTTCCGAGTGTTACAGACATTTTCTACATAAGCCAGGCGGGGAATTGAAAGGCCCTTATCCACTTTCAAACAGTCCTGAATAATGTCTCTGTTAAGGTTAGCCTCGGTATTAGCCCATACACTAACCCGAAGCCAACTTGGCTCTATCTGTAATATACCTAAGACTGAACTTCGAGTGTATAATAAAGTGTAAGTTCAAGGGGGGTAAGTGCAAGATCTGCCTAGAAAATGTGTTTTTCTTCTATCTGCAAGGACTTAACATCACAGTATCCCCAAATCCCTGTGCCAAAAAGCGAAGCAGATATGCACTGGGCATTGTAGAGGTTCAGAAATGGCGATACTGTACCCCTTCCTACGGCCTGAGGCAAGTTTAATAGAGCACCGGCCTGAGTTTCTTATTTGCGGCTGCCGGGAGCCTGAACTATTAAAAATAACCCCTAGATAATTAAAATCGTTCACACTTGCCAGTGATTTACCCCTGACTATTAATTTGGGCCTATGTTCCTTACCTGGCCTACATGCCATGATATGCAATTTTCTGAAGTTTGTACTCAGGTCCAGCTCATTCATAAAAGATATGAAGATTCCACCAACATACACAAAGCCCCTGGAGTCCGTGCAATGAGAATGGCATTGTGTGCTTAAAGCAGCGCCGGTACATAAGCCTGCAAAATTGTCAGGACATTTAGGTTAGCTTTAATCAGGTCTGGGCACAAATTATTAATATAAACAAGAAATAATAATGGGGCCAGGATACAGTCTTGGCGCACCCTACGAGATAAAGGAAAGGCATCAGACAGTTCTCCAGCCAGACTGTACCTAACCTTCTCTTCCAAGTTCTCATGCAAAATATATAGGAAATTCACTAATGCCGCCTCCACCCCACAATCCAGCAGCATCAACCAGAGTTTAGTTCTAGTAATGCAATCAAAGGCGGCTGACAAATCCTCAAAGGCCAGGTATACAGCGGACAGCCCTTGGCGATGGTGTATCTGTCAATAATCAAGTCGGACAGATTCCCCTGATGCTGCGCCCACTAGAAATTATGGTCCCACTGCAGTGCCCACGTATGCTATCTGACATGATTCACCAGCAGGATGCATGAGGCCATGAGGCCCAGCAGCCTCAGAGTCATTCTCACCAAAATCCAGGACAGAGGCTAAAACATCGGTACCATAGCCTGATTATCCTGGACTCGCTGCTTGGGGTAGGAGGTAGGAGACGACACCCTGGGGCGAGCCAGCCTTCAACATCCAGTCACCAAGATAGGTGAAGACATCCCTATCCTCCGCAGATGAGCTGTGACCACCACCATCACCTTGGTGAACACCCAAGGGGTGCTAGTAAGGCCAAAGGAGAGCACAGTGAACTGAACGTGTTTGTGACCTACCTTGAACAACCGGTAACGCCTGTGGGCAGGCAGGTTGGGGATGTGGATATATGCATCCTGCAAGTCCAATGCCAGTCTCCTTGGTCTAGGGCGGACAAGAACTGAGCATCTTGAATTTTTCCTTCTTGAGGAAGAGATTCACAGTTCAGAGGTCTAGAACAAGTCAAAAATCTTAGCTTTTTTGGGGGAAGCAGAAAGTAGCAGAAATAACAACCACTGCCTACGTCTGGTGTCAAAACCCTCTCTATGGCTCCCTTGGCCAAGAGAGCCATAACTTCCTCTCGGAGTAAGGATAGATGGTCCTCCATCGGCCATTCTTGTGTTGGCAGTATAGGGAGAGGGAAGATTCGAATGAGAGGGAATAGCCCCTCCGAATGATCTGCAGAACCCACCTGTCCAATGTAATAGGCTGCCATTGGTGGAGATGATGACATATTCTCCCACTAACTGTCCAGCCATGATCCCTTATTAGGAGACGAGGAGGACCTAGAGGCTGCAGCTGCTGGGGGCTTTGCAGTGGATGATTTCTGGCTACCTTACCCACAGGGTCAGAATGCACCGCGTTCATGCAAGACTTGGGGAGCTTGCATAGGACGATGGCTAGTATAGGGTGAGCACGGTGGCACGCACGCAGACTGGGGACGTTGGGGTCACTGAGAGGCCCCAGGATTTGGTCATAGCTAGTTAGTCCTTAAAACGCTCAAGCACCAAGACTGATTTCTCTCCGAACAGATGTGGCCCATCAAATGGCATGTCCATGAGGTTGGCCTGGACATCCCCTGAAAAGCCAGATGTTCTCAGCCAGGCATGGGATCTAAGAGCTTTGAAACCACTGTGCCGAGCGAGTCTGTTGTGTCCAATCCACACCTGATGGTGAACTTTGCTGCATCTCTCCTGTCCTTTACAATTTGGGAAGGATGGTCCAGGCCTCCTCTGGAACCTGTGGCAGCATTTGCACAACCATATCCCACAATGTGTGGGTATGAAGGCCCAAAAGGCATGCAGTGTTCACCAACCACAATGCTAGGCTGGTGGAAGAAAACATTTTCTTTCCCAAGGTGTCCAGCCTTTTGGATTCTCAGTCCAGGGGAGAAGCAAGGAACATGCAATGGCGAAGTTGAGGCTAGGACTACCAAGCTCTCGTGGGTTTGGTTGGGTGGGTTTAGGTGAAGAAACCGGGTTGCCTGAGGTGGGTCGATGGCGGCTGGCAATTGACCTGTTCACAGGAGCCCCTGTGCAGGGCTTGGACCAGGTTGCAGCAGAATATCAGTAAGTGCTTTGTTGAAGGGATACAGGTGTTCTGATGAGGAAGCCCCAGGCTGAAGCACTTCTGTCAAGAGGTTAGTCTTGACCACCAAAGAGGGAAGTTCAAGATCGATCACCTTCCCTGCCCTCTTCACCAACATTGTAAATGATGCACCCTCCTCCCTAGCCACGATAGGAGGAGAAAGCAAACCAGTATCTGGAGATGTGTCTCATTCACTGGCACCACCCAATTCCTCATACCAGTGCATAGATGTTATCAACTGGTGTTCTAAAGGGTCAAGTGACCCTTTCCACTCCTCCCCATGCCTGGATTCTCAGACAAATATTCAGGCAACAACCTAGGACCAAAGGGCCCTGTCGGTGCTGGAGTCAGCATCGAGTAATGCTGTTCTGAGTTATCGGGCCGGGAGCATCGTCATCGGGACCAGCGCTGAGCGCATCAGTGTCGGGGCTGAGGCCGGAGAAGGTTGCGTTGGCATGACTGGTGCCGATCCAGATCTGTGATCGGATCCATGAGACCTCATCGGTGCCGAGGCCAGAGCTGTTGGCGCGAAACTTGATGGTGCCTCCTCTGACCCCCTGGAGCCCAAGAATGCTCCAGAGGAGTCGGTCCGCTTGAATGCTCATCATATGGCCTCATAGAACTCTCTCACCTGTGCAGGGGTAGCTCCGGCTCTCGGAAATGTGGGGAGGTGAGGAGTGAGACCTGACAATAGCTCTGTGGAACCTTGCCTGGAACGCCAATGTTCCAAAGTCATCAAGTCAGCCTACGGATGAGGAGAAGATGAAGAACACTTCAAGTTTGTGCTTTTCTCATGCTTCTCCCCAGAGTGTCCCAATGACTTGAAGTAGGACAAAGAGGACTTGGGGCTCCTACAGCAGTACCACATCCTTCTCCTCAATCGGGAGCAAGACCTCCGAGGAGTCATGTTAAGTAGTGTCGATTGCCAGGCTGCAAGGAGCTTTAGGGACCGCTTCCTCAAAATCTTCAGCACCATGGCCCAGCATTCCACCAACAGCACTAGTGCGCAGGACCGGATGGAGCTACCTGCCAGAGAACAAGGGTACTGTGCACCCAAAAAACTTCTGGATCCAGTCTGACGTTGTATGAAAGCACCCTTTTTGGCATGGTTAGCCCCCACTTTTTACCCGGTATCTCATGTGATTTCAACTGAAAGTGCACTGGGTTCCTACTAATTAGATCCCAATTGCCAGAGCTCTTTCCCAAAGCTGCACAGTTGTTCTCCACAATTGGCACACTCTTCAGCACCCTCTATAAGTCTATACTAAAAGGTACCCCTGGTACCTAGGGCCTAGAGTACTAAGGAAGGTTGCAGCACCAGTTGTGCCACACCCAGGGATCCCCCCCCCCCACAAACCCCAGCGCTGCCATTGCAGACTGCGTGTGTTGGTGCAGGTAAAATTGAAAACACAACATATCACACACCCCTGTGTGCCCGGTCCCCTATCACTACATGTGCCAGGTGTAAGTCACCCTAGGACAGGGTGCATCAGGACACAGGTGAGGGCATAAATGCATGAGCTAATATGCCCCTGCTATGTCTCCGTCGACACTTTAGATATAGTAAGTGAACAGGGAAGCCATTTAAAATACATGTGCTGGACACTGGTCACTACGAGTTTCCCACCTACATGGCAGCTTCTATGAACCTAGGGATGCTTGGTATCAAACATCTCAGATTAATAATCCCTCACTGACCCTCATGTATTAATAAATGCACCCAGAGGGCATCTTAGAGGTGCCCCCTGAAAACCTACCAGCTACTAGTGTACTGACTGACTGGTCCTGAACAGTTTAGCCACCATAGTCACATTTCTTCTTTTAAATTCTTCCATATTTGTTTGAAAGGAATTAGGCCACTACGGTTGGGGTTAGGGTTATGCCTGCTTTCTAGTGGAAGTGGTCATAGAAAGGGTGTAGTCACCCTAAAGTGCCACCTGGCACTCCCTGTAACCTCCCTAAATTGAGTATTTAGGTTGCACCCCTGGACCCTAGAACTTAGATCCTGATGACCTACAAGGAAAAGGACAGAGAGGAGTCACACCTGCAAAAGAGGAAAAGAAGCAGCAGCTGACCTGGTACCAACCCCACCGGCCTGCCTGCTGACCTCGACAGACTCTGCCTAAAAAGATGATTTGTCCTGCAGCTGAGCCTCATGAAACCCAGGAGGACTGCTTGCTTTCTATGAAGACTCAAGTCTACCTCATCTTGGACTCACCCAAGTCACCTGCAGCCTCGGCACGCAGGCCCCCTCTCCTTCAGCCTTGTGGTGAGAGAAAATCTGACACCTCCAGCAACCACTACACCCGTCACCCACGACCCAATTTGAGGTGGATAATCGGTGCCAACGGTGCTTCCCTGAGCTGGAGTCCACCCTGGCTCCACCCCTGTCAGACTCCCCAATGACGGCTGCAGTCTTAACACGCTGGACCCCATGACCGTGACCGAGAGTGCTCCCTGACAAAGAAAACCACTGGCCCTGCATCTTTTACTCCTGGGCCCTGTAGAAAAAGACCAAAGGTGCACCTGCGTCCCCGAGCACCCCATGTTTTCTACCTACCTACTTGTTGGCCCTGACTGTCTCCCCTGCCAGAGCCTGCAGCCTATTTTCATGTGGCCCATTTCCCATTGAAAATCATTGGCTACCTGACCCCTTACTGCACCCCTGCCCCCGGCCTCCCCAGTGCTGCCCGGAGTGACCTGCTGGTGTGGTTCTGATCCGTGCCTAGTACTTACCTTAAGTCTCTGAGATTGGCCTTGTAGGTCTTTGTTCAATGTATGTTTGCTGAGCTTTGTTTTCCTCCATAGGTTAACATTGATGAACTCTGAAATTGCTGATTTGTGAAAACTAGAAAGTAAAGTAAATATACTTACCTAATAACGTAGCTCTTAGGTTTGAAACATATGTACAAAGGAGTGTTTTTTTACTAAATTTGTCTTGGGGGTTTATTCTTTCAGTGTGTGTCTCATTTATTGCCTCTATGAATACAACAAATGCTTAGCACTACCCTCTGATAAGCCTAACAGCTCGCCCACACTACCACAAAATAGAGCATTAGCTCTATTACCTTTTGCCTCTGCAAGCCAACTGGGGATCCACAGGACTCTATCCACAATATACTTCTTTTTAGTGCACCATAAAGAGAGCCAGCTTCCTACAGACGTCTGGGAAATTCAAAGGTATGGAGTCTGCAGCTAGAAGTATCTATCAAATCTTTAATCCAGAATGTTCTAGCTCAGCAAGGTAAAGGAACCTCCCAAACTAGCATTCTTGGGATCCTTTGGATCCACCAGACTCTGCGTGTCATCAAAATGTAATTTACAAGTGTAAAAGGGAACCCTCTATTGTGTGCAAGCTAGTCTAAAACTTTGTTCCTAAGTCCCTCCTTAGTCTCTGCCTGCCCTCTATGCAGGGGAGGAACTCCAGTGAGGATAGCCACATAGGAGCATGAAGCTGGTGGGAGGTTAATTTAAGGCAGAGTAGAGTGTGCCTCACAGCGGGATAACCTCTCCAGATGCTGATAAAGGAGGGGCCATTCTCTACTAAGCTCCCTGTGATCCCTGCTTGAGGCACAAAAGGAAGGGGGGCCAGGTTACCAAAGGAGGATGTCCCTACGAACAATGTTTGACAAGTATGGGTTGCCTGGGTTATCTTTGCAGGTAAAGCTTTATATTTACCATGTTATCTTGTGTGAAATACCCCCTAACACTGAAACAAATCTGTGTATCCCTTTGGAAAGCTGAGGGTGCATTTGCAAAAACAAAAAAAACAAACAGAGCACGTCCAGCACATCTGGAATCAAGGTCAAGTTGTAACCGATGGAGGAGGTCTATGGAGGAGAACTATGGCCCTCATTCTGAACTTGGTGGTCAACCGCCACATAATGAACACAGTGGGGACCGACACAGGAGGTCTTCCACCACCGCCAGGCTACTGCCGTCAGGCAGCCTGACGATGGCGGAGTTCTTCATCCGACAGGGTGGCGTTGCAAGCAGCGCAGCCCTCTGGATAAAGAACCCTTGTTCCACCAGCCATTCCCTGACGGTTTCACCTGCCAGAGAAAGGCTGGTTCCGGGGGTGCTCCGGGGCCCCCTTGCAGAGCCCCATCATGCAGGTCAGATCTGCGCGATGGGTGCTGCTGCACCCACCGCACTGTGGCACCCACCGCACTGCGGCATTGACAATGGCTCCATGTGGAGCCGTAGGCAATGTCCTGGCCCACCATTCCGCTGGGCCGGATGGCAGAAACACGGTTTCCGCCCGCCAGCCCAGCGGAATGTTAATTATTCGTCCGGCGGGGTCTCAAGGGGGCTGGCGGTCTGTGATAAGACCACCAGCATGAACACGGCGGGGAGTCCTGGTGTGTTCATAATGACCCCCTATGTGTCTGACTTCGCTCAAGTAAAGATGTATCAGGGGTCCCAACCAAGTCAGAAATCCCCCTGATGGCATTTCGAGATGGACTAGGTACCAAGCACATGACAACAGAAGCAATCTTGGTCACCTCATGATTGGAAGCAGGTGTTATGCACCTGCTCAGCGAGAGCCTCCTCTCTGGGAGCATAATTTCAGTGTTAATAAACTACATGTCCCTTACCAGCATACAATTAATAGAGGTGCCTTTTGTTGGGGGTGAGTGAATTGAGTTGCCCCCTACAGGATTCTTCTTCCCCATTGTAACTGAGAGGTATACGACAGTAGCTAACCAGAACAAAAGTAACTGGCTCTAGGTTAATGATAATGAGCAACAAGTGGTGGGGGTCTAAACAAACCATCAAACAGTTGCAGGGTACCTTAATAATGGGGCCAAGAAGAGTGGCTCAGTCCAGCCTCCTCGGAGCTCCTCTGAGCATAGACGGCCCACAGTGTGCCTGCATGCATCCCGTGCAGCATGTTGTTGTCTTCTTTGGCTGTCAGACTCCTGACAGCGGTGTGTTTTGGATACCAAGGCGGAAGCCACAACTCCATATTTATTTTGAATGTTTTAATTGCTGTTCTGTTTACTTATTGATCTGTGACGCTTTGTCACAGGTGAGGCTGGTTTACATGGTTAGCGCTGTAGATAGCGGGCAAAAGGGTTTGTCAACAAGTTTCTTGATCAGTGGATTTATCTTTTGATCCAATCCTTTGTAGAATTCCAGGTTGAGTTTGGGGAGTTGGTTGTCCAACATTTCAACGCCTAAATCTTTTGAGGAGGCCTGCTGTTCTTGCGAAGCAAGGAGCACCTGCTGCCATCCGTAAAACCTTGTCCTGTGGAGTCTGCAGAGGCTTCCAATACTCTGGCTGGCAGCCACTCTACACTGGTGTAGCATATGTCATAATCAGTCAAATAATTGCATTTTGGTGCGCACCTTGCTCCGCATAGGCATTGACTTAATTCTCAGAAGCGGGTACAATGCAGCCAGTTTGGTTGATGCTTTCTGGCATGCCTTCTCAATGTGGTTTCTTCAGCTGAGTTTGGAGTCGTGTCACCCATAGGTATGAGCTGCTGTTTTCCCACCTTATCTCCTCTCCATTGAGGCCAATCTGTGGATGCTTTTTGATCTGCTTTTGGGTGAACAATGTTGTTGTGGTTTTGCTTGTGTTGAGATTTCTCTGCCGTCCCATACAGCGGCAGCACCTATAACCTTTATAGAACTCAGCAAAGAGTGCCTGCCTACTCACTCACCAGTAAGATTATGGGCGTTGTAGTGCCCTGGTCAGTATTCCATTCTCCACTTGTCCCGCACATCAGCACCCACATGCTTCATAACGCTCAGCAAAGATGCCCTTCTGTGCTCCCTTGGACTGGTTCATGGGCACGGGCACTGCAGGATTCTGTAAAGGTGAGTCAGATAGCTTTGCTCTCTTGGGGCCTTCTCTGAGCAGGGGCTGCAGGTATCTTACAGGTAACCTCGCCAGCTCTGCTCTGCTCTCATCTCTTTGGACGTTGGCTAGTGGGGTTGAGGTAGGCCTGTGTACTCCTTGGGGGCACTGGCAAGTCCCTAGCAGGCTGCAAGAATCCCTTATGTCTTTGCAGGGCTGCCACTGGCCTGTAGGGGTCATGTGGGGCAAGCAGCGCCATTTTGCTGGGTGCCACTACGCAGTTGTTCCTACCCACTCTTTCCTGGCCCAGGCCCAATCACGGCCTTGCCTCTCCACAGTGATTGTGGCGTTTGGCCTCGGTAAGCATCGCATGGACCTCTTCTCTTCGCTGTGTGGAGACATTGGCGGGATCTCAAGATGGGGTCAGTAAATGATCCCCAGTGCGCTTCCAGCTCTTCCAGACCAAATACCAATTTCTTGGCATGCCAGGCTCTCACCACCTGAGCTCAAACCAGTCCACTCCCGTATGTGAAGACGGCAGTTGAGCATGCGGAGGGCAAGTCAAAATGGGGGTCAGCTGAGTCATTTTGCTAACCTTTTTGACCCCAAACACCCTACATTCAGTCCAACATATGTACACAACTTAGGTGCAAAGAGCAGTCTGCCCTTAAGGAGCAAAATTTACAAGTTTTCCAACCATGCCCAAGAGTGTATGAAGGCAGAGATACTGGGAGCGGTAGTGATTTAGCACCAACTTAGTTTTTAGGCCCGCCAGTTGAAAAGGTACCCAAGAAAGAGTGGATGGAACTGCAGGTCTGTAGGGACTATCAAGGATCTAAAAACTGTTACAAAGATTGATGCCCATCCTATGAATGACAAGCTTCGCGGTGAGATGGGAGAATCAATTTACTTCTATTAATTTAATTTGAAAGGTGGTAATTGGTAAATTGCCCTGGTCCCTGGAGCCTAGAACAATTTTGCATTGTCCACATCTGAGACTAGCAGTGCCCTCTTAGCTACATTGAACTGGTGAACCATGTGCTAAATACACAAGGCTTTTTGTGTGTCCTACCTACCTGAATGACATTACTGTTTACAGAAATATTTCAGAATTGTGCAAGGAACCCCCAAAAAGGTGTGTTATAGGGGAATAAACTGCAAATAAGGGTTTCCAAATCACAAGTTGGCCAGTCTTATTTTGTCTCTCTCAGGAACCAGCGGGACATTGCCAATGACCAGACAAAGGTAAGAGACTCACAAGGTGGTATAAGAAATGTTGTGGCCAATTATCAAATAATTGCTGACTCCTTGATAGCACTGACCCCATAGAAAGTCTAAGGGCCAGATTTAGAATGTGGCGGACGGGTTCCTCCGTCACAACGGTGATGGATATTCCATCTGCCGAAATCTGCATCCAATGGGCTATTATGTGATTTACATTTCGGGGGACAGGATATCCGTCACCTTTGTGACGGGGTAGCCCGTCTGCCAAGTTCTAAATCAGGCCCTAAGATGGTTCTCTAGACTGAGGGCAGTGAATGGCTTTGAAATCTATTATTAAAAAAATTGGAATGTTGTACTCTCGATTAAAAACAATGGAGTAGCTCCAGGCTTCTAATGGCCCGTAAAAGCCCAACATTCCAATGTTTGTCTTACAGCAACAACTGTAAAAAAAAGGCCTCACGGAGCCGATGAAATTTCAATCCCCTCGGGCTTCTGAGGCCTTTGTTTTATTTATTAGAACATTCTGTCCTCTAGTGGCAGAATATTCTAATAGCCTTATAGCCCTCCATAGCTGGGCTATACTGGCATTAAAGTCCTGCTCCCTTGTTAAAGGCCCTCGGGTCTTTAATGCTGGAGTGGGCTTTTAATGGCTATAGTAAAGCCCACTGGGAGGATTCCTAGCCTGACTTCGCTGAATAGTATTCACTGAGATGTCAAATACAGTCTATCAGCATAGTTGTATCAGGCTCCCGATATTCAGAAGGCCTAGGACAGCCGTTTTCAATGCCTTATTCCCTAGTTTGGCTTTGTAAGAATCTTTTATACTTGCAACAACTCAAGTATTAAGGTTCTGAGGATTATTCAATTTTTCTACAAAATTGAGCCAAAACGGCGTTTGCTCAACATGGGTAAGCATTGCAATCTTTGACAAATGCGTGACTGTCAGCACACTGCCCACTGGTTTCTCTGAATACTGCAGTATTTCAAATTCCGACCGAGAGCAACACTGGGCAAAGAGCGCACAATTATAATAGTTCCCAATACAATATTTAAAGTACTTTTCCCCTATAGGTGTTGAAAGGTTCATTAATGTAAAACATAAATTTTGGGAATAAGGAGCATATCAGCTTTTGAAAAAGTGTGTACCATAAACTAGCTGAGAGGCGGCTCTAGCTCTACAATGTCTGAGTGGAATTGCTTGGGAACACCTCTGGCATGATAATGCTTCACGTAATAAAATCTGTGGGCCCGATTCACCTCTGTTATTCAAAACGGGCACAGCAGGGAAGTCGAGTACATTGACAGTATCACATCTGCTGACTTTCGAAATAAAATGGGTCAGACCACCCTAAATTCATAAATCTAGCTCCTGGGCGTCAGGGGTAGTGGAAGTGACATCACATGTCCCTTGACCTTCAATTTCACTCACACACATACACATCCACACTTGCATACAACCTCTCTCACATGAACGCACTCTCGCCTGAAAGCAAGCACACAACAGCATTTTTCACTTACCTCAGCTGCCATGGAAATGCATATTTCAGCTAATTGCACCCCATGTTCATTACACTAATAGTGAATAATATGATCATTATTCCCTATAAGGGTGACAGAAAATTGCCAAAAAACAAAGAGAGTAGAGCCCCAGTTGACGACCATAAGGACCAGCGGCCACAGTGTTCCAGGCACTGTCTTTGCGACCTCTGAGGCCATGAGTCGCAAAGGCAGTGCCAGGGGTCGCACCTGTAACCCCGGCCGACCCCTAAATACAGTTGCGGCTCGCATCATTAATAAGGGGGATGGGGCGGTGCCCCTTTGGGGAGCGGCTCAGCGCACGAGAGCGGGTCACAAAATTAATTAAAGGAAAATAAAATAAAAACGTACCCGCTCCTCGCCGCACCCCTCCCCCGTCTCCTCAGGCTGCAGGCAGGCACAGACTCCCAGCCTGCCCTGTGGCCAATCCTGACGCTGCTCAAAGCAGCATCAGGGTTGGCTGGGAGCGCCCTGGCCGTGTTGCTGGGCTGGAGAGAGCCTAGAGTGAATATGTGTTTGTCTGGCCCGAAACAGCCGGCCAAACACACATGGGCTCTGAGCGGAGTGCACAGTGCACGCCCCTCGGTACTCCTCACCCCCATGGCCCTGCCCCTTCCACCACAAAGGGATAATAAACCTAATTTATTATCCCTTCTTGGTCAGAGATTTGCAGCTTCTGCTGCTTGCGGGGAAGGGGGTGGCGCTCCTCCGCCCTAATGGAGGAGCCGCCCCTGCCTAAATAACCTCCATGATCCAGCTACTAGACGTTCTTTTGTATTGACACTGCAACAAAATGCTCCTATGCTGTATAAAGATAGGGTAGAGTGGAGGCTCTGCTGCACTAACGCCGGGATCACACAAAGGTAATAAGAGCAACGAGGACCCCAAAAACGAAAATGTGAGAATTATGTAGCAAATCCAAGACTGTCTTTGTACTATTTAGGGGAAAGTCGAATTGCTCAATTTTGAAAATAAGCCAAGCTCACACACGTGTGAAGCAGGAACTCGCGTAACAAAAGCAACATACTCGTAAATAGAGTAATCCTAAAGCCGGCCCTGGCTTCAGGATTACTCTGCCTCAGTATTCTTTGTCTGCACATTTAATTGCAGCAGCCACATGTTTAAGAGAAGGGATTTGGGCACTGGCACGCTTTTATTTACAAATTAAGCACAAAGAGGCATGAAGGTGCTGCAGCTCTTACTCTAGATGATGATGAAGGCAGCGAGGCTGTCTGAAAATGGGAATCACATTTTCTCCAGTTAACACATAATTGAGTTTGGCCACAATAATATAGTATTTGAAGCCGATGAGAAGGTCGCAGAGAGTAATATAGTTAAATTTGAAGAAAACACTTAATCCCCAAAAAAAATATAACCCTAGAGGCCAATCTATGATTTTATTAGACAAATAGAGTATTTTAAAAACAAAACACTTAACTGAATGTATTCCAGTAAGTAGTTAGAAACTACAAAGTCATTGCACAAATTACACAAAGTTATCTTGGACAAGTAAGGTAGGTTCTTGACTCATTAGACACGCCTGCAAAGAGGCCTATATCATATTGTGGGAGAAAAGATACTTAGGCGTCTGTTATGTCATTACAGAAATCAGATCTTTCAACTCGTCATGAAACCATGGTCATGGTCTTCTTCCCCAACCCAGCTCTGCATATCTTGTTGCCAAAAGTAATGTAACTGCGGTACGCTAGAGCAGAAGGAATGTCCTGTACATGACCCAGTACAGCCATCAAGAGATTTGGTCCCCACCAGAGGTTACTAAAGACTACTGGCCGGAAATTCTCCACTGGAGAGCAGATTGAAGAAAAATGGGAAAAAGACCGTTTCTGGAATATGGCTGTGCCAGCATCTGATGTCATCCATCAAATCTTTATCAGCTAGTCCTTTGGGCATATAACAGACTTCATGTAGAAAGTAGAATCTTAAAATGTACTATCCTACACCTTTTGTTGCTGGAGATCACTCCGGTTTGAGCGCAGCAATAAACCCACTGTCCATCAGGGATTATTGGACTGGATTTCTCATTTGACTTTAATCACTATTGTGAAATCAAAGGCTTCACCCAGCATGGAATAGTACAGCCTGGCAACCAGGTGTTTCTGCATCGAGACAGATATCAGCCACAAAAGAGTGAAAACCTCGAAGGGTTCTTGGGTAAACAATAGATATAAGGCTTGACGTGGCTCAGAGGTGGTAGTACGGAAACATGTCAAGCCGTGTGCTATATGTGCACTCCATTACTGACAGCAGGTTTAAAATTCTGCCTTCAGGGAAGATATCACCCACGATTCTGAAGTCCAACTTTGATAGTTGAGTTGCGACTTTGGAGTCAAGTGTGTGAGGGAGTGTGGGGTGTAAACTACAAGCCAGATTAAGGGTCAACAAATTACTTATTTTATGCTTTTGATTATTCTCTGCCAGGCCCAACCAGTGCAGGCCACTGAGTTAAAACTCTTAGGGCCTGACTCAGATCTTGGCGGTAATGGTCCCACCGTTGGTTTTCTGTCGCAAAACCCATCCTCCGTCTTGGCGGTACACCCACCCAAATTAGAGGCTGGCGGTGCCAAAGGCGAAAGGTCGCCCAGTTCTCGTCGACTCCACCAGGAAACTTCAACCGTGTTGATGGCTCCATTGTAAATAGTGGCTGGTGGAGGGGCTCTTTCCTGTTTACACTTCAGTTTTTGATTGGACACAACTGGACAAGACCTGCTGTAGCTGCAGCCACTGGATCTTGGAGGAAACACGACCCCGTAGTCACCGGACTCGAAGGTGAGCACTCCATAGTACTTGCAAACATTTACTTAACATTGGCTTGGAAGTAGTGCTGAAAAATACTTGTCACAGGAATACTGTGACATGCAATTCCCCCCCTGGCTGTGTTGTGCCTACACTTGTCTCTTGCCTATAGTCCAGGGGTGTTGTCCTCATGTATGGGCAGCTATTGGGCACATATCTAGCACCTCATGGCTTTTACTTGGGAGTGGTGTGAGTGGATTGGCTAGTTGAAGTAGAAGGAGCTGGAGCAGGTGATGTGGTTGTGTCTGCAAGTGTGCCACTTGCATGTGTGTCTGCTGTGGTTGTATACGTTTGGCTGTGTGTTGTCTTGCAGTGTGTAACAATCAGGTGAGTGTGGTTGTTTTGTTGTGGATATTGTGTGGTGTGTGCGTAGTTGTGATTGTGTGTAAATGTGGGTGTTGTGTGTATGTTGTCTTTGGGGATGTAATACATTGCGTGTATTCTGCATGTACATGTTGCGGTGGAATGGCAAATGATAATAGTGTGTATACAGTGTGTCGCGTTCTGTGTCATGACGGTGGACATCTATGGCCAATGTACATTGTGTGTATGTTACTTACCTTATGTCCATTGCCACTGCCATTGTACACTATACATAGAATCCTGCGATGTGCTCCCTCAATCAGAAGTCTGCCGCCAGTACAACGCCAGCAGGAGTGTAACATCCAAATATGGCTGGCAGGAGCCCACTAGCCTAACATCTAGGAAGAGCACTCCATCACTGTCGACTTGATGGAATACATGAGACGGCAGCAGCTCACCAGTGGTAATACCGGCAAGATCTGAATAAGGCCCTTAATATCTGCTATTGGGGCAACTTAAGATCATTGTCAGAGGATAAGGGTATGTAGTGTTTACTTTCACTACAAGATGGTGGGTAGAAGGGTGGTGGGTGTAACCAATGTGCCTGAGCATAAACAAATATGATATAACAGTTGTGCTGTAAATCCACATATTTTGTAAGGTACGGTTAGAGTTTTCCACCTAATAAGAGGTCCAAGATAGTTTGATCATTAGAGTTCTGTGCAAAGAATTGGCAAGCTAATAAGCACAGAATATTGAGGAACAGTATTTGGTGCAACATTCAGATTGCAGAATGGCATACCATGGGTGATGAAAATAGCAATGCCCATAGAGTATGAGTAGTATGAAGCAAGGAATTTCTGGGCATCATACCTGTATACAAATTTCTTCTCTGAGTTCCTGGTCAGATAGGTTTCCTTGAGAGGTGCCACATCAATGCTATGGCCCATGCAACTATGCAATAACTTGCCATGGTTTCTGGAGGGTTATTTAGTAGGCTAATATTCCAAGTGAGGAACTGAAATGATCACTTCATTTTTTTATCTTACATTTCAATAAATAAATGGAGCACACCCTGCACATCTGAAATCCAGGCCAAATATAATGCACCTACCACCTAGTGGAAGTGGCCGGGGAAAATAGCAGGCAATGCATTATTGCATACTTTATTTGTAGTGGTGTTGTAATGTGTAACAAAGAGAATAACATATAGCCCTCTAGAATTCAGTTTGGGCATCTGCACTTCTACAAGCTACGCACAGTAATCATGGCTGACAGGCTGACAATAGAGAACTTGGTTCCACAGCCAAGTGGAACACATAATATTCTTTTGAGCCTGCTATAGACTCAGCCTTGCATATGGAGTCTAAGTAAGTGATAGCGTTTTATGGGAGGCAATACACAATAGAGCACAGAAACCTCTATAGTCTGCAAAGATACTAATAAATAGGGCGGAATGGTAACATATCATTAGGGAATAGTATATTAAGATGACAGCATTAGTGCAGAAATACTACTCAGTGTCATTGGGACAAGAAAAGCCCCAATCAACTCCATCCTGTTGATGCACTGTGGAACCCCCTTAATGTATTTTTCGGGAAGATAGCTGTCTGCATGGGGGTAGAGAAGATATGTGCTTTCTCTCTAATGGGATCTTTCAATGGATCTGAGCAGATCACTGCCCAGGAGATAATGGTCTGCTTGAGCTTTTTTTGACTGTTGTGAAGGCTCCTATGGCATCTTGCACATCCAGAGTAAAGAGTAGGAAGATGAAGATAGTGGAGCCTTTCTGTACAAGATTGTGCTGCTTAGGTGCAAAATGTTATTGGCCGTGTAGATGTGCTAAGTGGAGGTCTTGGCACTAAGAATAGTGTACTGTGTACAATACACAATGGTGAGAGAGGTGACCTATCAAATAAATCCAATGGCAGAATGGTGTTTAATGTCTCCATCTGCCCACTGTCTTTTGCGTGCGGCACTCCCACGATAAGCAAACTATGTTGCCTTTAATAAGCTCCCAAATTCTCGTTCTGGCTTTTGCTAACTCCAGCACCTTCTTCAACTGCAAGATTTCTTTATTTATAGTGACAGGGTAATCTTTGATTTCTGAGAAGCGCCATTATTAGTAATGTAATTGAGGGTAGCTTGCTTATCTAAATGCTCCCACGTCCTCCATTTGGAGTGAGATGGAGTTACAGTAGCTACTTGATTTATGCTTCGTCCTCTGGTGGATGATCTGAGTATGAAGAATCTATCTGGGATTGTGGCTCCTGATGGACAATTTTTCAGAGGATCACAGATAAAAGGATGGCTTGTCCTGCTTCTAGTCTTCCCTCCCCATAGTTATTCAAGTTCAAGCAGGAAGGTAATAATATTGAAGCAGGTGGTGCAGATGTAGGTGATCTTGTGAGAGCCGACAGTAAAGGACATCCACAGCAAATTCCAGAGTCTGGCAGGAGTAAAGGCATCAAAAGACGCATAAAACTCATACTTCACCCCATCTGGAGTGACCTAGAGCACCTATCAATAGTATGACCAGCCTGGAGTTTACAGACAACATGGTGCCAGACAGGGTAGAATTCAGGAAGTGTCCAAAACATAGTGAATTATTTCCAAAGGTGCAGCTGAGGCAGTTCGTAGTGCAAGCTACATGGATATCCAAACCAGCCTTAAGTAGGATGGCAGTCTCAGAGCCAATCACTCCAGTGTACACCAATTGACACCAGTTGACCCGAGGGCAGGATCCAGAATTATGTTTTATGTGGCCTTCTCATGACTCCTCTGTAAGTAAAACCAAAGAAGACAGTTGGGCCAGTACATGCATGCAGTACAAGCCTTGAATCCAGAAAGGGGCAACCCAGGGACATGAAAAATGTAAACCCAGATCTGTGACTGGGGGTGAGTGTTTGAAAAGTTTCAACACTCTGTCCATCATTTTATTTTGTGATATTGCCTTGTGCGCCTTAAGTGGCTAGGGTATGCCCAGATGTGGGTCCCTTGCTTGCTGCGCCACTGGATTCAAGCTAGCCTGGCTGATGAAGGGTGATATCCTGAAACCGGTCCAAGGATGCTTGAATCCAGTCCAGGGAGGACCTGGCTTGGCCGTTCGGGCTGGACTGTTCCCAATGGTAGCAGGGAAAAGACTAATTTGCATATAGCTGGGTTCGAACTGGGGTGACGTGGCAAGCAAAATAACAATGGATTAAACCCAGATCTGTGACTGGGGGTGAGTGTTTGAAAAGTTTCAACACTCCGGCCATCATTTTATTTTGTGATATTGCCTTGTGTGCCCTGAGTGGCTAGCGTATGCCCAGACGTGGGTCCCTTGCTTGCTGCGCCACTGGATTCAAGCTAGCCTGGCTGATGAAGGGTGATACCCTGAAACCGGTCCAAGGATGCTTGAATCCTGTCCAGGGAGGACCTGGGGTTGGCAGTTCTGGCTGGACTGTTCACATTGGGAGCAGGGTCAAGACTGATTTGCATATAGCTGGGTCCGAACTGGGGTGACGTGGCAAGCAAAGTAACAATGGATTAAAACCAGATCTGTGACTGGGATGAGTGTTTGAAAAGTTTCAACACTGCGTCCATCATTTTATTTTATTTATGGTAAATTTATGCCATCACGTTTCAGTTAGTAGTGTTAGCAAATCAATCTTCTAAGGGGGTAGCTCCCAACAGGGGCATGAACAGGTCCACTGAGAACCCCATAAGGGTAACCAATCATTCCGGATGGAGCAATGCTGGAATCAGTGTGGAGCAGTATGCTTTTGATCAGGGTGAGTTCTGCAGTAGCGTTAACAGTGCTCTAGTGATGTGCTGGCCATGTTGGGTAGTGGGGAAGGAGAGTAGGTGGTGAAAGTTCTGACAGTTCCCTGCTGGCCCACACAGATGCCCGTCAGGGCATGAAGAAGGTCTTGAATAATGCAGCCACACAGATGTTAACAGTTTTGGATACCAGGGCTGATGTGAGAGCCTCAGTTAGCACCATGCCTTTCGCTACAAATGATGAATTAACTGAACGGATATATTAAATAAGTACTTATTAATCTGTGTTTGTTCCCAGATGTCCTGGCAGGGTCCAGTAGACAAACAATATGGATGACTACCTGGGCAAAAGACACTCTTACCCAGGGGAGCCAACTTCTAAAATTACCCATGGGGTCTGAGGCATGTTTGATAACATCCCAAGAAGACATAGCCTGAATTGGTGTCAGAGGCATTTATACAGCACTGAAAAGTCATTGGACATTCAAATTTGTAAAATGGAGTTTGTGACTAAACTCAGAATTATATCAGGCACAAATACAACCCACTACACTACACCACAGGACAGTGAATGACAAATCTACTATTATCCGAGTTAGAGCGTTTTATCGATACATCTCATCTCTACATCTTCGTCCGTCCGGCAAGTTTTTACTTTCCACTCCACATATTATGACAGTTTCTTTTGGTGCCCATCCTTTTTCCTATACTGCTTCAAAAGAATGGAATAAACTCCCTTTGGAACTAAGGTATTTAACTATTACCCTATGCTTTAAAAACACTTTGAAAACGTACTTTGTTAGACAGGCATGCAATATTTAGTTACTTTGTTTAGTATTCTTCTCCTTTGTAGAGCCAAGTATCTTCAGCATATGCTGCACTTTATAAGTAATAAATAGACAGGTAGATAGACTACAACAAGAATCATTAAAGGCAAATTTTCTTTAAAAGGGTGATAATGGATGGGTTTAATCAAGGGTGGCAAAACTGTCCACTTGCAAATCCTCTACACACATTTGAACCCCTATTACTTAATTATTCAACCTATTTAGTGTCAATTAGATAACTAAATTATTATCTGGATAGAGTAAACTAGGTTTAGCACTAACCTATTTGTATACTATTTTGGGGGAAGTCAAGAACACCCATTGTTGCCAAGTAGCATCATGTCACGTGAACCCATCCTGGTTATTGTTCTTAAAGGACACTACATTTTGGGACATGTAGTTTTGCTGTTATAATTGTAAGAACTGGCTCAAAAATCTCAGCATGGAATGTTCTATTTTCTTACAAGTCACAATTGTCTAAAGATATCCCCAAAGACATTAGCCCTCTTGGCAGTGTGTTACATTTTCTGTAAAAATGCGCATACAATATTTCACGTTGTTCCAGAACAGCAGTCAAATAATAGCAGAAGGCTGTCCACATTTATTATTCAAGGTCTCAATCTTCTCCTAAACAGTTGCAGAACTCTGCTTTTTTAGGGTTGAGCGCAAAGCGCTCTGTCCCTGGTGTAATCTCTCAATGGGCTTGTAACCACGCACATGTCAAGCCCATCAGTTTGATTGGTTCGTGGGCTTGCCTTTCAAAATTAGCTTGATTTCATTAGTGAAAGGCATGCATACGTCATGCCTTTTCCGGTATTTAGCTCACCTCAAGCCAACTACTGAAAACATACGAGGCTCCATGTTTTCCGAATGGTTTCTGCACTATTCTTTCCTCTTTATTTCGTAGACAGCGTGATCTCGCTGAGCAGTACTAGAGCGCTTTGCATGACATCGACCCTGTTACAAGGATATTTGCACTTTTGCTGGTTATATGGATAATTGCGCTTGTGCTGGTTATATGGATAATTGAACTTTTGTCGATACTGTTCCATTTAGTGTGTTTGCTTTATGCTCATGGCGGCCGTTGGCTCGCTTATGTGAAACTGTTTTACTTTTCAGTTTAAGTGGCAAGAAAAGTCCGGTTAGGAGTTTACAAACGAATGGCTTTAATCGATAAACCCAAAACTCATTGCATTCCAAATGCTTGTCTTTTCTGCTTTTAAGTCCAGCGGTGTACCCTAGTCTCTGAAGTGGGAGCATTTTTAAAAGGTAGTGATTGACTTGTCAGTGGAGACAGGCGATAAACCTAAGGAGATCCCCCATTTAGTTCATGCTTTTTTTACAGAAAACAATTCAAGAAAGCCCTATTTTGGTTGTTGTCAAGGATAACAAATGGTTAGCTCAGCCATCTGTGTTCCTGCAGCATGCAAAAGAGGTGCCCCATTGACATGAGGTACCTGTCTCGTCCAAACAGTGGAAACACCTACTCAGGGTACCTACTGGAGTGGCAGAAACAAACTCTGGAACAGACCACTGTCCTATTTTAGTATAAACATGGTACAATTAGAGTTCCTTTCTGTCCTTTGTGAGGCTCGTTGACGTAAATTATTCCCCCTCTAACATTTTGAGATAAGTGAAGGTAGATGTTCTTGTACTTAACCTCCCTCTGTCTGAGAGGCATCTTACAGCACGCAGCAGCCTCAGACTGACTCTGGCGCTCCAGAAGGTCTCTGGTAGGAGCCATTTACAGTTCCTCTTTGTGCTGAGTACATTTAATTACAATTACTGCGAAGGGTGGAAACAGTGCTTATTCAATTGGGTGGCCGATTAGGCCCAGGCAAAGATAGACAACTTTGATAGACCTCTGGGGCATATATACCAAAAATCTAAGTTCAGCAGTTAATTTGATTTTTAATAAATAGCAGACTTTATTGAAGATGGGTTTTCTGGTCGTTGCCTAAGCCACTTTATGGAAATATGAGTTTTTACATAATGCAAGCCTCACCAAAAACAGGTAGGCTGCTTCAACATATGCATTACATACCACTTTTAAATCCCTTTATTATAGATACATCCACTCTCTCCTCTACACATTATGCTACTAGATCATTTGATCTCCAAGGCATGCGTACGCTGACTTACTATGATTAGGAGTAGGATTTTTTATATATCAAAAGGGATTATTTTATCATGGATCTGATCCAGCTTTGCCTGTAACCAATAAGGATGCAGGAGCTGCCCAAATGCTGTGTTTTGGTTATTCAAATGGATGATGCAAGTAAAAATGTCATCCACGTATGACATCTGAGTTTTATGCCACTGGTGCAATTTCTGCACTTCTGTACTGCATCTGTACCTAAAAGCCATGGGCCAGACAAATCGCAATTAGGAAATCGCAATTTCAAATGTTCGAATGGCTGAAAAAAAAAGAAAAAAAAGATTGCCATATTTAAAAGCAATCACAGACATGGTGGTCTGCAGACCGCAGCAGGCCACCATCCCTGTGATTTTTTGTGATTCCCAGTGGGTCCCAAATAGACCTACCTCATTAATATTCATGAGGAAGGGCTCGCTTTGCGACTCAGTGGGAATCACAAAAAAACACAGGGATGGTGGCCTGCTGGGGGTCAGCAGACCACCATGTCTGTGATTGCTTTTAAATAAAGCAATCTTTTTTTTTGTAGCCCGTTTTCCTTAATGGAAAAAGGGCTGCGATTAAAAGAGAAAAATAAAAGTTTTCTTTTCATTTTTTAAGAGTAGGCAGTTGCTGTGGGATCACTGCCTGCTCTAATAAAATGCTTTTACAGACATTCACAAAAGGGAAGGGGTCCCTTGGGGACCCCTTCCAATTTGCGAATGGGTTACCACCAATTTGGAATTGGTGGTAACCTGTGAATTTGTTGCGACTGCATTTCGGTCGCAAAACATTCAAACATACCACTGCGATTCGGATTTAGGAAGGGACACCCTAAACACGATGCTTGCTGATACCAAATCAAAATGCCAAACTTCAATTCAGTAACAAGTTACCAAATCGCAATTTTGCATTGGACAGCTTTTTAGATGTTGCAAATGGCACAATTTTGTGAATCGGACCATGTGTGACCGCTAAAAAGCTTTGATCATTTGGCCCCAGATATGCTTTTTAGGCTTATAGATCAGAGAACATACAGTGTGAGGTGTCTGGCAGTCATGAAGTATCCTGAGTCAAAATATGCCTGCAAATACAGCCAAAATGAATAGAGGAACCACTGAAAAGGTACACTTTCCTATAGAGATAATATACTTTTTGTTTATTTTTTGTTTTAAGACTGCTTGTCTTGCTTGCTATGATTGTGCTTGTACCCGCCTACAGAAGGTTCCATACCTTCAGAGAGGTACAAGCCCACAGAACGTTTCACTGCGTTTGGTGCTCTGCGGCGTCTTTCGGCAGCTCTTCACAGCTTTCCACTGCTACACACAGATTGCACTTTGAAAGTATATGGCGCTCCTGCTTTAAGTCATCTGTCGTCATTTTACTTTCATTTCCTGTACCATACATCATCACGGTTGTTTTGCTGCCATTGTTTACGGTGTGGTCTGTAGCCCGTGATCTGTCCCAAGCTTCTTTACACGACAGCTACGCCAGAGGAACAACAATGTGGGCTGTTGCAGTGCATGGCTCCAGTGCCTCTTATGCCTTGCCCTTCGTTCTGTGCCTCTGCTCCTTATGGGGCTTCCATAATTGTTTCTAGCAGTTGGCTGGAATCCTTGCGCGGGGGCAGAGGAGGGCAGGGGGTGCTATGGAAAGAAGGCGGATATGTGTTAAAGGGAGGCTCTGGGCGCAGGGTCTATCCCCAAGGAGTTGAGCTCATGATACTGCCCCCAGTCCAGCCACCAGCTCTGAACCAATCCTGCCTACATCCCAAGTCACAGAGCTTCATGTGGAATTTAGCATGAAAGCTTGGCAGTAGTAAATTCTGGGGCCGCTTCTCCCTTACTACTCAAGGAAAGTCAAATTGGAGAACAGATACATAGGCCCTCATTATGATAATGGCGGTAAATGACGCCTACCGCCACGGCGACAGATGCCAAAAGACCGTCGCCGTGGCTACCTACCATCCACCATACTACACTACACCATACCTTCTGGCGGAATTCCGGCTACGGTCATGGCGGCGGATGGCGGTAAGGTGGTGCTGCTGCCAGCAGCAGCGCCACGCCAGAAGAACGCCGACGACCGTATCATGACCGTAGCTGGAATTCCGCCAGAGGGTATGGTGTAGTGTAGTATGGTGGTGCCACGTCCCATCTCCTGCCGGAGGACCCCCTGCAAGCAGGTAAGTCGGGTGCTCCGACAGGAGAGGGGGGTGTTGTGTGAGTGTGTGTGGGGGTGTATGTGTGTTTGTGTCTGTGGGCATGCATGCGGGTGTGGGGCATGTGTGATGTGTGTGCGCATGTATGAATGTGAGTGCGCGTGTATGTTGTGATGTGTGAATGCGTGTGTGCGTGTATGTATGTCAGTGTGTGTATGTGTGCATGTATGTATGCATGCATGGGTGAATGTGTGTATGTGTGTGTTTTGCCTTGTGTGTATGTGTGTTTATGTTGGGGGACGGGAAGAGGAGGGTGGGGGAAGACTCGGGGGAGACGGCGGGGGAGACCCCTAACAGTGCCAGGTCATATTGCCGTGGGCGGCCTAGTGACGGCCGCCGGGCTGGAGACTGCTCTCTCCAGCCCGGTGGTCAGTGTGTAACATTGGCGGTTTGGCTAACCGCCAATGTTATAATATGGTGGTATGTACTACCAGACTGTTGGCGGTACTACCGCCACTATTGCATGGACCACCGGGGTCATAATGACCCCCATAATCTTTAAAGGGGACATAAATGGTGAACAGTTAATATTGAAGAGGAAGTGGGCCTTTTCTGAAAGACTAAGAGGACCCTATAACCCTCTGTTGAAAAAAACCTTCTCTGTGGCTGGAGGCAGCAATTGTTTACCACAGGCAAGGTAAGTGGTATTTTTTCTTTTTTATCTCATTTTTTATTTTTAATAACACCCATATTGATTTGTTAATCCTAATGAGACCTGAGCTGATATAGAACAATGAATATTAAAAAATTAAGGAATCGTTCCATTAGTATGAGAAGTCAGCCCATTGTATTAAACCATGTTGTGACACTTGATGGCTCTTTCTCTACCATCCTAGATTTTTTTCCTACGCAGATAGCACCTTCATTAGGAAAAAAATCCCAAAACAAGAAGGAAACTGAGGAAGAAGAGTCATCTTACCAAACCCCCTCCAAAATAAAACTAATTAGAATATCTCTCTTAAAAACCTGTCACCTTCCCCTGACAAACAAGGTCGAGGAAACAAGACAAATATTATAGCAACAATTAATTACAAAGGAAGCGTGATTCATAACACCACAATAAAAGAGGATTTAATAAAAGACCTACCACTAAGCTTTACACTTCCTGACATGGAGTTTTGCCTGGCATCTCAGGGAAATGAAAGTAGAACACCAAAGAATTATCTGAGATATTATAAGAGTACACCAATCAATGACTCAATTAATAGTAACAATCTTTCATGTTTGCCTAAACTCTCACTGAATTACTCTTTTCACCCCAAGGGAGAATATGTTCAGGTATCTGAAGCACGTTTTATTCTTCAGAGAATTCTTGAGTCAATGTTACTACTTTTAGAAAAAACTACAAGTAATTCAGATCATAGTTTGGAACTTTTAACTCGAATATTAAAATCCCTAACTAAACAAAACAATGTAGAACAAGAATTTTTATATAAAAGTTCTGTTTCGGAGAATATAAATAGGAACTCAGAAGAGGATAATAGTAAACAAACAAGACATGTGCCTCACAAACAAGGAAAGTCCTTTTAAAAAATGGAAAAGGAAAACAGATACCATCAACTTGACAAAATGTTTATTCACTTCAAAAAGTATTTGCAGAGAATTCTGAGGACCAACAACAAGTATTAGAATATAATTCTCCTCAATATTATCCTTTTTTTTTTTTTAAATCAAAGAGGTTGAACATCAAAGTTAACAAGCCTAATTGAAACATGATAGTAGAAAATGAGAACACAGAAAATAAAGATCAAGGCAAATAGAAGAGAGGAACAGTCAAAAAAGTAAAGCGTAGAATAACCAAGAAGTGCTCACAACAGATAAGATTTGATGTAAGTATCATTTCTAATCTGGATGAGGAAGTTACTTGTCCACCAAATACAGCGCTTGTTACTGGGGAAAGAATAGCAGCAATGCCTACTCCCTCCTGCTCCTTTGCTAAGGTGATAACAAAGGGTGCTCTAAATCCCAATGTGACTGAATTTAAAACCATGTTTCCCTCTCAACAGGAGAAGGCATTGGAACAGAAAATATAGCTCCTGAAGTGTTGCTAGAACCACTAAACGAATCTCTTGATCCTACTAACAATCTCATCTTCTGCAGGTATTGAAATTGCAAATTTCTTTCCGAACAAGTCAATTTTACTGAATAGGCAGAGGTCTTAACATTTTACACATAATTCCACAACTTCAAAGTGTGTCTTCAGCTGAATTGAAATTGGTTACTTTTCCTTCCAAACATGATCCTACTGTTGTACTGGTTGAGGTTTAGTCAAATTTCATATAAGCAATCATCTTGAAAGATCAGGATATTTTTTGTAAGAATGGCTTTGATATGTGCCTACTTACCAACTTAAGCTATGGCTCTAGTGGCATGCTCGGAACAGAAACAAGCATAGGCAAAGCCAATAGGTTTTGCCTTTGCATTTTCTTTTGCATTCTATCTTACTATCTAACAGGATTATGAATATTAGAAAGATGTTCTAATAATGATTGCTTTAAAATTGATAAACCACTAATAGTTGTTTATGTTATTGTTTATTAATTAAACATAAACAACTATTGACGGTTTATGAAATTTAAAACAAACATTATTATAACATTTTTCTAATATTTATAATCAAGTTACATAGTAAAATAGAAAGCAAAAAAAAAAACAAAGGCGAAACCTATTGGATTAGCCAATGCTTGTTATTTTTTATTTTTAGCCTTGCGACACAGCAATCACTGAGCTGTAAGCATGGCTAAAAGTCTTTGGCAAAGGCAATAGGTCTCACAGATGAGACCATTTGGTTTTGCCAATGCCTGTTTTAGTTATGGGCATTTGAACGTAAATTGTGTTGCATTATGGCAGCTGCTGCCATGACAATCCAGCTCCGCATGTCTGTGGAGATGGCTCAGTGGAGGCTGCAAGAGAACAACACTGTTGAGCACTTATAAGAGCACTATATGAACAGGAATGACAACACAAAAATATGCTATTCCGAATCCTGCGCAGACGCAACGCTGCAGCTCTACATCATAATCACAGTGCATGCTGCACTTGAAATTGGGGCCTTAGTGGAACTCGTATTCTCAATCACTGAAGTATGAAAGACTCAGTTGACCCTGCCAGGCTTTCAAAGATATGACAACAGATCTATGGATTAGGTTTACTAACCTAGTGGGTAAACTTATATTTTTGACTAATGTGTGGCTGATTTTTGAAGGCCTTAGTGCAACCACATTTCATCATTCAGAATATCTCAATGTCATATATCAAATATCATACATATAACAAACATATGCATGTCCACACTTATGCATGCACTCATTCAAAGACAATTACACAATTCAAATGCACTTTAATCCCTCGTTTAGGCCTCATAAAGACACTCATGCACACATTACATTTTGTTGAGTGGTTCCAGTAGTTCCGTGGCCCATTTACTGATCAGTGCTAATAAATGTAATAACAAACAAAATGCCAATTTGAGCCCATTTTGCAGGAAGAAGTTCCAGTGCAGCTTGCGGTGCCCCATAAGCAGGACGTTCCGTGGAAAAAGAAGTCACCATTAAGAAAGAAGATGTCACGAAGAAAGAATATGGCATGCAGAAAGAAAAAAAGAAGTACCTTCAGTGTTACAGCTAGAGAGGAAGGGCACTGGTCAGTGTCCAATGGAAAGTGACTGGAAGGATTACTTGGTCCAGGGGTAACCCGATGGCAAAGAAGGGCAAGTGAAGCAGGACGATATGCAAACGACGTGCTGGCCAATCAGAAGAATGTAAATCATAGCAATGTTGGACTAAGCCAATGGTATGTATGTTCAGGTAAGTAAGCGGCTGGTTCTAAGCCCCTTTTGAGTTTTTTTATTTTAACAATAGATTTTGCAAGCGCGTCTGCAGGCAAAACCTAAAAAGGACCAGATATCAGTCTGAGATTGTAAAGAGGAGATAAATATGTCTGCTAATCTTAGTTCGATTATCATCTAAGTTGATGGAAACAGAAAAAACACATTAGAAAAAATGAAAATGAATTAAAATCAATGCCCAATATGGAAGACCCTTGCTTTTGGTCTTGGACAGCGGAACAATTAATATAAATAAATTAAGCGAAGAATATAAACAGTCATTTTAGCAAAGAGCTGCAAGTTATCTTCTGGAATTTAGCTGGCTTTCTGTTACAAAAAGCAGAATCGTTATCTGCATTGAACCCCACAATTCTTTTTCTTCAAGGGCCATGGCGTGTTAATAAAATCCAGGTGGATTCATATTTCGTTGTAGACTCGCCAGCACAGCCGGTAAATAAAAGTCATGCAAAAGGAGGCTTTGCAATATTGTTGTCTTCAGAGATGCTATGGGATTTTGAGATACTCCCTCTTCCGTCCCAAAATGTGCAAAGATTTATTTTCCTAAAACAGAATATCAACAGGGAAATCGTGGTCAGCAGAATAACTTCTTGCTAATTAACGTATTCAAATTGATTGAAGATGCCCTCGAACAGAAGAAAAAAGCTAGCCTGTTATTAATGGTAGACTTCAATGCAAATATGTCTAATAGTTTGTTAGTGGAGTGCTCAAATAGGCTTCTTGATGATGCATGGAATACACCTGAATCTTCATTCCCAAGTACTCAGATAGCGGACACAAGAGGAAGATTGTTGATAGAATTCCCAAGTGTAATCAATGGGTTGATAATAAATGGAAGGACAGCATCAGATATACAGGCTGCACTAACAAGGAGGGGTATCATGGGAACATCTATCATTGATTACATAATAGCCTCTTACAACCTATATGGTCTATTTAAGGAGGATTGTGTAATATTTGGACAAGATCGCACAAGTCCCTTTCAAGATAATGACCACACAGTTCTTCTGGCAAAACTCAGAACTGGGCACTGGACAATGATAATGCTAATGTACAGGGTGATCCAGCACGCGGAAGGCTACTTGGCACTCGAAAACGGTCGACCAAGCAAATGATTTGTTACAAAACCACAGTTCTTTATATGGATTTTTTTTTTAAATGTCACAATAACTAAAATAATGGCCTTCAAAAGGAAGAAAGCACAGCCGGGCGTTATAGGGGGTACATCTTTGGAAACCGTAAAACCCAACACATATTTAGGAAAAGTATTTTGTGAAAATCTTGATAGTAAGCCTCTTTGTAAGCATGAAGGGAACAAGGCCTTAGGAGAAACAGTTGGTTTGAACCAATTTTATAAATCCTTAGGAAGAAGGCATTTTAAATATCTATTAGAAATATACTCTGTAAAATCCCCCCATCTCATATATGTATTAGAGCACATACCGATAAAGCAGTGGGCTTTTTTGGACCTACTTGAGGGAAAACTTCTTCGTAAATTGGGAGTCAATCAGTTCCGGTTCAAATCCTGCAACTTGAATTTGATCTCATAGGAGCCTCCGTCTATACAATTGCAACTATAATGTATTGGGCTCATAGCCTATGTCATGGGTCAGAAGGTACACTAAGGGATATCTTAAGGCAAGAAACTTTTCTTATCTGTAGAAAAAAATAAGTTTAACAATACCTTTAAAATGGTCTTAGATGAATTTGAATGTAAAATGGAATACTTATCCTCTTTGACACCAGCTCAAATTAACCTCTATTAAAAAAAATTGTACTGAGATTAAGGGGGTCATTACAACATTGGCGGTAAATGCCGCTTACTGCCATACAGAAGACCGCCAACACACTGCCGCGGCAGCGTAATGCCGCCACAGCTATTACGACCCACAGCTCGGAATCTGCCAAAATCCAGACACCCACACAAGTCCGCCACACCAAAGGTCAGTGATAAACTGGCGATAACAAAACCGACACCGTCACGCCAACAGGAATACGCCCACACTATCACGACCCACGAATCCACGCGGCGGTCTTTCAACCGCAGTATTTCATTGGCGGTACACAGCGCCGCGCTCAAAATACACACACATTTACAAAACACAACCACATTGGACAATTCCAAATACACACACCTGATACACATACACACACCACTCCCACACACTCACACCACTATAAAACACACACCCACATCACCCACAAACCCTTATGACCAGAAATTTAGACGAAGGCCAGAGATACTGCACAGCAAAGACAACCCCACCATACAGAGGCACACAACACAATCACACATACACATCCACGCACAAAACACCACACACCCCTAAACATCACAACACACACCACCTCACACATCACCCACACCACCCCATGGCACCGCAAAGACACACCCGGTTTTCTGAGGAGGAGCTCAGGGTCATAGTGGAGGAAATCATCCGGGTAGAGCCACAGCTATTCGGATCACAGGTGCAGCACACCACCATAGCTAGGAAGATGGAGCTATGGCGCAGAATCGTGGACAGGGTCAACGCAGTGGGACTGCACCCAAGAACAAGGGATGACATCAGGAAGAGGTGGAACGACCTACGGGGGAAGGTGCGTTCCGTGGTCTCCAGACACCAGATTGCAGTTCAGAGGACTGGCGGCGGACCCCCACCTCCTCCCCCAGAACTAACAACATGGGAGGAGCAGGTCTTGGCTATACTGCATCCTGAGGGCCTCGCAGGAGTAGCTGGAGGAATGGACTCTGGTAAGTCAAATCTTTCCCCACTTCATCCCCCACCCTACCTGCATGCTATCACATACCCCCACCCTCGCCCCCATCACTCTAACTCCTCACATATGTCCCTCTATCGCAACCCACCCATCCCAACACCAAGCCCTGCATGCAACAAAAAAGCATGGACACCCATCACCAATACATGGCCACTGCACATACCCACACACACCCCTAAACAATTATCACACAAGGTCCTACACAAGAATGCAAGCACTGGGGTACGGGGTCACCCACCCATTGCACACCATGGCACACACAGATGCAATAATCATGCCTTTACACCCCTGCAGGACCCCTACCCAACGTCATCAGACAGGAGGGTCCACACATGTCCACTCCACCACAGAAGAGGCCCACAGTGATGACAGCAGCTCTGTCCAACTGGATCTAGATGACCAGCCCGGCCCATCTGGGACCTCGGGACAGTCGGTTCCCCTCACACTGGCACAAGCCACAACAGAGCTTCCCCTCTCTGGAAACACCAGCACAGCACCCACCCAGCGGGCCCATACCTCTGTCCCCAGGACACGTCAAGCAGCAGTGTGTCCACCACTACAGGGAACCCAGGCTAACCCACCAACCCAACAACAGAAGGGACCTGTGGGCACACGGTTCAGGGGACAGAGGCACAGGAACACAGGGGAACTGGGAGGGCTGCTGTGCGGCAGGGGGAGGACAGGCCCAGGGAACCCACTCTCCACAAGGCCCTCTGCAACATCATGGGAGCCTACCACCATTCCCAGGAGACTATGGCAACGGTACTAGCCAAGTTTCAGGAGACCCAATGGCTGCAGGAGGAACAGTATTTGGGGTTCAGGGAGGAACTCAAAGCCATCAATTCCACCCTGGGCACCATTGTAGGGGTGCTAAAGGAACTTGTCAACACCAGGAGGGACACTGTGGCACAAAAAGGGGCCCCTGACACTAGCCTGGACGATGAACTGCCCACCACCTCCGCCAGCGCTAGTGGACAGGAGGCACCGCCACAGGACCACGACACCAGCACCCCACCCCCTGCAGATGGGGAACCACTCCGCAAGCGGTCCCTGAGGTCCAGGACAAAGACAGAGAACAATGCCAAGACCCCCGCCAAGAAATGAGACCACCCTGATTGTCATCCTTTTGTCCCACTTTGTCACCCTGTCCATCCTTAAACTGCCCCAGCTCCACTTCCTATGCCCCTTTGGACAATGCACCTGTGAGACTAATAGACTGGACTCTGCCATGGACATTTGCAATAACTGAGCAAAAATGATATATCCATTGTATTGTCAACATACCTATGTCACACAGCTCCAGTCCATGAGGAAACAAAGCAGATGCCACACAGTGGGACCCACATCTGTGAAATCAAAAGGGAAAGTGACAACTCGGGGTCGATACACTGGGTGAAAGTGACAGACAGATGAGAGGTAGAACAAGTGTATCAGATGTAGCAGGCAGTGAGGTCCTCTTACCTGTGTCTCACTGGAAGTATTGATAAATCACTGTGTTTCTGTTGTCCATATCCTCTTCTTCTGCTTCCTCGTCTTCACTGTCCACAGGCTCCAAAGCTGCCACAAGACCTCCATCTGGACCATCCTCCTGCAGAAAAGGCACCTGTAGTCGCAAAGCCAAGTTGTGAAGCATACAGCAGGCCACGATGATCCGATGATCTGGCACACCTTCTTTGGTGAGTAGAATAGGGAACCACCTGTCATATGGAGGCTCCTGAACCTGGCCTTCAGGAGGCCGAAGGTCCTGTCTATAACCCTCCTAGTTCGCCCATGGGCCTCATTGTAGCATTCCTCTGCCCTTGTCCTGGGATTTCTCACACGGGTCAGTAGCCATGACAGGTTGTGGTAGCCAGAGTCACCTGCAAATGTCGAGGGACAACTGTTAGACACACACTAACCCTTAGGGACAACCCTAGACCCAGAAACCTAGTCGCACTGTATAGGGTCCATGTCCTCACCTAATAGCCGCACACGGTGCCTCTGGAGTTGCCCCATCACATAAGGGATGCTGCTATTCCTCAGAATGTAAGCGTCATACACTGAGCCAGGAAACTTGGCGTTCACATGGGAATTTTACTGTTCGGACAAATACACCATCTGCACATTCACAGAATGGTAACTCTTCCGGTTTCTGTACACCTGTTCACTCCTGCGGGGGGGACCAAGGCCACATGTGCCCCATCAATGGCACCTATGATGTTGAGGGTATGTCCCAGGGCATAGAAGTCACCTTTTACTGTTGGCAAATCCTCCACCTGAGGGAAAACGATGTAGCTGCGCATGTGTTTCAGCAGGGCAGACAACACTCTGGACAACACGTTGGAAAACATAGGCTGGGACATCCTTGATGCTATGGTCACTGTTGTCTGAAAAGACCCACTTGCCAGGAAATGGAGTACTGACAGCACCTGCACTAGAGGGGGGATACCTGTGGGATGGCGGATAGCTGACATCAGGTCCGGCTCCAACTGGGCACACAGTTCCAGGATTGTGGCATGGTCCAGTCTGTAGGTGACAATTACATGTCGTTTTCCATTGTCGACAGGTCAACCAGTGGTCTGTACACCAGAGGATGCCGCCATCTCCTCATCTGCCCCAGCGGACGTGCTCTATGGAGGAGAACAGCGAGCACAGGGTCAGCCAACACTGAGGTACGAAAACACTACTTTATTGCACAAATTTTTCAATCCGCTATGTCCCTGTCGTAATGTGTATGTAAGGCATAGATATGTGTGACGCATTTCAAATTAATGCCATGTGGCCACCTGAAATGGCGGCTGCCTGACCTGTAATGTGGGACAAGGGGATTTGAGGTAACTGCACTGGCGTTGTACATCGTCGCGGTAGGCGGTCAAAGACTGCGGCGCAATCCTGCATTGGTTAACATTGGACCCTATGGGTCCCAGGAGCCAATGACGATGAACGCCGGCGGTGACGGTACGCACCGCCACGGACGTGACTGCCATTTTCTGTCTGTTCACTCACTTGATACCTGATCTTCGACAGGAGAAGACCTACACTGCAAGTGCTGCTGTGACCTCAGTCTGGAAGAGACAATGGCTCATGTGTCTGGGGAAAGGGCCCCTGCCTTCACCACAGAGGAGTTGGAGAGAGTAGTGGATTGGGTCCTCTCCCAGTACACGCTACTCTACGGTCCTCCAGACAAACAAGTAAGTACACTGTGAGCATGCTGTATGGGCAATGCCTGTGTGGAGTGGTGTGGATGGAAGATAGGAGGGGGAGAATGAGGTGTGCATGAAACAACGGTGAGTGCATGTGCGTCATGGCAAGGGTAGGAACGCTGGCCAATGACTGTGACGGTCCGGACGGTTATATCTTCTCCTTTTCCCCTGTACCATTCCTCTAGGTCAGCGCCCACCAGAAGAAGGATATTTGGCGTGCCATCGCCAAGGGAGTCCGGACCATGGGGGTCCACAACAGAAGGAGCACCCACTGCCGGAAAAGATGGGAGGACATTCGCCGCTGGAGCAAGAAGACAGCGGAGGCCCAGCTGGGGATGGCCTCCCAACGTGGGAGGGGTGCCCGTCGCACCATGACGCCCCTAATGTTCCGGATCCTGGTGGTGGCATATCCGGAGTTGGATGGGCGCTTGAGAGCATCACAGAAGCCACAAGGGGGTGAGTACACTCTCCTTCAGCTGATTCAGCGTGCATTACGAGGTGTCTGGGTGGAGGAGGTGGGCTGTGGGTTCCCCTAGGCCAGGGCGAGTTTAGTTGGCAATGTCCCTTCGTAAGGCAGGCCATGTGGCACCCCACCCCACCAGTGTTCAGAGGCAACTACACCCAGTCAGGTTCGTGTGACTTCCATGTGTGCATCAATTGGGCATAGGCCTTGTACCCCATGTCCCTGTGATTAATTAGGGAACTCTAAGTGCACGGTGTTGTGCAGAGGTCTTCTGTGTCTGTAGTGTCTGCCAACGGTAGCGGTATTGCATGCACTCAACATGTCTTTCTTCCGTCTTCCCCCCCTTTTTTTGGTCTCCCTGTTCTTGTGTGCAATAGTATCATCAGGCGGAGAAGCAGTGGCACCGGAGCAGGAGGGAGCTGCATCCCACATGGCCCTGGAGGGCGAGACAACGGAGTCTGAAGGCACCAGTGGGACAGAGGGCGAGGGGAGCTCCACGGTGGGGACAGAAGCTGAGACCAGCGACACGGACTCCTCCTCTGATGGGAGCTCCCTTGCGGTGGCGGGCCCTCTGTACCCCCCGCATCTACAGGTACAGCCGCCACCCCCCCTACCAGCATCGCCCTCCCAGCAGCTCCTCAGCGTCTGCCCCGTGGCCGCTCACCCAGGAGGGTGGGCATCTCCTTCGCCCCAGGCACCTCAGCCCCTGCCCTTGTCAGCCCTGCTGCCCTCAGTGAGGAGGCCATTGACCTCCTCAGATCCCTCACTGTTGGGCAGTCTACCATTCTGAATGCCATCCAGGGTGTAGCGAGGCAGTTGCAACAGACCAATGCATACCTGGAGGTCATTCATTCTGGTCAGGCAGCCCAACTGCGAGCTTTTCAGACTCTGGCCTCAGCACTGATGGCAGCCATTGTCCCTGTGTCCAGCCTCCCCCCTCCAACTTCCTCCACCCAAACCCCTGTACCTCAGCGTATCCCAAGCACACCATCAGACCAGCATGCACACACCTCGACACACAAGGGAAGCTCTGGCAAACATAAGCACCACACATCCCACAGGCAATCACACAAGCATCATACCCATGCAGACATACCAACAGCCACTGCCTCCACTGTGTCCCCCTCCTCCTCGTCTCCCTCCTTCCTCCCTGTCACGTCTCCACTCACACCTGCATGCACTACATCTTCATCCACTACGTCCATCACCAGCACACCCATCACCACACACCGCTCACGTGCAGTCACCACCCCACTACCATTCACACATCCCCTGTGTCTTCTCCCAGTGTGTCTGTGAGCCCACCTCCCAAGGTATACAAACGCAGTCACACACCTACCCAACAGCCATCCACCTCACGACAGCCTCCAGCCCAGGCCCCTTCACCCAAAGTCAGCAAACGTACACCTCCTACAACCACTACCTCTTCCTCCACTCCCAAACCCCCTCCATCTACCCGTCGCAGTGTGTCTAAAAAACTTTTCCTGTCCAACCTTGACCTCTTCCCCTCACCTCCCTCACCCCTTCAGTCCCCTAGGGCCCACCTTTCCAGGTCCCAACCCAGCACCTCAGCCAACACATCAGCGGGAACAGTGGTGTTAGCAGTAACCGGCTTCTGGAGTGCGCCAAGCAGCTGGGCAGCCAGTGTGCCAAGGAGCCAGACCACGGACAGTCCCCCACCTCAGAAGCATAAGAAGTTGGCCCCTGCCCACAGGGAGAAGGGTCAAACACCTGCCACCAAGGGCCCTCCCAGGACTACAGTTGGGAGTGGGAAGAAAGCTGCGCCAACATCCAAGGTGGGGAAGGGGCACAGAAAGAAAGGGAAGTAACTGCCAACCTGCACGGCGGACAAGACCGCTCCCAGCACCGCTGCCCAGGACACTGCCGACACCAGCACCGCTGCCAAGGACACCGCCGCCACCAGCACCGCTGCCCAGGACATCGCCGCCACCAGCACCGCTGCCCAGGACACCGCCGCCACCAGCACCGCTGCCCAGGACACCTCCGCCACCAGCACGCTCACTGAGCCACCCACCAGCACTGCAGGCCAATGAGTGCCGCAAGCACCGCCACTACTGAGGCCGCCACGAGCAGGATGAAACACTCTGGGCACAAAGCCCCCTCCAGAACCAGTGGAGAAAGGCATCCACTACCTCAGTCCTTGGCAGGATGAAGCACTCTGGGCACAAAGCCCCCTCCAGAACCAGTGGAGACTGTTATCCACTTGAGAGACTGTGGCTTTGCACTCCTCAGGAGAAAGCAGTGGGCAAACCACCCACTGGAGAGACGTGAGAGACTGTGGCTTTGCACTCCCCAGGATAAAGCAGGGGGCAAACCACCCACTGGAGAGACTTGAGAGACTGTGGATTTGGATTCCCCAGGATAAAGCAGTGGGCAAACCACCCACTTGAGAAACTTGAGAGACTGTGGCTTTGCACTCCCCAGGATAAAGCAGTGGGCAAACCACCCACTGGAGAGACTTGAGAGACTGTGGCTTTGCACTCCCCAGGATACAGCAGTGGCCATGGAGCCCCCTTGTGGATCTGGCGTCGTGCACTCATCCGGCTGAGGTGTCCCCCTTCCCTCCCCCCTGAGGTGCCTGTTGTATTTCTATCTGATGCCCCATCAGTGTTCTCTCCGTTTTGATCGGGTATCGAGTGTGGGCCTCGCCCATGCATTTTGGGACCAGTGGCCCACGGACTTTAACGGTGCAATACCTGGACTTGTATTATTGGTGTATATATTTGTTTATAGTGTATATATATATTTTTGAGTACTGGATTTTAATAGATTACAATTGTTCAAATCATTTCCTTTTGTCTTTGCATTCTTCCAGGGGGGTTGGAGGGTGTAACTGTAATGTATCAACATATATTTTTGTGTGTGTTGTAGTGGGTGGTGGTGGTGAGGGTGGTGGTGGGGGTGTTGCGTGTGTGTGTGTCACTCTCTTTTCCCTCCCCCTTCCCCTGTGTCGTAGGTGCAGTACTCACCGTGGTCTTCACCGCCAGCATTCGTGCTCCTGGTAGAGGAGCAGGAAGACAAATGCAGGGAGAATATGGAGTTCCGGCTCCATGGCGTCCTGGTTCCTCGTGGGTGTGTAGAGGTGAGCGTTTTCCCTTCCAAGTCCTGTTTCCGCTGTGTTTTTGTTCGCGGTGAAACCGCCCCGGAAAAGGTGGCGGATTAGTCTGTTGTAATACTGTGCCCGGTACATTGTGTTCCGCCTGTCTGTTCGCGGTTACCGCCGCGGTGTCTGTTTGTACCGCCGTGGCAGTCGGAGTGTTAAAGTGGCTGTCTTTGTTGGCGGTTTCCGCCACGGTCGTGATTCCATTGTTTTCCGCCAGCCTGTTGGCGGTCTTACCGCCGCTTTAACACTGACCGCCAAGGTTGTAATGACCACCTAAGTAATTTAAGGGACACTGCTCACTGCATGAAGCTAAAACTGTATATATCTCCATTGGCAGTTGACGAATATACATATATATATATATATATATATATATATATATATATATATATATATATATAAGAATACCTGACAATTTAGAACATGGTGTTACGCAGTCTCTTCTATTGAGGTAGGGATTCAATTCCATAATGCCTACAAAAGTCATTGGGATAATTCGGCAGGACTTTGTAATTTGCGTAAGGGAGGGATCCAGGATTTAAAGCATATGTTTGACATCTGTCATGCGGTATCTACAACGTAACTTCGCTATATATCTCTGCTATATTTTACGTTTGATATAACAAGTGCATATGAAATGTTAAGGCTCATAAGGTTTAGTCTAAATTAATTTGTATGTTATAATGTATTTACATTTTAAAAATCCTTTTGAGTTTGTGTTAATTGGTTTACTAAACTTTTTTGACTGCCTGGACTGATTTTGGTGAAATAATTTTTTCATATATGTCAGTTTATACTGTTGATCCCTGTCCGGGTCTAAATCAATAAAATTCTTTGAGTTGAGTTATGTTGTTGTTCACTGCAGAATTTGCTTGTATTACACAAGTGTTTTAAAATGGTCACTGGGCGGTGGCCAGTACATAAATAAAAATGCACTTTCTTCTACTGTGAACAGATTTCAAAATCAATCATGTATATTATTACCCTGTCATCTCTCCAGTTTCCTTCGTAGATAATTCCATTTGGGGTTATATGAATTCCTGTTCCATTTCTCTCTAATGTTCCAGATGGAGTTCGTGTACATTCACCATCTACAATAAAGAAAATAATATTGGCCCTGAGAATTCACGTTCAAAAAATGCAGTGTGTCTCAGTATTTTAATAAAATGCTGAGGAAACAGAATCAAAATGAAAAACACTGACAATAAACAAAACAAAATAGTTGAAATGGATAGTATGTTGGTGATTCTAATACCGGCATAATTTGAAATTAAGGGGGTTATTCCAATTTTGGAGGAAGTGGTAATCTGTCCCAAAAGTGACGGTAAAGTGACGGATATACCACCAGCCGTATTACGAGTCCATTATATACTATGGAACTCGTAATACGGCTGGTGGTAAATCCGTCACATTTGGGACGGATTACCACCTCCTCCAAAGTTGTAATAACCCCCTAAATATGTTAAAATTATTTTTTCATACCAAGCAACAAAAGAAGTGGTTGGAAGGGAGTAAATAGCCCCAGAAGTTCAAATAAGCTAAAGGTCGGGAAGCAGACTACAATCCTTTCAGTACAGCAAGTGAACTATGAAAACAAGCGAGTGGGTCTAGCAACATAAATGAATGTGGTTCATCACTGGTTTGTGAGTTTGTGTGCATGATATAGTAGATGGGTGAGTAAGTGAACGCAAGAATGGGTCAACAGGTAGAAGGATGGATGTAAGGCTGAGTGACAGAGTGTGCGCCTGATTAACGCCTCAAATCACTAAAGAATATAGCGGCAATTTCAGTAAGAAGCCAGATCTACAGTATTTGTCAATGTGCATTGCCAAAGCCAAGAATAGCATAGATTTAACAGAATTTATTCACATTGAAAAATTCAAAGACGCGGTGCAAAACAAACCTCACCCGCTCCCCACCTCTGAGTGAAAAGTATGCTTTGGAATGTCATGAGGCAGAAGGATCACCTATAACAAATCCACTACTAAAATGAAATTGTGCATGAGAGAGTGGGTGATAGCAAATTAGTTAATGTTTGGATGAATGCATGTATGGATGAATGAATGAGTGTGTCAGAGCAAGGATAATTAGCAGGCATGTGTAAGAATGGATCAATGGGTATGTGAATGGGTGAGTGAATGGTTAAAAAAGTGATTCTGTGACATGGCTAGATAAATGGGACAGCTTATAAACAGTTAAATGCAGTTTGCATCAAACCCACTGGATGGGGCTTTGGTTCAGTAGTGCTAAGGTCATAAGATACAACGAATTACCAATATTATGCCAATTTAAGCAAGCAGTATATTAGGGCAGGGCGATATCATGTTGGGGATACCTACAACATAAAAATAAGAATTGGCACCTTTATGCCAGATAAGCATCACATGAGAGGTTGGCACCACTGTGTCAGGGTGCCCACAATATGCAAGAATTACCACCATTATGAATGTTTGGATTTGCTTCATTACCAAGTAATCCTTAGTGCGCATGCTGCTTTGCACCACCAATAATTCTAGATGATTGTTTAATGTTCACAACTGCCCAGCACTCATTACTACTACAAGTTCAGATCTGCGCCATCATTCATTAATCTTAAATGCATGTTTGGATTTGACTTCAGAAATCTTGAGTGCTGGGCCGGGTTTGGCACCATCACTGATAGATCTCGACTAAATGCACACAAGTGCACCGTGACTAATTAATCAATGTTGCATGCTCAGATTTGGAACAATCAGAAATAATTAACCGTATTGCTGCCACACACTGGTGGACTGGAAAGGTGAGGGGTGTCTTCAGTAGAAGAAAGAGGGACAGCAAGTAAAATAAGGTCTGTGGAAGTCAAAATGTAGAGAGTCAGTGCTTGGGTGTACCTCAGAAAAAGGGGGCTGAGGATTATATTACAAATATAACATTTAAAGTTATTGGGACGGTAGGGATTTGCTGAAAAGAGATTACATGGGGAATTGGTACGTGTAGCTTTCACTCAGCTGGCCAGGGTTTTCTTCCCTGGAGCATCCATACTGAAAATGGGAGGGGCTGGGGGAAGGAGCTGTACTCTAGAGACAGATGGTGACCAGGCTCCTCCTGAGTGTCTGGGAAGGAACGTTTGGACAGCAGGGATGATGCCAAGTGCATGTTAAGCAGGTATGGTCAAAGAGGCTACTCCTTGTCGCAAGACCGGACACCAGCAAATTGAAAGGTTTGGGCCACTCCTCAGTCCAGTATAGAGGGCAGAGTGCACAGGTAGCTGGTAGAAGACACGGGCAAGAGCTTTGAGCACCACAAAGACCGTCCTCCTTCTCAGACTGCACACACTTACAACGAGCTAACTCATTTAATGCCGTCATTTTACAGATGTGAATTGTAGACAGAAGAGACCATGAAGGGTTATTTTATTTAACTAATTTATCTCTAAAGGCAGTGTGGGAAGAAGAAGCAGCAGATATAGAGATTCATACAAGTAATTTAATAAGCGTTTAGCCAAAGTAATGACGCTATCGTGAGGGACTTCGAGTCCCAGGAGGCCAGTGGAGCTGAGGAGAAGGAGCAGAGGGCGGCGACTAGCCCCAGGAGCACCCAAAAGTGTGGCAAGCCTACCGCTGCGCGGGACGCTATCGTGAGGAACTTCAAGCCCCAGGAGGCCAGTGAAGCTGAGGAGCAGGAGCAGGGGGTGGCATTTAGCCCCAGGAGCACCCAAAAGTGTGCCAAGCCTCCCACTGCGTGGGACGCTATCGTGAGGGACTTGAAGTCCCAGAAGGCCAGTGGAGCTGAGGAGCAGGAGCAGGGGGCGGCGTCTAGCCCCAGGAGCATCCAAAAGTGGGGCAAGCCTCCCGCTGCGTGGGACGCGCCCGGGCCAAGGGCGGGCTCGTCCTTCGCCTGTCATCGACCGACAGAGACTGGGCTGGGCCATCCCCCTTGACTTTTATACGAAGGGTGAGTTCGGGAATACCTAGTGAGGATGGGCAAGAAAAGAGGTCAGCAACCAGGAGTCTTAAATGGCAAAGGCGGTCAGGGAAGTACAAATACTACATTAGATTATTTTCTTGCCAGAGCTGTGGGGGTTGTGATAAAGGAGATTGACCTGGCAGAAAGGAGACTCTCTTTGGAGATGGACGATTGGCAACAAGTTACTGTAGCTAATGAGGCTCTGGGGGTCTTGGAAACTGAGGTGATATGGACAGGGGTGGTAGGTGCTGTCTCAGAAATCCCTCTATCTGGAGAATTGGGAGTTGGGGGTGGGCCTGGTCTTCGGAGGAAAAGTAAGAGATGCTTACTGGCCTCTCCCCCGGTCTGTGCCCTGGAGAACTGTAGCCCCCCCCTCCCCCAGGAAAAGAAAGGCCCTGAAAAATTTTGAGAATAAAGCGATTTTGTCCCTAGCTGACAGTCCGACGAACCCAAATGATGTCCCTGTTCTCCCCGGAGTGAACAATCTTCTGATAAAATTTAAGGAGATGATTGAGATTAGTCTGGCCCCAGTTCTGGAGAAGTTACAGGTCCTTGAGAAAGCAGTACTTCGGCTATCTGAGTGGGAGTGGATTAAGTCTAGACGCCCTGTAGCTGGACCTTCGGTCGCCAGTAGTTCACAGCAGTTGAACGACCATGGAGGCGCTCTAGGGACACTGGAGAAAGTAACGCATGAAGCAGCTAATGGTGCAAGCCCAGGGGTTTCGGGCTCTTGTGTACAGTCTGAGCTGGCCCCCCGAACTGTTCTATCGACTGAGGCGAGGGCGGCTAATAGCCCTGGGGATGGAAGGCAACTGGTGTGTGGGCGGGTGGAGAACGGGGAGGGTTTCTCCACAACTCAGTAGAGAACAAAATCGGTATGCGATGAAGAAAAGCTTCCCTTTGGTTTCTGTGGAGCTGCCTCCAGCCTGTGCCCCCTATGTGGTGGTATTAACAAATGTCCACGTTCTTGCCCCAGGACTTAGTGAATCCACGGACCAATTGAAAAATAAGGTTGGCCATTGGCTGAGTATGAACTGCGACTTTGCTTGTAAGGAGCTCATAGATATTCTGTTTGTCAGAAGAGTTGACTGGGTGGGGCCCCAAGAAAAAGAGTGTCGGGGACTGCATTATTATAAATTGTCGATATCCCAACCTGGTTCAGTGCCTTCTCTCTACACAGAGTAGGGTCTCTCTGAGAGAGGGGAAGATTGGTATGGTTCATCTGTGCTACTTTTATAAGCATTTGTGGCAAGGTGCTGAGCCTCTATCTGGGTTGGGTAGGATTTCCCATGTAGACCGGAGTGCCCGCCAGTCAGCTAGTAGAAGTTTGTTTTCCATCAGAACTCCTGATTTGGAAGGGGTGGACTGACGCCATGAACAGAGTCCCATAGCAAGCACTGTAGTCCCCCATAATGTTGGCTTGTTCAGGGAGATACACGGTAGGAAATACTCTAAGGGGGTCATTCTGACCTTGGCGGTCCATGACCGCCATGGCGGAGTGCGGTGGAAGCACCGCCAACAGGCTGGCGGTGCTTCCTGGGCGATTCTGACCGCGGCGGTAAAGCCGCGGTCGGAAAAGGGGAGCCGGCGGTTTCCCGCCGGTTTCCCGCTGGCCCAGGGAACCCGCCATGGCGGCGCTGCTTGCAGCACCGCCATGGGGATTCCGACCCCCTTCCCGCCAGCCTGTTTCTGGCGGTGTCCACCGCCAGAACCAGGATGGCGGGAACGGGTGCCGTGGGGCCCCTGGGGGCCCCTGCAGTGCCCATGCCACTGGCCTGGGCAGTGCAGGTGCCCCCTAACAGGGCCCCACAAAGATTTTCACTGTCTGCTGTGCAGACAGTGAAAATCGCGACGGGTGCCACTGCACCCGTCGCACCCCTTCAACTCCGCCGGCTCCATTCCGAGCCGGCTTCATTGTTGAAGGGGCTGTCCCGCTGGGCCGGCTGGCGGTCTTCTGGCGGTCGCCCGCCGGCCCAGTGGGAAAGCCGGAATGGCCGCCGCGGTCTTTCGGCGGGAACCGCTTGGCGGGCGGCGACCGCTGACCTCCGCGGTCAGAATGACCGCCTAAGTGCCGTCTTATCTCATGGAATATTGCAGGTTATGACTCAAAACTTTCAGATAGGGCATGAGTTAGGTGGCTGTCTTATTGTGATTTGATTATGCTCCAAGAAACTTTGTCGGATAGACAGGCAGCCTGGGACGGCTACCATGGGTTCTCGTTCCCGGATTTCCAGTCCGGTGGAGGCCGCCCCAAAGGCGTTCTGGTTACCTAGATCAGATTTTCCAAAACAGTGAGAGCATTCCAAATAAACTGTAACCATCAGGGCATATTATTTTTTTTTTTTTTTCCGACTATTCAAATGTTCTCTTTGTTAATTTTTACAATGCTGTCAAATGAAGGTCCTCTTCTCTGTTCGGGAGGTACTGAAGGGTAGAATGGAGGAGGTGGGGATGGAATTTTGTGCTGTTGTGGCAGGAGATTTCAATGCTAAGATTGGAGGCCTGAGTACAGTGCTTAACCCTTTTGAGTGCGAGATTGAGGGCTATCTAGCTGAGGGGGCTGTGGATGCCAGGGGTTTGGTCCTGATTGAGGGTGTGAGGAAGATGGGCCTTGTGAATATTTGTGATCTTAATATGGTAGGCCCCAAGCAGCCACCTACTTTTGTGGGCAGAGGAGTTGGCTCGACCATTGATGGTGGTTGGTTTAGTAAAGACTGCTATGACGAGAAAAAAACCTTGAGGAGGGCTCTTAAAACCCACCCCAGAGACAGGGTCCTGATCAGTGACGCTAGGGTTAAGTATAAGAATGTTATAGAAGAATGTTTTGGAAGGTGGTAAATAGGGGTCTCCGTGAAACTGAAACCTCAAAGGGTCTAGGTTGTAATATAGCTTCTGATGATTGGGTGATTCATTTCTGTAACATTTTTCAGGGGACCCCCCTAAGAGACAATGAGTACAGTCAATTTGATGCTCCTCCAAACTTAGCCATTAGGTTCACAGTTCACGAGGTTAGGGAGGCACTCGGTGATAGCGCTGGCAATAAAGCTCCGGGCCCGGATCAAATCCCCATGGATCTCTATAAATCTTATCCCCAGCTATGGGTGCCTATTCTGTTAAATGTTCTAAATGCAGCAGTTACTGTGGGAATCCCTGCCTCTTGGAGATCAGCCTGCATTATTCCTGTTTTCAAAAAGGGGGATCTAAATGATCCTAAATCCTATCGTCCAATCTCCCTCTTGGATTCCTCCGCTAAAATCTTGGGCCGGATTACCCTTAGGCGTATCGAGGCCTGGATGGCCGAAAATTAAATTTTGTGCCGGGCACAGTACGGTTTCAGGGAAGGGCTTGGCACCCAGGAGCAGTGCCTAAATTTGCTTATTTTGATTGTAAAATATACTTTAGCTAAGAAAGGGACCTTATATCTTGCCTTCATGGGCCTTAGCTGTGCCTTTGATGAGGTAAATCGGGCTAGGCTCTGGGAGAGGCTAAATCAGCTAGTCCTGGATCCCCACATTGTGGAATTGCTACGGTACCTTCATTCAGGTACAAATGCAAATGTAAGGGTAGGGATCAATGGGGAATGCTCAGATACCTTTGAGCTAAATGGGGGGGGGGGGGAGGGCAGGGATGTGTCCTTGCTCCTACTCTCTTCCTAATGTATACAAACGGATTGCTTGATTTCTTAGTGGAGCAGTGTAGAGATGCCCCAAAAATTAACAGTACAAGTGTCCCTGCTCTGATCTATGCAGATGATGCAGTGATTATGGCACGCACCATAATTGGCCTATGGGATGCAGTTAGAGCCTATGATTCCTTTATGACAGCACTTGGCTTAGAGATTAATTGTAAAAAAATCACACTTCATGGTCCTTGGGAAGCCTCTTAGTAGGGTGGGGCTGCTGATGGTTAAAAGACAAGTAATAACAAAGGTGCAGGATTTCCCATATTTGGGGGTTGTCTTTGATGATCAAGGTTCCTGGAAACCATGTATTTTGAGACAAGGGGCTCTTTATAATGTTACAGTTGGTGCCAGTTTTAATTTTGCTGCAAGGGTGGGATTCAAACCCATCAAACCCTTCCTCGAAGTATATAGGCGCAATTGCCTTCCAGTTCTCCTGGATGGTGCTGCTCTTTGGGGGTATGTACATTTTAGGGCCCCTGTAGTTGAGGAAAACCGTTTTTGTAGAAGGTTATTGGGAGTTGGTCAGAACACTTCTGGGTTCTGCCTACATACCGAACTAGCTCTGGAGTTTGTACAAGACTCTATCCAGCTTGCTCCACTTTTATTATGGATCTCTATTTGGTCTAACGAATGTGCCTCATTTAACAGAGAGATCATGCGTGATTGCCTGACCTGTGATCGGGTGAAGGATATCCCCTGGCTGATGTACATAAGAAAGGTAGCCTATCTCCTGGGGCGCCCGGGTATGTTCGAAGCTCCGGAGGGTCTGACTAGCCATGACAAACTTTGGGCCAAGGCTAACTTTTTGAAAATCCTGGGGGCCAAAAGAGAGGAGGAAGCTCTAAGGAAAAAATTGGTTAGGGAGTTTGTTATGATAAAGATGGGGGTGAGCCTGAGCCCTATCTCATAGAGATAAGGGATGTGAGGGAAAAGTGCCTCATTACGTGTTTCTTCCTGGGGATAGTGAGAAGCAGCTTATGTTTTCCGTTGGGTCAGTACAATGAGAAACTAATTAGACTTTGTCCCTGTGATGGTGTGTCTGTGCAGTCTTTAGTCCATTTTACTTTGTTTTGTGACTTTTATGCACCTTTTAGGCGTCGTTTTTTACTCCCCCTGTTGAGGTCAAAGGGTTTTGTGCAATACCGCCCAGCTTTTATGTGGTTGCGCAAGGCATCGGATGCATTGGTGTGGCGTGGGCTGGGGTCCTTTTTGAAGGGTGCCATTACCTGGTGGAATAAGTTAGAGTATTTTTAAAATGGACAAATATATTCTTTTTTTAATGAACTTTTTTTTTAGGTTTTTAAACATAGGTGGGTGGATTTTTAGGTGTTATTTATGTATTTGGATATGTTTTAATTATTTATGTGTGTGGTTGATTTTTTCATACCGAATAGAGATTATTGATGATTATATTTGTCTAAGAAAACATTCCGACTCTGCTTTCTCTCCTTCTGCTTTCAATGTCCGCCATTGTGGAAAAAGCTTCAACAGAGCTACTCCATCTCATTATTTTGAAATAAATGCCTCTAAAGTGCCTGATAATTTCTTCTGTCTTGAAAGGGCTGAACATCCAGCCTCTTTAGTGCATGGAAGCTTACACCCTTCAGGAGGCCTCTAAATACATGTGTGAGATGGGAGTCTCAGGTGCCCCTCAACACATTCTGCACAGGGCCTCATCACTTTATGAGAATCGACCTGATCCCTGATCTATATTGGCTGCCACACCAATTCACCTATATTTTAAGACTGTGTGACAAGAACACAAAAGAAAGACAACAAAGCCAGATTCCCCTGATTCAGGCTGCTTAAAGGGGTAGACATTTTTTAACATTAATACTTTAATCGAATTGAAAGGAGACAAACAAAGAAAAATACGCTATCAAAGTTTTATTAAAATCACAGCATTTTAGGTATTTAATGTGCTCATTGCATCTACAGAAAAGCTATTTTTTAGAAAATGTTTGCGTATTAAGTGCAAGATAAGTATATTACTGTAGCAAGTCTACACAAAATAAAAATGTATAATGTATAAGAAATTCTCATCCCGTGCATCCCAGAGATTGACTCTTACTTCAACCACTAATGCAATGTAATCACTGCAAAATATACTAATAAGCAAACAGGTCAACAAGGAGAAACAGCCTAAGAAGCAAAATGGTAAAGTCCTGTGGACATGCAATTGTGGCGTTGCAGACAGGATGAACTTGCTGATTTTGTGAGTGATGCAGTGAACTTTCTATCAAGACATTCTGAAGAACTATAAGTAAAGGGATTTTGATTTTTCCATTTGAGGGTCTATGGGACACAACGGTTTTGGTTGCTGCAAATACTTGTTCACGTTGTCCCACAGCAGTTTCCCTTCTCTATAGTTGTATGACGTGGTGCATGTAAGCGTCAACTCACACTCCGTCCAGAAATTACAAGTATGCAGGCATGTTACCAGTTTAATTAGTCTATATTAGGGAAAACAGTAAGCCATGCATTTTGTTTGCCTTGTTTTGAGATGATTTTATGCTATTCAAAATACAAGCCTTTTCAGCACTCATGTTCTTCTAAGCGCACTTTGAGCAGGAAAACATTGCAGAATTACTTTGAGGTGGTCTGAACCTTTTAAAACAGCCACTATGAAGATCTTCCATAAAAATAGGTGAAAATGATTTTAGGTCTTCATATTAATAGGTATACATATCTGAAGCCTAAGTGGCGGTGGTCCATTAATTGTTATCACCATTGTTTTCTGGAGATGCTATGAACCTTAAAGCAAACGATCGCTTTGGAAAAGCACTCTTCCGAATATTGTGTCTGAGACAATCTGTGTACATTCAGTAGTTCATGAGTCTGGAAGCAGGCACTGATTAGGGGAGGTTTAGGGGAGGGAGCTACTGTTAGTATATTACTGTGATAAAAAAGATCACTTTACCTCATTATTAAGTCGCATGTCATCAGTGAACAGTTAAAAAAATCTAACTCTGCTCTTTATACAGCAGTTTTTGTCTTTTGTTGTGTGGTTCCTCTCTTCGATTCTTTCAATTATTTATTATCCATCGGAGGTTCTTTGCAGAGTCGTCTACATTCTTGATGCATATGACCATGTTGGAGGTGACCATTTATTGCATTGTATTACCCCAGATTTTTGTTTTCTTGGACTGAACCAGTTTTTGTTGGCCACAGGACTCTGCACACTTTACTCCTGGTAACCAGGGGTAAAGTGCGGGTGCTCTCCCTTTTAAACATGATACAATTGGCATACGCCTCATTGACGTATTTAATTTACCTATATGTCACTAGTATATGGTACTATGTGTACCTAGGACCTGTAAATTAAATGCTACAAGTAGGCTGCAGCACTCATTGCGCTATCAACTTAAAGTAGCACTGGAAAACATGTTTTAGGCCAGCCCTTGCCGCCTGTGTGTGCAGTTTTAAACTACCATTTCGACTTGGCATTGGTATTTAAAAAGTCCTGGTAGTGAAAAAATTCCAAACTAGTTTTTCACTATACCATGGCTTGCTCTCCCAGAAAAAAAAACACTGGGTGTACGTTATAGCACCTTGTAGTGCTTACCTTCAGTTTGAGAATAGCTAGAAACATGATTCAAGGACTCACTTGAAGAATAATTTAAAATCCAACTTTAGTAAAGTCGCATTTTATATTACTATTTTGGAAATTACACTTCTGAAAAGTTAGCATTATACTGCTTATCCAAGTGTGCCTTTCTTCCGGTGCCCAGAGTCACATGACTGGTCAATGGCTCACCTGGACAGTTTTGTCGATTGCTCCCATACAGTGGACAAAGAGACTTCTTAGCAGGTAGGCCTTTGTTCTGTACCCAGTCCCCTGCCTGAGCTTCAAAAAGGTAGCTTGGGGCTGTACGCTGCCCCTTCCTGACTTCAGAGAGTGCCTACACTGAAAATGGCAGATGCAAATCACATCTGCGCCTGTTGCTCTTTGTCTCTGAAGGTGGACTGGTGCCAAATGCAGAAGGAGGGGAGGAACTGACCATAACTCGTTAAGGGGGTAGCCAAAGGGTTTGGCCTCAACCACAGGCTGGAACTATGTATAAGAATGGCAGCCAGAGACACTCCTGGACCTGTGTGGATCAGAAGGACTGCCCTGCTGTCTGAAGAATCCGAAGAAAGACTGGACCTGCTTGCTTTGAACCTAGGACCCCAGAAGTGACCCCAAGGGTCAGTTGGCTGACCTCCTGTTTGAGCCTCAGGGACACAGCTGCCAAGCTGACCAGATCCAACTGGTGCTGCCCGGACCCGGCTGCTGGCCTCTGCTGGAGTGAGTCTTAACCCTTATATGGTCCCCTTCAAGTTCTTGATCCTTGGATTGGTCTTAAGAGTCTACTCCTCCTGCCTATCCCTAGCAGCTGGGACTTACAAACGTTTCCACAAATGTCTGCTCCGAGAACTGGTGAGGGACCGGGGCCTACCTGCAAGCTGATCTGCAGAGGGTGCATTGCTGGTGGGATTGACTTTGCCGCAGCTCCCACTACATTCTTCCTTGCAGCAGCAAATCCTGTTCAACAGGACCTCCCAATTATGGTATACGGCTTTGTGGAGCACTCCTGGGCGACAGGCAGCAACCTTGCCCTACTGAGGAAATGTGAGCTCCAGAAAAACTCTAAAAAAACTTTGAAGGTAGAAATCTTCACTGAGCCTGATGGCGAGCAGTTCTTCATTAATGACCTGTTAGGTGCAAAATCATGGTGCTGTCTGCTTTCACTTTTGACAGTGAGACTTCAGTGCATTGTGTGCGCTGCAAGTCACACTTCAAAAAAACAAACAAAGTGGGGAGCTGTCCATGTCAAAAACAGGCCTTTTCTCACAGCATTACACAAAACATTTTCCATTTATTTACTGTGCTCTTGAAGATTTTCATCAACATAGATAACTTTTACTGCAAAAAAAGTTGGAGACCCCTTATGCCTTATCCTTACTGTGCACATCTGAAAACTGCTAACAATGAGCGGGTCCTGCCTCACAAGGTTATCATGCTGTGGCTCTAAAAACAGACTCTGGCGTTTTTGCTCAGTACCAATCCATGTTGTCCCACATGCCTGCTGGGAATATGTTTCACCATCTTCAGTATATCAGGATGTAAGAGCTGATAGGGATAGTGGGAGGTCCCTCTCCTTGGTACTTGACAGCTATAACTACATTGTGGGAAGGACTACCTGTTTACTCCAGCAGCCATTTCCCCATTAAGCTGAAGCATTTGGAGGCCAGGTTTTGAAGGCTGGTGGTCGCTACTAACTTCTGTGCCCCTTTCTCCAGCTGCCCTAGGTACTTACAGCAGGCATGAGAGAGGCGAGCGAGGAGAGAAAAGGAAAAAAAGAAGCGAGAGGGGCTAGTTTGAACA